>NC_092048.1:15009321-15367655 GCF_003086295.3 Arachis hypogaea | reverse complement strand
AGGTGCATAACTTAAACTAGCCTCAGAACAAACGAAAGTAAGAATTATACCCTTCTTTACACGCCAAGTGGCATATTTGGTACAATCCTTCTTCATGTGTCCCACCTTCTTACAGAAGAAACAGGTTGAAACTTGATCCTGTTTCTTAGCCTTTTTCTGCTGAGAAGGCGCATCCGCAGTAGTATCACGCTTTCTTTTATATTGAGAAGATAAAGCCATGTGAGCACTGAATTTCTTAGTAAAGAATTTCTCAACATCCTTTAGGAACTGTTTGGCATCTTTATTCTCAGTAATTGAGCCCCGAAACGCCTCAGGAATTGAGCGTTTCATGATCATAATGCTCATTCGATTGGATCTCTCCCACTTCTCTATTTTAACCTCATTGAGATTTTCCGGAGTGGAAGTGGGTTTCTCCTCTCGAAGAGCTATATCCAGATCCATACAACCGAGGACAATCTCCACGGTATCCTTCCAAACTTTAAAGTTTGAACCATTCAGCATAGGAATACTGCTAATTTGCGCAGAAACGTTGGTAGCTAAAGCCATAATTTCTGGATTAGAACAAAAAGAACATGCAGTAAACATTAGTTAATTAATGGGTAAAAAAAATCCATATTGAGATATCCAGCACAACATTAATTTTCAATCTTTGGATAGAAAAATTAACTGTAAGTGATACTCTCATTGCAGTAATCAAATATTGTCAAAATTCCTGTCACACATTAAGCCTTTCTTTGGACCGACTTAATGCGCACATGGAGACTTAAACTTTGCAACATATTTATTACCGCATATATTTTCTATTAATTGGCCAAACAATAACCTTCCTTTGGGCCGATTATTGATCGCATAATTAATAGGAAATAAACAAAAGTGTACAATGCTTATTATTTGGCCAAACAATAAACTTCCTTTGGGCCGATTATTGTTCGCATAAATAATAAGTATTATTTTATTCTTAATTACCCAAATATTTATTTACCATTAATATGTGCATGTAATTCGGCCAAATATAGGCCTTCCTTTGGGCCGACCAATATTCGCATAAATTACATATCACCATATTCCTTATGTTTTGAATAAATTAATTTTCACAAAAGAGGCTACTTTGGCAGCATAATGTTCAATCAATTTATTCCAAAACCAAATCTTTATAAAATATGTGGGTATAATAATTCAAATTGTTACTAATTTCTTTATGTAACAATTAAAAAAATATTTAAATCGCAAAAGGATTTAAATCTTAATGGTGTCTTTTTTTTAGACCTTTAAAAAAATTTATAATTTAATAGTACTCCATCAATATTTCAAATGAAATTATCAATTTTACAAACAAATAAAATACAACATGCTTTACACATTCTGTACGCAAAAATGTATATATGAATGACCGTAAACACAATCGGGTTCAACGCAAATAATATATATTATATATATATGCATATATAAATGGCTGAAAAGGGAGCAAGCAAGCTTAATGCAAACACAGGACCAAGCAAGCTTAACGCAAACGATCAATAATATATATACGTATCAATTTATATATATATACATTGATGCACACACAAACGCAAACAAGTTCATATATATGCGTGCAACGGTTTTACCACGTAAACAACATACATTGATACATATATATATTGATTCGATAATAGAAAAATAAAAATCGAATATTTTCGATGATTAAATTATGGATGGCTCCGATACCACTTGTGAGAATAAATTAATTTTCATAACCCAGATCATTCATATTGAATCACCAAAAATAACATAATGCGGAAGCGTACCTGAATTCATAAACATGAATTATGATTGGAAGATTTTGGATCTTGTGGTTCTTTCGATCTTCCTCAACCAAAGCCTTCTGTATTCCTAGGAGGCTGTACTGTAACTCTTTTGATGGGGAAAGAGCAACAAAGGCGGCTTTGGTATATTGGGGACCGAAACCCTGAAGGTCTATTTATATTTGAGCATGGCACCCATTAAACCCTTAAGCCCAAATAAAATAGTATCTAAAGCCCAAAAGATAATATATCTAAAATCCAAAAAGATAATTATCTAAGGAACAAAAGATAATATCCGGTTTTATTCTCATTTAATTCCAAATCAAAAGTAATAATGACTTATTCAATTTAGCATTTATAACAATAAATGAGATCACCATTATATAAGTCATTTAATTTGAAATAGCATAATTTGTGATTATAATTAATATATGTATTGCCCATAAATAAGTTAGGAAATCAAATAATTTCCTAACAAGGTGCACTTAGTCTGTGCTTGTTTTGAAACGAGTTTACATTCTGAATTTAATTTTGGGTTTATTTCTAAATATGATTTTGATTCATTTCTGTTCTACACCATTCAAACTCTTCCTCTTCACATTCGCTTCTTCACCAGGAAAAGAAGAAGAAAAAGAAAGAAAGAAATACAGCAACAACAACAAAAAAAATTAGAAAGGAAGGCGAAAAAGAATGAATAGGAGGAGAAACGCGAAGATGCTCTGTACATAAATCAGCGTGAAAAGAAAAAGAAGCTCCATCCGTAAATGAACGTGAGAAGAAGATAAGCATATAATCACGCTGAGTCTAAATGATTTTTGTTGGTGTTGGACTACTTAAATAAACTTAAAATGAAAAATATTTAAATGTGTAATAACCTATATTATTATATGATGTAACAAATAAAGTCTAAAAAAATTAGATAGCACTATCATATAAATAATTTTTATAATAATATATATTTGTAATTCTAGAGAAATAGATAGATTTGGATTTTTTTTACCTCTTTTTTAATTATCATCCACTAAAATCATGATTATAAATATAAATTTAATTTCATTATAGTAGATATGAATCAAGTTCGATGATATAAATATATCATTATTCTACATCTTTATATATGTACCTTTATTATTAAATTTTGTATCTATATATAATTTTTAAAATACTAATGAGGTTGAGTAATACATTTAATCATAAAACTTTTATTTTTTTAAATTTATTAGTAATTTAAAAGAAGTGGCTTAATATGTGTTTGAATTAAAAGTTTATAAATAAAAATTTGTATAAAATGGATTTTATAAAATTTATTTTTATTAAAAACAAATTGGTGTCAGAGGAATTTATGTTTGATAATTTTTATATTAAAATAAATTATAATAAATTAAACGTTGTTTGAATATACTATTTAAAATTATTTTTAGATAAATTTTTTTTGAAAAAGATACAAATTTAAATAATTATTTTATTTTAAATATTTAAATATTTAAATAAATTTTAATATTTTTTTATAGTACTCTTATATTTTTTAGTACTCTTTCAATTATAATTTTTTATTATTTATAATTTTAATATTATTTTATATTAATTTTATTGAATTCATTCTTTTTAGTAAGATTAATAAAATTATAATACAGAATAAAAAATAAAATAAAATAAAATAAAGTTTTATAAAAAAATAAAAAAGAGCATTTATATAAATAAAATATTAAAAAATAATCAAATAAAAAATAAAAATAGAGTATTTTTTGGTGTTCTAAATATTAAATCAGATGCCTACATAGAAGCATGGAAATAAAATCAGGTTATGAGATAGTAATTAAGTCTATCTATGTATAATATCAGTTAAACTTTAGATTTAACTAATATAAGTGGGTGACCATTTTGATGAGAGGCTCCAACGTTAGACTGTCATTGAATGTTGTTATACCTATTTCTATGTTCACTTTATCTGCTTTCCTTTGTGATTTTTTTTTTATTAATTTATTATGATTTTGCAAGGTATCTTGCAACTATACTAAATTGAATTCAAACTCTCGCATTTATAGATAGAGAAGAGATAAGGATATAATCTCTCCATAAAGAATATCTTAGTAAGAAAGAAGTAAAATAATCAGCTTATTAAATAGTGGTTGAGTCAATTTATTAATATGTATGATAGCTGCTAAATTTAGAATTTGACCAATATAATACAGGCGGTGGGGAACTATTTGGGTGAGAAGTTCGGTGAAAATCTAACTCACGTTTTTATACGCATATATTTATTTATGCAATTTTATCTGCTTTCTTTTGTTGTTTTTTCATTATGATTTCAAATGGTATTTTGCAACGTTAAGATGAAGACAAATTGTCACTGCATTGATTGATAAAGAAAAGATAACGATGTAATTAGCACAGTAAATAAATAATAACTTTATTCAGTAGATAGTGATAATTCAATATAATTATGATTGTAGCACAAAAAATAGAATATTTTATGAATAAATAAATTAAACATTTTATTTATTAATTTATATAATTTAGATGGTATTTACATTTTTAAATTGTATTATATATTTTATCTTTGATCATTTTTAATGCTAATTTGGATTTTTTTTAGTAAAAAAATAATTTTTTTAAATAAAATATGTTTATTTAATTTAAAATTTATTTAAATACATCTTTAAAAAAAGTATTTTTTTAAAAAAATTATTTACATTTTTTAAAAATTAACAATACTTTACTTTTAAAAAAATATAAATAAAAAATATTTTTAATATTTAAAATTTTTCTTAAAAAATTATCTAAACAAAAATAATTTTTTATTAAACATTTTTTTATAAAATAAAAAAAAGTACTTCTTCAAAAATTAATACAAACTTATTTTTTGTTCTTTTTTACCGTTTTTTTTTTTTAGTTTTTTAACACTGTCAACTCTTTCATTTTTTAAATATTGTTGTCAAATTTTTTATTTTCTAACTAATTTGCATAGACATCTTGAAAACATGAAAATAAAATTTTTTATATTGTCTTTTTTTTCAAGAATAAAATTTTATTAATAAATTTTAATAAAAAATAATTTCATAATATGGGTAAAAAAATAAGAAGATGATGTTTAAAGAAGTCAAGTATAATAAATAATACTAAAAGTAGGTCAATTTAATTCTAAAAATTTAAGATTGAACAAGTATATTTATTTAATACTTATTATGTATTTACTGAATTAAAGGTGTTAATGAATAATAAATTAATTATTTAATTTTTTTAATATTATTTCTTAGGGATAAATCAATATAACTACAATTAATAATTTTAAAATAATAATTTATTTTATATTTAATACTATATAAAAATAAATTATTAATTTAATAAAAATTTAAATAACTAAAATTATATATTTAATAGAAATATAATTTTATATTTTCAAATATTAAAAATACATTAAAAAAAAACAAATTAAATATATTTTTATTATTTTTAACGTTTAAAAATGGATTATTCAACCCTCTAGTAAAAATATAAGACAAGAGTTAAGAGATCGATTCACTAAGAAAACAGTGGAATGTTATGGTAGCGCACTCACACTCATCCAGCAAACAGACCCCTTTGATCTCGACACGGTAAGGGTTACGTGGCCACTTCAGGTAGAGCTATAACACGTGTTGCCACCTGATTCTATTCCTCCATACAACGTGTCAGTTACATTGGAGTGTTGCAAACCACCGACTTCTGCATATTCCAAAAACCGAAACAAATCTCCAATCTGCGACATCGTATATACAACAATCCCATCACATCGTTCAACCTTCAAAGTCCATTTTTCATTTCCAATAGTAACAATGATGAACGTATTAGCGTTGAGTCTGTTTTTGACTTCTCTTGCAGGAGCAGGCCTGTTCTCTCCCACGCCGTCCGCAGATCAAAAGCAAGCGGAAAGCACCATTGTCAAAGAAGGCCATCGGGTTGTCGTTGTTGAATTTGATGGAGATGGTCATCAGAACACCAAAATCTCCATTTCACCGGAGCAGCACGCAGAATCCGACCCCGGTGGTGTTCTTCTCAACACCGCCAAGGAGAAGATGAAGGAGGCGGCATCCGTTCTCCCTAACGTGGGACAAGGATTATCCTCCCAAGCACATGATGCCGCCTTCCTCCACGCTTCCAAGGACCTCATTTGTGATGCCTACGGAAAGTGCAAGCATAAGATAGCCAGTGCCGTGGATAAAGCCAAAGACAAAGCCCATGACGTTATAGACCTAGAGAGAGAGTCGTTGGCAAGGAAGAAAGAGGCGGCGCGTGGTGTAGTTGAGAAGGCCAAAGAAACCGTTTACGATAAAGCTCATGATGCAAAGGAGTATACAAAAGAAGCTGTGGAGAAGGCAAAAGAACAAGGGCAAACCCTCAGGAATGATGTGGTTATGAACGTCACGGAAGGAAATGATATGCTTTTGGGGGTTCGGGTAGCCATGAGGCGAGTTGCTGCTGAATATTTGGGATCCATGGACTATTTGGATTCATTAATGGGTGTGGCAAATTTGATGGGGTTTGCAACTGCTTATGGACTGTGTGTTTGGGTTACTTTCTTCTCAAGCTATGTGCTGTCGAGGGTTATGCCGAGACAACAATTTGCGGTGGTACAAAGTAAGATATACCCTGTATATTTCAAAGCTATGGCTTATAGTACTGGGATGGCTTTGGTGGGCCATGTCTTTGGCCATAGGACCAAGGCGCTCTCTCGTAAAGCTGAGATATTTCAAGCTTATAACCTTATTGCTGCACTTTTCACTGTTTTTGCCAATTCTGTTTACTTGGAACCTCGCGCTACTAAGGTATATAACCGTTACTTCTTCCTTCACTTAGATTACAGACTAGTCTCTGCTGACAGTTAAAACCAATTCTCTTTCTTGGAAATATTAATGACAATTAATGATTTCATATGAGCACTTCAGCATCAATGTTTTCCACCTTCGTATTTTGGTATTGAAAGCTGTTAAAAACATTTTAAATACACAAACAAGTTAAGGTTTATATGGTGTTGAAGTAATCATAAAGAGAATGTGGAATCATGTGTCTGCTTATTTTTCGTACACATATCAAGATTTACCTCGTTGAGATTATACTGGTATCAGGATATAATGGTATCAGGGAAGCTTTTTAAAATATGATATTGATTCAATTTTTCTTTTTAATGATTAGCTGATGTTCGAAAGGATGAAACTGGAGAAAGAAGAAGGAAGGGGAAGAGAGGATATGACTGGTGAACATAGCAGAACAGAAGAGCATCAACATCAGCACAGTACTGCTGATCCTAATGAAACCGGCACAAATAGCGCCACCACCCCAGCCTCGGCCTCAGGAGCAGCAACACCCACACGAGGTGCAGAGCAAGATGCATTCAGATCGAAAATTTTCAAGCTTAATGAGAAGCTGAAGAAGTTGAATTCATACTCCTCCATCTTAAACATCCTCACTCTCATGTTTCTTACTTGGCATCTCATCTATTTGGGTCAGCGTGTTCATCACGGCCCATGTTGAGCTAAAAAAAATTTAGCAGTAATGTTTCTTGTGAAGATACGTGTTTGTAAATGTGTGTTTTATGTTTGTGATGACTAGTGTAGTCAATCCGTAGATTTATATCTTTCATAGTTCATAGTTTATTAGTATGTTTATGTTTACGAAGTACGTTATAATATAGTGTTTTTTTCCTCATGATTAATGTGTTATGCTTATATCAATGAGTTTTCACAGTATGGATCATGCTTTAAATAAAGGAACGGTTACATTACCTTCAATCTTTGGTCGGAACTCGGAAGTGACGCATTTGGTTTGCTTTCGTCACTGTTCCTACATCTATTTGTTTGAAATTAATTAAATGGTAAATAAATAAATTATATGCTGCTTTTAGGATTCATTCGCCTCTGATGGTTAAGCAAGTGTCACAAATTTGGTCGGATGAAAATATGCAAATGACGCAAAACTACAAAGGGACTTCTCTACTGAAGTTAATTCATCAAAGAATTTGTTGGGGCAGTCAAACGTAAAAAAACTTGCAAGGTATTTTCAGGTCTTAAAAAGAATTAAGAACCACTCAACATGATCTTATGTATAATCTGTTATGTATAATCTGTTGATTCTCATTGCATGCGGATGCAAACACAAAGCAATCTACTTATATCTATCTACTCCTTTGAACCACACAATTACATCTTTGTTGTTGCTCCGATAGTTCCTGCAATATATATTATAAGTTCATCAATGTAAAATCACTACTCTACTCACAAAGGCAAAAGATTTAATCAAAAATAAAATAAGATGTACCTCAATTTGCTTTTGGAGAGACTTGACATAAGCTACTGCCTCATCTAACATGTCTGCAGTATTAGTTTGCTACAAGAACCAAGCCATCACCAAATCAATATAACCAAAGATTACCACGTATCATCTACAAGTAAATCCAAGAGTCCAAAATTTATGTTATATAACTTATCTTTCATGTTATTTAGATTATTTTTCATTAGTAATAATGTAGACTCAATTACAATTAATTTTGTAATATGAGTACAAAAAGAGTACATAAAATGAATCACCTTTAAAAAAAATAAAAAAAATTGAGTCAAGATTGTTGCTAATGAAAAATAATCTAAATAATATTTTATAACATAAATTAATACTATATACCTGTGAACTCTTGTTTATATTTAAACAAAGGAAAATTAACCAAACGGCAGAACTGAAATGGGAGACAGAGAGTAGAGAAAAACAAGTACAAAACAACAATGAGGCCTATAACAGGAATGTATATTAGTTGGAGCTGATGTTTCAAGAATTCAGTAGCATAGTACTCCAACAAAATTTCTAGTCTTACAGAGCAAGTTTATTCGTGCATTTAACAAACTTCGATAAAATGAGTGGAAAGGAAGTGTCTCCCCTACAAAACCATACAAAGTTTGTTCCAAAATTCGCAAACCATTTCAGAATGTAAAAAGGTAAGTGGTTGACACACAAATATAGAGCCTTTTGTGCCCATAAAAAATCCTTTGTACTCCATTCTATACAGTATCCTTATCTTTTCTTGTACACCAAAATGACAATTTTGCTTGAAATTTTTTTTAACTACCAATTGATCGAATCGAATCAGTAAATGAGTAAGAGTTAAATATTTTATTTATTATTGTATGGACTGCAAAATATTAACAGATTGTTAGTTGAAAAAAAGTTGGTTCACACGCAATTTTTTTCATATACTAACTTGTCATTCTGTTTTATACTTTTATTTGACTGAAATCTTCTCTGTATTTCATTATCTCATGTACAAACAATAATATTTACTAAATTCTATTCGGACATACTCTGCTGCATTATTAATCACATATGTTAATGTAATAAATACCACTAGAAAAAATCTGGTCGTAAATTCGAATAGCTCCAATTATATAATAGAAATGAAATGATTACAAATCCATAAAGTAATATTGTTCCAAATAAATTTCACACGAGAATTCACTTGAAAATGAAGTGAAGTCATGCATTTTGTTTGACATTCCAAAAGAATAGTTTTAGTCTCCACCTATGACTAATCTCAATATAATTATGGCAGTAGCAAAAGCATAAAATATGAAGTTAACAGGAGTGGAAGTAAATTACTAAGCAAGAAGAGTAGTTTAAGATGAAAAGTACACTAACCTTATCCATGTTTGGCACAAGTTCCTGCAGCTTCCTGATACGATCACTGATACGAGTCCTCCGAACCTGCACCATGAGGTCCGAAAAAGAAGCAACAAGAACGCGAATTCTAAGTAAAGGCTTCTTTAGAAAGAGAATTTGAAATGTGATGCTGCAACTGCACATGTATGGCAAGATTGGATTTACCCTTTCAGCAATACTCCTAGGATGAGTAGCACAGCCACGCTTTGCTCGAACTTTCCAAGGCACAGAATCCTTCATAATCTTATTCTCCACTTTCACCCCTCTCTGCTTAATTTCCTAATACATCACCAAAATATTTGAGATAAGTTAAAAGACATCAAGTTAATAGCATGAAATAAGTAACTAACAAAAAGAAAGAGTAATAACTGATTTGAACCTGCGGGATTGGATTATTCGCGCTGCTGTTATCCGGAGAAGCGTAGGCGTAGTCGTAGTCGTAGTTGGAGGATACGTATTGTTGAGAGTAGTCGAATACAAAATCGGCGGGAGAACTATTGTGGCGGAAAACCCCGCTTGTGTCACCGGAAAGAAGCTGAGTGAATCCCTGCTGGTGGATGCTGCTGCTGCTATTCAACGCCGGAGGATCAGCTTCTTCTTCTCCTTCTCCTTCCACTTCTTCCTTGACAAAAATTGATTCTAACCAGCTCGCTGGAGTTGAACGGAACCTGGCAACACCACCGCTGCTACCGCCACCGCCACTGCCACTACTACTGGGCTGCATCGTCAGAGCCTCAATTCTCAACGTTGGCCTCAGGAGTTGCTGTGTTGCTCGTAAGTTAATGAATAAGGAAGGATTCTAGGTTTTAAGTTAACGATGTGTTGTTGTTGGTGGTGTTTCCTGAGGTTGGAGCAACGGAATTGAAATTGAAGGGGGTGGTGGCCTTTTTGTTTTCAACATATATTCTGCACCTACTAATTTTAGCCCTTTTTAACACTAAATCGGTAAATCCACACACATTAAGCATGCAACATAAATTTTTATTACAATAAAAATGAGATTAGAATGAATACAAACAGGAACTCTAGGTTTTTGTTTTGATCTGTGTTCGGTGATGTTACGCAAAAGCGGACGCTAGAGTGCTACACTGTTTCGCTTTATCTTGCCTGGTCTCTTCATGTTCTTCATTTCCATTTATGGACCATCTAATGTGTAGCATATTTGCATGATGAACGGTGGTGGATGCAGTATGTAGGGTCCAACAGCCGCAAAGTTATACACTGCAACTTGTGAAGGAAAGGATAGGATGGGGACATTCGCTCTTCTACTCACTCATTGTCTCTCACGCGCCTTCGTTTCACGCTTATCTCTGCCCCCGCTTAGGTGCATGTACTGAAAAGAGTTTGCTGCTTATTATGCATCTTTATGAACTTCTATTGCCTTAATTTATTAGCCAAATAAACACTACCTACTAACTAGTTGTATTGTTTTGTTTTCATGTGTTGGAAATATGGCTGCTTGCAAATTGCAATACTGTTGTCATTTCTGCAATTCCTTCCATGACCAGCTACCCCTTCGTTTTTATTCTTGGGGCAAAACTTCTTTATTAATAGACAAACCTGGATCCGCAAGCCAACAGACATTTGATACTATTTATGATAGAGTGGTTCAAAGATGACTATTTTAATTTAATTAACAATTTCCTTAAGTAAACAAGAGTGATTTAGTCATTTTAAACAACTATAATTAATAATTATTAATTTTATATTTTTAAAAAATAAAATTTAAATAATTATTAATTAATAATAATAAATTAATATAAAATATAATTTAAAAATATTTATTAATTTGTTGTTGACTAAATTTTTATCAGACGAAATTAATTATCAAAATATACATGAGTCAAATTATCAAACTGGGCCAAATTTTATATAATATATATAATCATTAGTCTTTAAATTAATAACATCACCTTTGGTTTGGGAGTAAGTTAAGACTTGCGTTTTTATCCCAGTTTTGAATCTTAAAATTTTGGAATTAATTCCAACATTTTCAGCACTATTGCATCGTGGACTAGAACGCATGATGAACCAATTCGATGATTTGAAACATTTTGCAGGCGCAACATGCAAAGTAATAAGAGGGCCTGAAATAGCAATTGGCTCATTTTGGGTCTTCTTTTAGACCATAGATATTTTTTTTGAAAATTAATTAATTTTTTATTTATTTAAATAAAAAACTAAGCTATCTTGAATTGGCTTAGTGATAAGTTTAGTAATCCTTTTAAGCAAGTTCTGAAAGTTTGCTATAATTGTTGTGCACGTGATTTGCAAAATAATTGGAAAGCAAACTTTGACTGTATTACTCCGGCAAGTATGCGTATGTCCGACTTTCCTATGTTTTATTCCGACGTGACTAATTGCCTTGATAATGAATGAGTACAGTACGTTTCAGTCCTCCATTCCAAACCCATATCCGAGGAGGCTTCCTCAGCATTGGAAGCTCCTCTGCTTGCTGACACTGATGATACCGTAAACGGCGCCGTTGACTACAAGGGACGACCTTCCATCAGATCCAAATCTGGCTCTTGGAGATCTGCTCGCTTTATCATAGGTGTGTATCTACGTATTTTCCTTCTTCCTCTCTCTTGAATTCTCGTTCCTACAAGTTACCGATTCAGTTCAATTAATTGTTCTTCAGGTGTGGAAGTGAGGAGAGGGTGGCATTCTATGGGATTCAGGGGAACCTGATATCGTATCTTACAGGGCCGCTGCAGCAGAGCACGGCGGCCGCAGCCGAAAATGTAAACATATGGTCGGGAGCATCCTCCCTGCTTCCCCTCTTTGGAGCAATCGTCGCCGATTCCTATCTTGGACGCTACCGCACTATCATTCTCGCCTCCCTCGTCTGCATTTGGTCAGTCTCACCGCTATTCCCCTTTCTCCCCTCCTCTAACCTAAAATACTCCATCTACATACACTAATCACAATTAGTAAGTAATTAAGCGATTAGCAAATGCTGTGAGTGCACCTTTAGTAATTTGTAGTATGCCCCTGTCTTCAAGCTTTTAATATATCCATGCATGTCACTATTGTGTTGTTAACTTGTTGTCGCATCTAATACATTTTCATTGCTTCTCAAAATGTGTTCGTACCTATGGAAGGTTACGAGCTGATGAGTTTTCGGGGCCCTGACGTGAGCTGTGTGGACATCAGGCCGGGAGGGCAGGGCAGTCAGTAGTGCGCTTAGGATGATTGTAGATTTGTAGTGATCCAAAAATGTAGCTTACCTCGAGGTTCTCCTCACTCTGTATTATACTGCTGCTATGTAACCGTCAGGCATTTCAGAGAGTCAGAACCTGAAAAAGAATGATCAATTTTGGGTTATTATGTAACTTTTTACGCTAATCTTTATCATAATTATCAAACATAAATGACATGGGTTAGGATCGTTAACAATATCAGCTATGCTTCCTTCTCTCAACAATCCGGAGTGCCAAGTTGGCAGGAAACTGGGATCATGCGCAACTGAAACTCAAGTAATCTTGTTCTTTATCTCACTTTATCTGGTGGCCATTGGACAAGGTGGACATAAGCCCTGTGTTCAGGCATTTGGAGCCGATCAATTTGATGAACAGCATCCGAAGGAGCTCAAGGATAGAAGCTCGTTCTTTAACTGGTGGTATTTCACAATGTGTGCAGGTTGCATGGGAACTCTTTGGATTTTGAACTATATACAGGACAACCTTAGTTGGGTCGTTGGATTTGGAATCCCTTGTGCGGTGATGATCATTGCATTGCTTGTTTTCATTCTTGGAACATGGACCTACAGGTTTAACGTCAAGGGCCATGGCAAGAGCCCTTTTCTCAGAATTGGTCGTGTCTTTGTTACAGCTGCGGGAAATCGGCAAGCAGAAACCATCCAAGAGGAAACTAGTGGAACACTCCCTCCTCAAATTTCCCAACAGTTCAAGTAAGGATTAAAACATGCTAATTTCGTAGTCCTTTATTTTATTACAAATTAGTAGTAGTCTTGAAGCAGCAACTACCACCACAATGAAATTCTTGAGTTTTGCTTCTACATTAAGCGTTGGAGGCTTGGAGCATTAAATTGTTATTGAACCGTCATCTTGCTCATATCCGAATGTTTTATTTGCTTCTAGTTTTGACTATATGCCATGCCATCTGAAGCTGCCTGAATCTATCCTAGTGTAATTGTGTACATAGAGTAACATTATTTGAACAAATCTTTGTTTTTCCTACTCTGATATTTCACTACATATATAGCCTCATTTCTTTGGATACGAAATATCATAGCTCCGTTGATGAATTTTTCAACACTGGCAGCTTCCTCAACAAAGCATTATTAGCACCAGACTGTTCCATCAAAGAAGGGAATGTCGCGGGTAGCGTCGTGGAGGTGGAAGAAGCAAAGGCAGTACTAAGGCTGGTTCCTATTTGGGCAACAACTCTGCCGTTCGCTATTGTGTTTGCTCAAGCCCCTACCTTCTTCACGAAGCAAGGATTTACGTTGGATCGCACCATATTTCCGGGCTTTGACATACCTGCTGCTTCTCTTCAAACGCTTATTGCACTTGCCATTGTTGTCATCAGTCCCATCTATGACCGCATATTTGTGCCAATAGCTAGAGCCATCACCAGGCAACCCTCCGGCATCACAAAGCTACAAAGAATTGGGATTGGGATTTTTATATCGATATTTAATGTAATATTTGCGGCTCTTGTTGAGATGAAAAGACTGCAAACAGCACAAGAGTTTGGTCTTGTTGATGAACCGGATGCAACCATTCCCATGAGTATGTGGTGGTTGATTCCCCAGTACCTCTTGCTTGGAGCTGCAGAAGTTTTCACCATGGTTGGTCTGCAGGAGTTTTTCTATGATCAGGTTCCCGATGAACTACGAAGCATGGGTCTTGCTCTGTACTTGAGCATCTTTGGTGTGGGAAACTTTCTAAGCGGCTTTCTGATTTCGGTTATTGAAGGAGTGACAGGCAGCGATGGACATGACAGTTGGTTTGCTGATAATCTGAATAAGGCGCATCTTGATTACTTCTACTGGCTACTTGCTGCCCTTAGTGTCATCGGATTTACTCTCTTCATTTGCTTTGCAAAATCCTACGTTTATAATCACAAACGGATTTCTCGAGGATAACCCACTTATTGTTTTTTTACTTTTTTCTCGTTTTGCTGGGAGGAATAATTATTTCTACTACTGAAGCGACTAAGGTTTACCCAACCCCTAATCCCCTATACCACCAACTATTATTTTTGCCAAAGGCAGTAAGAGGAGGGGGAGAATAAACACATTTCAAACTCGAGTGAGATTTACAAGAGACTTCGTGTGTGCTTGTCCCGTTTGTATAAAATAAAGGGAGTCACTTATATAAAGATGTTAAAAACGTTTTTTTTAATATATTTTTTAAAAATTAAAATTTAACACATATAATCAACTAAATTGTATTATTTTTATTAAAATTAGACTAAATAAATCAGTTTAGAAAAAAATTAATAAATTAAATTTTAAATTGGTATAAATTAATAATTTTTTATAAAAAAATTACTACAATATCCCTATTATAAAACACAACTAAAATATTTTTATTATATATATATATATATATTGAAAACTTTAAATTCTAACCCTATAACCATAGAGAAGAAAAGGGCTAGAATTTAGAATTATCAAAATTAATATACATAATAAGAGTATTTTAGTCATTTTATATAATAAAGGTATTGTAGTAATTTTTTATGAAAAAATAATATTAATTTAGACGGATTCAAAATTTGATTAACTATTTTTCGGTCAAATTAATTTGTCTGACCTAATTTTGACAAAAATAATATAATTTAAGTGATTATATGTGTTAAATTTTAATTATTAAAAAAATATCTTTAAAAAAAGACGTTTTCTGTGTCTTCATGGGAGCATTCCCTTGTATAAAAGTGATTTTGCAAATTTAATTTTAATGAAAAGTAAGTTTGCGTTAACGTGATTTATGTTTGGCAATCTTTATATCAAAATAGATTATAGTAAAATAAATGTTATTTGGAATATACTACTCAAAATCACTTTTAAATGAAAAATTACTAAAAGAGACATCAATTTAAATAATTTTTTATATTATTCTATCATTTTACTTTAGATAATTGAATAAATCTTATTAATTTATTTTATAATAAAATTAATATTTACTTACTAAATTAAAATAACATATAAAAAATTGATAAAATATATTTTAACACGTAAAAATACTAAAAGGAGTACTATACATCTTATAATGTCAAACAAAATGAAAATATTCTATATTATTTTAGTACTGTTATTATTCTTTAATTTAGTATCATTTTAGTCACAAAAAAAAAAAATTTAGTATCATTTTGGATTATAAATTTTTATAATTAGCATATAATAAAAACGAAAATAAAGTACAATAGAAACAAAAAAATTCCATACAAACATAGAATATAATAATTACAACTAACAACATATATCATATGAACAAAAAAATTACAATAAGAAGTAAATAAAATTCATATGAATAAAACTAAATAAAAAAATAAAAAATTTTATACACAACATAAATATAGTACAATAAAGAATAGAAAAAAAATTTATATAAACAAAAAATAATAAAAATATCATAAAAATTAATAAAAATAAAAATTTATATCAACAATAGTTGTCATATGAATAAAAAATACAATAAAAATATGACATTAGAACACTAAAAAATAATATCAGAATATAAAAGTAATATAAAAAATATTTATATATAAATAAAAAATACAATAAAAAACATAAAAATCAAAATATGAAAGAGAGTACTAAAAGTAATAAAAAAATTAAAATATTTATCTTGTTAGTGAAAGATTTTGATGAAAAAAAAAATTGGAACCAAGAACATATACAAAGAATTATTGTAAAAATTATATAGTTATTTACATTATTTTTACAGAAGAAAATAAATGATACAAATTAATAGAAGAGGAATAATTTTCTTACTTAATTTTTCAATTGTAATTAGTTTTCCCTAACATAAATATAAAAGCTAAAATTTGTAACTTTCTATAAACCTACGTTTAGATACAAAAATCACTTCTGAATTTAAAATTTCAAAGAGTTGCCAAATATAAAAATGGAATCGTTCAAAGCACTTACCCAAACTTCTATGGTTGAACTGTATGTTCACTGCACAAACGATACACATTTTATGTAAAAGAAAATTGCAAATAGATTAAATTTGGATATATTGTCCATGTATCCAATTTCCACATGTGTATGGCATTGGACATCCGTCAGTACAAAATTAACCCAAATAATTAGGCATGGACCTACATATATTGCGGATATTTATTAAAGTTGAGAGGGACAATTTCATAGTAAGGCTGATCATGTGGACGTGGTTGGTGTATTTCAACTCTTCAAGCAACCATATAATAAAGGAAGGGGATAAAATAAAAGGAAAAAACAAAGTTATGTCCCAATGTGCATAGGTTTTAGAATAATTTATATGGGACTTTTATACTTACTAAATTTTACAATGCAAATTTAAACGTAGTAAAAATATGCTTTTTAAAAAGGTGATGTTTTCTAATTTGTAGATAACTGGTTTTTTAAATAAAAAAAAAAAATCGTTAGCGACTAGATTCCCTAGTCCCTACTCCTACTTGGTCTTAGAGTTGTCGTTTCCAGTTTCTAAAAATAAGAAATAAAGAACTGTATGATACATGATTTGCAAAAGAATTGGAAAGCAAACTTTGACTGTATTACTCCAGCAACTATGCCTTTGTCTGACTTTCCTCACTTTTTATACTAACTGTGACTCGACGATTTTTAGTATGCGATGATGATGAGAGTACAACACACCGGCACCAATTAATTATTCAGCTTCAGTCCTCCATTCCAAACCATCGATGGCCATATCCGGGGAGGTTTCCTCAGAATTGGAAGCTCCTCTGGTTGCTGACACAGATAATACCGTGAACGGCGCCGTTGACTACAAGGGACGACCTTCCATCAGATCCAAATCTGGCTCGTGGAGATCTGCTCGCTTTATCATAGGTATGTATCTACGAATTCTCCTTCTTCCTCTCTCTTGAATTCTCGTTCCTAAAAGTTAGCGATTCAGTTCAATTAATTGTTCTTCAGGTGTGGAAGTGGCAGAGAGGGTGGCGTTCTATGGAATTGAGGCGAACCTGATATCGTATCTTACGGGCCCGCTGAAGCAGAGCACGGCGGCCGCAGCCGAAAATGTCAACATATGGTCGGGAGCATCCTCCCTGCTTCCCCTCTTTGGAGCATTCATCGCCGATTCCTACCTTGGACGTTACCGCACTATCATTCTCGCCTCCATCATCTATATTTTGGTCAGTTCTCATCGCTATCCCGGCCCCCTTTCTCCCCTCCTCTAACCTAAATAGTAAATACTCTATTTGACTATCTACATACATTAATCTTTATTTATCAAACCCTTCGTCCTTTTTTTTTTCCAAAGTCACCTAATTTTATTCATGTTCATGAAATGAAAAAAATATATACGTGTCCATATATCAAATCTTTCGTCCCTTAATTAAGCCATTTCACCTGATAAGTTTGATCTTAAACTTTTTTTATTTAATAAATATAAAATAATATATTAAAAATTTAATTTTTTTTATATTTTAATAAAAAATTTTAATTTATAATTTTAATATATATCTTTAGAATACAAAATAAATAAATTTTTTAAAATATTATATATTAAAATATATTTATACATGTAAATATTAATATGTTATATTTTTAAAAATCTATTAATATTTTTTTATAACATCTTTTAATTTTTATATAATAAAATTTATCGATTTATAAAAAATATCATATTTAATGTGCATATAATTATTAGGCTCGTTTTAGATGCATCTCTTTTAATATACAATTATGTTACATATATACTAAATCAGCTATTAAAATAAATTATTAATATAAAATATATATTAAACTATAAAACATATATTAAAAAAATTTAAACAATATATATTTATTTATAAAAAATATTAAAATATTATTAAAATTTATTATTTTTAATTATTAATTAATTATTAATATTTAAAAATATAAAATAAATATATTATTAAATTTTTAAATTAAAAATATTAAATTAATAATTAAATAATAATAAAAATAATAAATTCTGACCATTTTTAATATTTTTTATTTATAAATATATAATAATTAATTTTAATATATAAATATTTTTTTTTCATTCGTGTTGTTTTCGCATCTAATACATTTTCATTGCGTCTCAAACTGGTAAGCTAAAATGGATGGGATATGGGAAGATATTACGAAAAAAAAGCAAAATTTTATTGATAGGACTAATTATCGCACTATTTTAATTATTGATTTATTAATTTATTAATTTAATCGATTTAATTATAGTTAGAAATTATTTTTAATATGAAAATGGAGATGGTATTGCACAATACGCTGCGACGTGTCCAACACGCTCCTCACGTGTTGGTCAGGATGCTGCCACGTGTCCAACACGTCCCCACGTGTTGCACCACGCCCTCCACGTGTTGACTTTTCAACTACAAAATCCACCCATAATTACACTAAATAATCCCATTCCCCAAAAAAATACCAATATTTTTTCCATACAAAAAAAATCAGCCAATTATAGTTTGATCAGAAAAATTATTTTATAATAAAATAATAAATAAAATATAAATAAAATACTAAAATATAATTATAATTTAATATAAAATTTAAAATATTATCTAAAATTAAAACGCAAAAAAGATCAACAAGAGCTGTCTTATCACGTAAATTATTAAACTTAAAAAAGAATTTAGAAGGATTTTTAATTTTTTATTCTATTACTCAACTCGAAAATGCACTTCAATATGCATCATAATAATAATAATTGAGAAATCATATGCACTGAAAGTAAATAAATATTCTTGCTCTGATTAATGAATTATTTTTTATATTAGTATTGTAGATTTCTTATTCTTTTTAATTTAAATTTTAAAAATATTCGTAAAATAAAATCTTAATTTTAAATATTAAACTATAATTCTATAATAAAAACTATCATTAAATTGACAAAATAAATGACTAAGAAGCAAGAATATTCATTAGATGTTAACGGTTGTTATTCCATGTCGAATTCTATTCTATCTAAATTGAAATAATTTAACTCAAAACAACGAAAAATGAAATTGTGTTTCATTCTTCAAATTTTCCTTGGTGTGTGGTCTTTGGTTTTTACACAAGAATGGAAGTAAATAAGATGTTAAATTCGAATTATCTAAAGTATGATTTACATTTTCTGATAAATATTAAAATGTGAATTATGCACATTCATGGGTCTGGTCTCTGGAAAAGTAGGCGTTGACGCTATCGTTTTGGTCGCAGAAGTAGGCATTAACAACGTTGCTGACGTTTTTTTTTTTTTTTTTGTCAATAAATTAGACAACTCCAATCCTAGCTTACACATTCACACACCCACTCTCACACACTAACTTAGCCACCAACCACTGCTAGGTTTCGAACTTTTGTGACTTTGGATTGAGGCAAATACTTTTGCCACTGAACCACATGCCTCAGCCACACGTTGCTGACGTATTTTCGACCCGGGACCATATGCAAATTCTCACTATTGGGCTATAATATCCAATTATTTGAAGGGTTTAGTAGCCCTTTCACTTTGGGGGCTGAGCCCATTAGAAATATTACCAATTCATAGTTAATGACTTGTTTCACTATGTCGACAAAAAAAAAAAACGTTTTAATTGTTTAGATATAAATTCGGGTTTGAGGTTATAGAACCCATAATAGCAGTAGTGCGTATGGATTTAAATTCACTCTAATTTTTTAATTTTATTTGAGAGGATAAAGTGTGATCTCTCACAATTTATTTCATAGATAGAACTAAGAAAATAGGTAAGATTAAAAAAAAATATAAAAAAAAACAATTCCAGAATAAAAAATTACACTTTATCTTCTAAAATAAAAATTTAAAATTTAAAAAATCTAAATTCAAGTGTATAAGTGTGTGATATAAAAGACTAAAAGATATATATATATATATATATATATATATATATATATATATATATATATATATATATATATATGGGTAATTCCCTGTAATACTTTAATAGTGAATGGAATGCACAGCTTATGTGGCAATCATGTGCCACACTCAACCTAATTTGGTTTTTATTTACATCTTTGTTATCCTCCTCTTTTTTTCCTTTCTTTTCACCACAGGATCTTCTTGTCATCCCCCTCTCTTCTTCTCTCATCTTTAACTTTTCCATGTCTCTCTCTCCCTCTCTTTCAACCTACTTTCTCCCACCCTCGGTTAGGGGTGCACATAGGGACGGGTGAAAATTGAATTCGTCTTAATTCGGATTCGACTCTAAGTAATGAATGTGTCTATTTTTGATACTCTTATCTAATCCTAGATCCAATGAAATCATATTATTTTCGGGTCATACTAAAATCGAGTCTCAACCGAATAAAATACGGGTCTTGATAAATTTTATGTCAAAAATTATGATTTACTCATTTATAAAGAAAAAAAAAAATACTTGTTATAGAAAAGTTAATAACCATACTTGAATTTGAATTTGTTCATAAATTATAATTTTATGCTTTTTTGATCTATTTTCTAATTCAACAAATGTAATTAAAAATAAAATAATAAGCTTATAATTAATATAACATAATATTAGAATTAATTTAAAACATATATACCTTTTTTAATCCCCTAAGATGCACATGGGCCGGATGAGGTTGGGTGAAGCATTGACCCGTACCCGACCCTAAATAATGACTGAGTCTAATTTTGAGACTCTTACCCAACCCTAAACCCAATAAAATCACACCAAATTAACCCCAAAGTATTTGGGTCCGAACTGATTTTTCGGGTCGGGTCGGGTCATGTGCATCCCTACCCTCGGCGGAACTATGCAGTTGTGCAAGATGGACCGAGAGGAGAGAGATGAGAGGATGTAGGAGAGCTGGTGGAGGATAGGAGAAAGTAGGTCAAAGGAAGGGGAAAGAAGAACGAAGAGTTGAGGATAAAAAGAGAGGAGAGAGGGATGACAAGAAGAGCCTAAAGAAAAAGAGTACGGTGGAGAGGGAGGAGAATGAGAGGAGGGTGACAAAGGTGTAAGGTGTGGGATCAAGGAGGGACCAAATTGGGTCCAGCATGGTACATAATAGTCACACATAAGCACTGAAACAGTAAGTTATTACCGAAAATGAATTCAGGGATCACCATGGTATCCCGAGCTCAATCCGGAGGACCAATACAGTGAAATTGAAACTTTTTGAGTACCAAATTGAATAACCCGGTAAATTTTAAGATTATTATAGGAATTTACTCTATAAATTTAATAGATTTTGATAAAAATATAAATAAAATAGAAAAAAAAAGTATAGGTAGATAATGAAAATACTAAACAATGTGAACAATGGATATATATTGGATGTTCAATTCACTAAGTATGCGAATGGTTATCCTAATATTAAGATTTAGGTGAGTAATTTGGAGGTGTAGTGTGTTTTTAGTTTTTTACTTTATTGGGTCAATTTTAGAGTCCATTGTTCACATTGTTTATAAAAGCCATTGTCTACCTAACAAAGTTCAATAGAAAAAACTTGCCTAATTAATAATTATCCGTTTTTCTAAGACTGGGCATATACAATCTTAGAATGCAATTTTCGAATGGAGACCACTTTAATAAAAACACTAAAAATGTCTTTTTTAAGGATGTTTATATATGTCATGTTATTATTGGACATCTTTATTAAGCCGGTTAATAATTTATTTTTTAATAAACTAGAACAAAATCAGTTTATTATAGCAACAATAATAAACTCAATTGTTTGTATTATAATTATTAGACCCGGTTTGATCCGATCGAATTACATAATCTAAATCGAATATCTTTAAATTTTTTGATAAAAAGACAAATATATCTCTGGCTTTTTGTTTTGTAGATATTTGAATTCCTAAAAATTTAAAAATACAATTAGATCCCTAAAAAAAATTGGATTTATTGTTATTGTTATAAAAAAAATCGGTTTTATTCTAATTTATTAAGAAATTCAAAAATAACCGGTTTATTAATACGTCCAATAATAATGCAGCACGTAAACGTATTTACAAAAAGACGTTTTACGCGTCTTTATACCAGCATCCCCTTTCTGAATATCCTAAACATGTTTTTCAGATCAAGGGTTAATGTGTAAAAAATCAATTATGTTATAACTATTTAAAAATTTTAACTATTTAAATAGAATACATGTGAAAATATAAAGTATTTTTTGTATACAAAGTATTTTTGGCAAAAATATACCCGCAACAGTTTAATTTCACATTGTCGGAACCGGAAAAATGACTTAAGAAAACCTGAAAAAGAAGGATCAATTTTGGGTTAATCATGCAAGTTTTTATGCTAATAATTATCATGATTATCTAATATATGAATGACAGGGGCTAGGATTGTTAACACTATCAGCGTTGCTTCCTTCTCTCATCAATTCGGAGTGCCAGGTTGGCAGCAAATTGGGATCATGCTCTACGGAATCTCAAGTAATCTTGTTCTTCATCTCACTTTATCTGGTGGCCATTGGGCAAGGTGGACATAAGCCCTGTGTTCAGGCATTCGGAGCAGACCAATTTGATGAACAGCATCCGAAGGAGCTCAAAGATAGAAGCACATTCTTTAACTGGTGGTATTTCACAATGTGTGCAGGTTGCATGGGAACTCTCTGGATTTTGAACTATATACAGGACAACCTTAGTTGGGTCGTTGGATTTGGAATCCCTTGTGCTGTGATGATCATTGCATTGCTTGTTTTCTATCTGGGAACATGGACCTACAGGTTTAACATCAAGGGCCATGGCAAGAGCCCCTTTGTCAGAATTGGTCGTGTCTTTATTACAGCCGCAAGAAATCGCCAAGCAACAGCCATCCAAGAGGAAACTGGGGGAACACTCCCTCCAAAAAGTTCCCAACAGTTCAAGTAAGGATTAAAACTTACCAATTTTTAAGTCCTTATTACAATACTCATAGGTTTTCTTGAAGCAGCCACTACTGCTACTACCATGAAATACATGCATTAAGATCATCTTGCTCATGTCCGAAGGATTAATTTGCTTCTAGCTTTGACAATATGCCATCTGAAGATGCCTGAATCCGTCGTAGTGTAACTGTACATAGAGTAACATTATTTGAACAAATCTTTGTTTTTCCGACTTTGCTATTTTACTACATATAGAGCCTCATTTCTTTGGATATGAAATATTATAATTCCATTGATGAAGTTGTTACTCTTTTTTAACATTGGCAGCTTCCTCAACAAAGCATTAATAGCACCAGACTGTTCCACCAAAGAAGGGGAGGTCACATGTAGTGTCGTGGAGGTGGAAGAAGCAAAGGCGGTACTAAGGCTGGTTCCTATTTGGGCAACAACTCTGCCGTTTGCTATTGTGTTTGCTCAATCCCCTACCTTCTTCACGAAGCAAGGATTTACACTGGACCGCAACATATTTCCAGGCTTTGACATACCTGCAGCTTCTCTGCAAACCCTTATCACACTTGCCATTATTGTCATCAGTCCCATCTATGACCGCATATTTGTGCCAATAGCAAGAGGAATCACTGGGCGACCCTCCGGCATCACAATGCTGCAAAGAATTGGGATTGGGATTTTTATATCGATATTTACTGTCATAATTGCGGCCCTTGTTGAGATGAAAAGACTGCAAACAGCACAAGAGTTTGGACTTGTTGATGAACCGGATGTAACCATTCCCATGAGCATGTGGTGGTTGATTCCCCAGTACTTCTTGCTTGGAGCTGCACAAGTCTTCACCATGGTTGGTCTGCAGGAATTTTTCTATGATCAGGTCCC
This sequence comes from Arachis hypogaea, assembly GCF_003086295.3. Classification (NCBI taxonomy): domain Eukaryota; kingdom Viridiplantae; phylum Streptophyta; class Magnoliopsida; order Fabales; family Fabaceae; genus Arachis; species Arachis hypogaea. The sequence goes on along the minus strand of NC_092048.1, from coordinate 15,343,307 downwards.
GAACGAACTGCGAAGCATGGGACTTGCTCTGTACTTGAGCATCTTTGGTGTGGGAAGCTTTCTAAGTAGCTTTCTGATTTCAGTTATCGAAGAAGTGACAGGCAGAGATGGACATGAAAGTTGGTTTGCTAATAATCTGAATAAGGCGCATCTTGATTACTTCTACTGGCTACTTGCTGCCCTTAGTGTCATCGGATTCAGTCTCTTCATTTGCTTTGCAAAATCCTACATTTATAATCACAAAGGAATTTCTCGAGGATAACCCACTTCATATATATTTTGTCGTTCTGCAAGGATTAATGCTTATTTCTGCTACTCAGGCAACCAAGGTTTACCCAACCCCTATGCCACGAACTATAAATTTTACCAAAGTTAGCAAGAGGAGGGTGAGAATAGACCCACACTTGAAGCTTAAGTGAGATTTACAGGAGACTTCATCATTAAATTGTATGTTCAACTGCACAAACCATAGCCATGTAAAAGCAAATTGCAATTAGATTAAATTTCATGAAGATCATATATATTAACAAATGAAAAATTATTGTAGTTGAGAATATTATTGTTTGATGCGTCTTGAATTGTTAAACTATATTATTGTTTTGGGTGGAAACATCTTTTTGGCATATAACTCATTAAGGATGTGCTTCACTGTCCAAACTTTTCTAGTAGAACTCGTAGTTAAAATGGTGGAAGTAACTCCAAACTATAATTCAGTTGAGAGTATTATTTGTAGAAAACTCTTCCATAACTATAGTTGGAGTTGCACAAAAAATAGGTGAAAGTGTGGAACTATATTTGCAAAAGATATTTGCATATTTAAGTCGGTAGGTATTACAAACATATAATATATAATTCTATAGATATAGAACCTTACAAAGTAGCAGATATCATATACATGAAATTATATGCTATAGGATATATGCTGAGTTCACAATAGAACTTATAGTGATTAGATATTCGATTCTTAGTTGAGATGTAGCGCCTTGTAATTTGCAGGCATTTGGTTGTTGTCGTTGTTGAGCTATTCTTCATACTAAGAGGAATGGCGACAGCAGACACCTACAAAAACACTTCGACGCTCAAGTTAGTAAGAGTAGAAAATGAGTATAATGCAATTTAGAGTGAATAGTGTATCTTTTATGTAGTTAGGATTTTGTATTTATAGAGTGTTACCTCTTAAAAGAGATTGAGATATTTGCCTGATCTTTTGGTAACCACCTTAGTTTGTTTCTGAGTGGGTTGTTAAGAACGAGATTCTCTCTAACTAAAAATGAGTCACGTTTATTATTCTATTTGAATTTCGATTTAGGCATAATTGGGTCAGAATCACAGTCCCAAACTTGTCCTGTGATATTTTTCAATACGACGAGGTAAGCTTTTGAATTTTGTAGAACTATACATCGGAATAGTGATAATAATAGTAGTAACTCTCAAGCGCAACTTGTTGTCCTTTGAACAATAATAGTCATGTTTGGAAATAATTTGAGGTAAATAATAAAGTAAAAGAAATTTGAGAGTGATTATGAATAATGGTTAAATAATGAGATAAGGATTAACTCCCATTCTCTGGTGTGATTGAAGTATATGAAATGTAAAATTTGATGAAGTAATGGAAAGAATAATTAATTTGTGCAAAATAAATAAAATAGAAAAAAATGTGAAGTGCCTTTAATAAAATAAAAGAATAATATTTGAAATAAGTAATAAATGGAGTAAAACTCTAAAATAGTCCCTCAGATTGAGTCCGTGCACCAATGTTACCTCTGACTTTCGAAATGCTCTAATTGCACCCTTCAGATTGAGCTCCGTGCGAAATCCTGGTCCTTCCACCCAATTCCGGCGTGACTCAGCAGTCGGAGCGCTGAGCTGGCTGCTTATGGTCCACGTAGGCAGCCTTAAACGACGCCGTTTTGCCTAGATGGTGTTAATGAATCAGGATGACGTCGTTTTTCCTTGGAGGGGAATTGAAAGGTTGCTTGGGGAGAGGGTTGATCATTCGTTAGTCTTTCTCCTACTTCTCTTCAGACGTTTCTTCTCTCTTTCGTCCAGAGAATGTTGTGACATTAGGGCACGTTCTGGTTAGGGCTTGACTGAGTTCATTGACAGGAGAAGGAAGGACGCCACAGGTACGAAGTTGTTGAAGCAGAGGGTATCGTCATCGTCAGCTACAACAAGGTTAGTAATACAATGTGTAGTTGAAGTTTAAATTTTTTTTTGGGTTTTTATTGATGGCTCTTCACGTGGTGTGTTGATTGAAGGAGAGTTCATCTTCGTTTGGTATTTTGTTTAGATTTCTATGTTGTTAGGTTTTTTGTAGTTATGCTGTTAGCATGGGGTTTGGGTTGCTCTATTTTTTTTATGTATCCAAGAAGGGTTGTTTCCTCTAATGATACGGTTCTCTAGTTATGGTCAGAAGTTAGTGTTGCATGTGTTTAATTTGTTTGTTTACTTATCTCGCATATGGATGAAGTACTAGACATTATGTTTCATCATGGAGGAACTTTTGAAAAGGGTGTGGATAGAAAGATTGGTTACTATCCGGACAACAGAAACTGCCTTGGTAATGTTGAAGTGGATAGGCTGGATGTATTTTACCTAAGAAACTATTATAAGGAGCTAGGTTATGACAGAATGAAGGAAGTCTAGTGGCTTGTACCTGGAAAGAGCATAGGGGAGGGATTGAGGAAGTTAAATAATGATGCAGACCTAAGAGAGATGTGTGAGATGGGTTCACAAAATGCGGTTCTTGTTGATATCTACATTGAACATGAGGTTTCGTCACCTGAACTGATAGAAGGGAAGGAGGTTATGGTATACATTGATGATCAAGTAAGGGACCTTGGGACGTAAGCTAAGGAAAATGTTGCAGCTGCCCCCACACGATGGTGCTAGGCCAAATGATGAAAAGAATCCTACTGCTAATGTGAGTCGACCTAGGGAGGAAGGGGTTAAAGCATCTGTTAAGGTGCCGATTGAACAAGAACTTAAAAAGAAGGCTAAGAACACTCCGAAACCTAATCAAACAAAAGTTCATAGGAGGTATTGCCTGAGGTCTGCCACTGGGATAGGAGGCACAAAGGCTCAGAAAAGGGGGCAGGGTAGCAAGATCCCAGTGATGTTGACGTCCTCTGATAAGGAGTCCTCTAATTCTGATGATAGTTCAGAAGATGAGCCCTATAAACCAGTAAGGGAAGACAGCTCATCTGATTCATGTACTGCAGACCCTGTTCCTTCATGTAAGGTAAAGGGTAAGAAGAAAACAAGTAATAAGAGTGATTCACAGGATAAGAGTAAGGGAAAGAATAAGATGAAGGGGAAGATTTGTGTTGATGACGATGCTTATGTGGAGATTAATTTTGATGTTGAAGTGGATTTTGGGAAAGTAGGAACTGATAAGAATGATGAGTATGATGCATACGATCCTGGGACCGATTCTGATGGTGCCAACTCTTGGCATTCATTGGAGATGAAAACCCCACCCAACTCTGAAGACGAATTAGAAGAGGAGACCGAGTCTAATGAGGTGTTTCCAGTTTTTAGAGAGGGGGCTAGGTTCGGGGAGCTTCACTTAGAGGTTGGAATGAAGTTTAATACGAAGTGGGATTTTAAAGAGGCTGTTAGGGAGTACACCATCCAGGAGAAAAGGCGTATTCGATTCAATAAAAATGATAGGAAGAGGCTTAGGGCAGTTTGCAAGGTGAAGGAATGCAGTTGGGTTATCTTTGCTTCCAAGGACCGAGATGATACTTGGTGGCAAGTGAAGACTTTCAGAGATGATCATAGCTGTGCAAGGGAGGATAAGAATAGAGCAGCCAATCGTAACTGGGTTGCTAGTAAGCTGGTGAAGAAAGTCAGAAAGTATCCCAACTTCAGGCATTGTGATGCAAATACCTTCTTCAAGACCAAGTATGATCTATCATTGAATAGGAACTCGATCTCAAGGGCACTATCTGATGCTAGAAACCTTGTATATGGTGATGAAAAGGCACAGTATGCAATGGTAAGGGATTATGGGGAGACACTGCTGAAGACCAACCCGGGTTCAACTGTCCAAATTTGCACCATCCCACAGCCAAACGGTGATGTCATATTTGAGAAAATGTATGTGTGTTTAAGTGGCTGCAAGAATGGATTTAAGGCAGGATGTCGTCCACTCATTGGACTTGATGGTGCTTTCCTGAAAACTGTCTTTGGAGGGCAGATTCTATCAGCTATTGGGCAGGATGCAAACCACCACATATACGTCATTGCATGGGCAATTGTGGAAGTTGAAAACACTGCCAACTGGAAATGGTTCCTGGAACTATTGCACGCATATTTGGGAGATTACAAGACACATGGTTGGTGTTTTATTTCTGATATGCAAAAGGTACATGGCTGCTAATCCCTTCTGATTTAGTTTCCTGTTTGGTTGCCTTAACTGTGTTATAATATATTGGATCATGTAAGAGGCTTGCTGATATGTGAGTAGAACTACTTTAGATGTACGATCGCAAAAGTTAGGGACAATTATGGTGCGTTTAATACAAACTCAGGAACTATTATGGTGAAAATATTAAAATTCATGGTCTATTATGGTGAAAATATAAAAAGTCAGGGTCTAAGACGGTGAACATATAACTGTGTATTCTAGAAACTTCTCTCTGTTGTATCTGAGTTAATTATTATTTGCATCCACTCTTTGTTGCTGGGAGTCATAAATGCTGTACAGGAGGTGATGCCCAATGTGCATCACCGTTTCTGTGTATGGCATTTGTGGAGGAATTTCAACAAGCAATGGAAAGATCTGGAGCTAAGAGGCTTGATGTGGGATTGTGCACGAGCCACAACCTTTGAGGAATTCAGGGAACATAGGGAAAAGTTGAAGCGGCTTAATCCGGAGGCATGGGCATACCTAGAAAAATGGCCAACACATTCTTGGACAAGATCTCAATTCAGTCATAAGCCAAAGTTAGACTCAATATGTAACAATGCGTGCGAAGTATTCAACGCAAAGATTAAGGAAGCTAGGAGGAAGCCTATAATCACACTGCTGGAAGAGGTTAGGATGTTCGTAATGAGGACGATGGCAAAAAATAAAGTGAAGTTGGATAATCATGTGGGGATACTTTCCCCAGTGATCAAGAGCAGACTGGAGAAGCTGAGGAAGGAATATAGGCAATGGCAACCAATCTGGGCGGGAGACACCGGATACGAGAAGTTTGAGGTACATGGACACCCTACACACCATGTAATGGATTTGGGGAAAAGGCTATGTACTTGTCAGTTTTGGATGCTAACAGGTAATGTATTTAACTGTTACTTAATTATTTAAGTACTCTGCCTAGTGAGTCTAATTAACTATGCACCTAATTGTTATTGCTGATTATGGTGTTGCAGGAATCCCATGTGTGCACACATGTGCTGCTATTGCTAGGGTCAACAAGTGGCCAGAGGATTTCTGCCACAAGCTCCTCACAATGGAGTCCTACAAAGCCACTTACTCTCACCACATAAATCCTTTACCTGGCCAACAATTATGGGAAAGATCTGAGGCCAACAAACCATTGGCACATTTGGTTAAGAGGAAACCTGGATAGCTCCAAACCAAGAGAAGGAAGGATGCGGATGAGGGGGGTTAGTCTAGCAAGAAATCAAAGCCAACCACCACTCTGAAGAGACAGCTACGACCATTCACTTGCAAGTATTGCTTGCAGAAAGGTCATACAAAAAGAGGGTGTGAGAAGAAGAAGGCTGCTGAAGCTACAGAGGCTGAGAAGAAGAAAGCTGCGGAGGCTGCTACTAAAGACCCTAAGGCTGCTGTTCAGAATGTCACTGCATCTGCCTCTGCGTCAGCTACAACAACTACTTCCAATGCACCTCAAGATGCAAGTGCCTCTGCTACTGCTACAGGCTCTAGAACTGCAACAGCGTCTGCTACTGCTACTGCATCTGCCCCTGCTCCTGCCACTCTTGTGGAAGTGGATGTCCAGCAGGCTGAGATTGATTTGTCTCAGCCCTCATACTCTGAAGCTGAAAACTCCCAAAAGGTATTGTGTTTAATAATGCTTCATGTAATGTGTTTTTATTATTTGTCTTATTTTCTTAGCCTTATGTAAGGTATTGTCTGCATTGCAGGAGCATGAACAAAACAGGAACACACCTACAAGACCTGGGAAACTGCCACTTAGAAGAAGGTCACCTACTCCAACTGGCTCTGCATCATTCAATCTAATGGAGGGAGCTAGTGAGGCAACTGCAGCAAGGCTCGCCAACTTCCTCAAGTTTGTGCCCACCCCAGGGTTCAAACCGCCAAGAAAGAAGTGATTATGATCCTAGCTTTAGGTTGAAATTCTGAAAGTTTGTAATATTTTGTGAAACAATTATCTTAGTCTTTTTTGTTTGGTCATGGTGATTCATAGACACCTCTGCAACTTTTAAATACTAACTAAGTTGCTGGAATCTAGCTGAAACAATGCTCAGTATTTTTTTGCTTGTTATTATCATCAATGCATTATTGCAGAATTTTATATGAACTAGTGTTATTGTCATTCAGTTATGAATTGTGCCTTATGTAAGCTTTTCCTATTATTGCTTATCCATAACATAATTGGGTGTTCAATTATGTTTACAAAAACAAAACCAAATAGTCATTCAATATATCAAAAATAATCTAATGTCAATTACATTGTTCATAAACTGGATTACACTGGTTCTGTGTTTCAGTTCTTAGTCTAATCAAACCTTCAGCAGTAACATCAACACAAACACAAATAACACGAATACCTCTAAACCAAGCACTTGGACCATCAGCTTTACATTTCTCACATCTGCTTCCAGTTTGCCCACCTTCCATGCAATGTTCATCTTCATCCCACCATGCTTATCTTCTTCATCAGACTTCAGCGTCACCTCATCCTGTACAGAATCTGCCCAGACAAATAACTCACACCAATTCTTTCCACTAGTCTACAAATATGCATCAACCTTATCAAACAACTACCTCAACTAACCAACACAAGAAATTTCAGCCAGTAAATGCACTCACGTTATAATTTGGACACCCAAAGAACGGCTTATTAGGATGACTCTCCATCCCTGACTACCGAAGGACAAGCCTGCACCCACAACCACACGACTTTGGAACTGCTGAACACTGGCTACGCACATTGTTCCCTCTCCAGTTTCTAGTTGCAGATGAGCGATTCGACCTTCGAGAAGCGTGACTGTCACTCATGGAGGGAGAGGATGAAGAAGAAGAAGAATAAGAGGAAGAGGGAAGAAGAGCTTGAGCTGGACGACGAACCAATTCACAAAGGAAGAGGGAAGAACACTCTTGAAGCTCGTCACAGTCATCCCATCCCAGATCCTACTCGGAATACCACAGACAAGGTTTAGACTTTTCGGATCTCAGGAATGGACGCCAATAATCCTAGCCTATACCACCAAGACTCTGATCATGAACCAAGAGGCTAAGATACACACTTAATCTAAGGTAGAACGGAAGTGGTTGTCAAGCACGCGTTCAAAGGTTGAGAATGGTGATGAGTGTCACGGATCATCACATTCATCACGGTTAAGTACAAGCGAGTATCTTAGAACAGAAACAAGCGTGATTGAATAGAAAACAGAAGTAATTGCATTAATTCATCGAGACACAGCAAAGCTCCTCACCCCCAACCATGGGGTTTAGAGACTCATGCCGTCAGAAATATAATATGAAATGTTTAAAATGTCATGAGGTGCATAGTTAGTCTCTAAAAGTAGTATTTATACTTAAACTAGTAGCTAGGGTTTACAGAAATTGAGTAAACTAATATGGATAGTGCAGAAATCCACTTTTGGAGCCCACTTGGTATGTGTTTGGGCTGAGCATTGAGCTTTACACGTGTAGAAGCTTCTTCTGGAGTTAAATGCCAGGTTGCAGCTTGTTTGTGGCGTTTAACTCTGGTTTGTAACTTGTTTCTGGCGTTTAACTTTAGAATAGGGCAGGGAGTTGGCGTTCAACGCCAGTTTGCGTTGACAAAACTCGGGCAAAGTATACACTATTATATATTGCTAGAAAGCCCTGGATGTCTACTTTCCAACGCAATTGAGAGCGTGCCAATTGAGTTTCTGTAGCTCGATAAAATCCATTTCGCGTGGAGCAGGGTCAGAATCCAACATCATCTGCAGTCTTTTTTCAGCCTCTGAATCAGATTAAAGCTCAGATCCCTCAATTTCAGCCAAAAGATACCTGAAATCACAGAAAAACACACAAACTCATAGTAAAGTCCAGAAATGTGATTTTTTGCATAAAAACTAATAAAACTATACTAAAAGTAGCTAAATCCTACTAAAACTATAATTAAAATACCCCCAAAAAGCGTATAAAATATCTGCTCATCACAACACCAAACTTAAACTGTTGCTTGTCCTCAAGCAACTAGATAAATAAAACAGGATAGAAAGAAGGTCAAGAGGCAATAACATCTCAGAGTTTTACATGAAACTCAAATTCTCATTAGATGAGCGGGACTAGTAGCTTTTTGCTTCTGAACAGTTTTGGCATCTCCATTCATCCTTTGAAGTTCAGAATGATTGGCACCTATAGAATTCAGAATTCAGATAGTGTTATTGATTCTCCTAGTTTAGTATGTTGATTCTTGAACACAGCTACTTTATGAGTCTTGGCCGTGGCCCTAAGCACTTTGTTTTCCAGTATTACCACCGGATACATAAATGCCACAGACACATAACTGGGTGAACCTTTTCAGATTGTGACTCAACTTTGCTAGAGTCCCCAATTAGAGGTGTCCAGAGTTCTTAAGCACACTCTTTTTGCTTTGGATCACGACTTTAACCGCTCAATCTCAAGTTTTTCACTTGACACCTTCACGCCACAAGCACATAGTTAGGAACAGCTTAGTTTAGCCGCTTAGGCAGGGATTTTATTCCTTTGGGCCCTCCTATCCACTGATGCTCAAAGCCTTGGACCCTTTTTATTTTACCCTTGCCTTTTGGTTTAAAGGGCTATTGGCTTCTTCTCTTTTTTTTTTTTGCTGTTTTTTCTTGCTTCAAGAATCAATTTCATGATTTTTCAGATTATCAATAACATTTCTCTTTTTCATCATTCTTCAAGAGCCAACAATTTTAACATTCATAAACATCAAATTCAAAAGACATATGCACTGTTCAGGCATTCATTCAGAGAACAAAAAGTATTGCCACCACATATAAATAGTGTGAATTTTTCTTATTTAAAACTCGAAAATAAAATTGCCTCCTTATTCTAAAAATCTGCTATTTTATTCATGTTTAATGATGATAAGAAAGATAAATTATAACTTATTTGGGGATAGAAAAATAAAATGAAATAAAAAATAATAAAGATAAAGGTACTAATTACTACTACTCATATAACTTCTAAGGCAGATTTCTAATAGTAAAAGTTATCACAGATCTAAGGCTAAGATTAGGACTCAACAACCTTTATTTTGGGAGATGGATGCTCCTTTAGTCTGTGGGGTGCTTAGCCCTTCAAGAGACAGCTTCTGGCGCTTTAGCTCCTGTAGCTCACGCCCTTGCTCCTCTTGTTCCCTCAGCAGTTTGCAGAGTATGTTATTTTGAACTTGCTGTTCTTCTTTTAGTTGATCCATAGCTTCTTGCAGCTTGGTGACAGAGGCCTCTAGGTGGGTCCAGCAGTCAATCTGAGGGATTTCTGGGAGGAACTCATGTGCCCTCCTTTTGATGGAGTTGTCTTGCACCTGTTGTCCTTCCATTGATTTTTTTGTGATTGGGTTCTCTACTGAGATATACTCATCCACTCCCATCTTTACCCCAGCATCTTTGCATAGCAGAGATATTAAGCTTGGGTAAGCCAATCTAGCTTCTTTGGAGTTCTTGTTTGTAATTTTGTAGAGCTCACTCGAAATCAGATCTTCAACCTCCACTTCGTTTCCCTGCATAATACAATGGATCATGACTGCTCTTTTGAGGGTAACCTCAAAGCGGTTACTGGTGGGTAATATGGAACACCCAATGAAGTCCAGCCAGCCCCTAGCGACTGGTTTGAGATCCCCTCTCTTGAGTTGATTTGGGACACCCTTTGTGTTGGTTGTCCACTTGGTTCCAGGGATGCATATATCCTTCAAAATTTGGTCCAAGTGCTTATCTGATCTCACCATTCTCTTACTGAAGGAATCCGGATCATCTTGTAGTTGCTTGAAAGAGCTGAAGATTGATGGTTTAGAAGTTATGGTAAATACTCGTTGCAAGTATAGTTACTAAACCAAGCAATCAACCTTTCTTACAAACGTTTTGGTTGTCACAAGTAACAAACCCCTTAAAATTGATAACCGAGTATTTAAACCTCGGGTCGTCTTCTCAAGGAACTGTAGGGAAGTATGTTCTTATTATTGGTTATGGAGATTGTAAATTGGGGTTTCAAGAATGAGGAATAAGTAACTTAATGGCGGGTAAATTAATTGGCAATTAAAATAAATAAATAACTGCAAAGCAAACTTTTGGCAAGGTATGAGAAATTGGAAGTTCAGACTTAGTTATTCTTATCAATAACAATGAAAGTTGAATCTTAATTTCACTTAGTCAACCTTTACTAAAGTAAAGGAAAGTCAAGGGACTAATTAATTTGATCTTCGAATCCTATTTATTTCCTGAGAAAGGGTTGGGATTATTGAAGCTCAGTTCAATTAGCAAAGATAACAGTTATCAATTATGTTGAGATAAGATAACTCCTGAGTTACTGCTTTCTTAACCAAGACTAAAAGAGGAAAAAGTAAATTTGCTGAAATAAAAATGCCTTCAGATGTAAAGCAACAATAACATAAATTAAAGAAAGCAATCATGAATTGAAATACTTCAAATAACATTAATAAGGGAAATTATAATCTAACATGAAGAGTTCATAAACTAAATTGGAAGAATAAATAAAAATAAAGAACCTGGGATTGAGAGTTACTCCTAAAACTAAGAGAAGTCCTAAATCCTAAGAGAGAGAGAGGAGAGAACCTCTCTCAAAACTAGATCTAAAACATGGGAAATAACTAAAATTGGCGAGCTCTCTCTGAATGGATGCATTCCCTCACTTTATAACCTCTGGTCTATGCCTTCTGGACTTGGATTTCGGCCAAAAAGGGCTTCAGAATTCGCTATGAGCGTTTTCTGCAATTTCTGGTGCGTGGCCTCTGTCACGCGTCCGCGTGGGTCACGCGATCGTGTCATTCGGAGATTTTCTTGTCACGCGATCGTGTCAGTCATGCGACCGCGTCATATTCGTTCTGCTTAAGGTGCGCAGTCGCGTCAGTCATGCGGCCGCGTCGCTGCTTCTTTGCACTTGGCATGCGTCCGCATCGCCCATGCGATCGCGTGGATGCCAGTTTCTTCAGAAGCTCCGTTTTGTGCTTTCCTTCCATTTTTGTATGTTTCCTTTCCATCCTTTAAGTCATTCCTACCTTAGAAGATCTGAAAACTACTCAACACACTAATCACGGCATCAAATGGAATTAAAGGTGATTGAAATAATTAATTTAAAAGCATAGGAAACATGTTTTTCACATACATCACATAATAAGGAAGGGAAGGTAAAACCATGCAATTAACATGAATAAGTGGGTGAAGAATTGAATAAATCACTCAAATTAAGCACAAAATATATCATAAAATATGGGTTTATCAACCTCCCCACACTTAAACAATAGCATGTCCTCATGCTAAATCCAAGGTAATAAGTAAGGTTAAAGTGATGGGATGTCATGCAATGCAATCTAATCTAAATGCAACTACCTAAATGCAACATGCAATTCTAATTTATTCACTCATATATAAAGCTTACAGGTAGTTAAATTAATTCACATTCTCAAGGAGTCACATATGTATATATAGCCAAGCCTTAGATAATCAATAAGCATTTTTACAATTGAGATGGGAGAAAAAGCATTTTATGAACTCGCAAGACAATTAGATAATTCAAACAGAGATAAATGTTAATGAGCTATTGAACCCTCACTGGAATTGTGTTTACTCTCTAGTCACTCAGTGTTTATTGGGTTAATCACTCTATTCCTCTTTTTATTCTTCTTTTCTATAACTTTGTTCTTCATCTAACCAATCAACAATTATAGAATACAGTCATACCAAAAATCATGAGGTCTTTAATTAAGGTTCTAATGGGGCCAAGGTAAAGGTAAGGATATATGTATAAGGCTAAGTGAGCTAATAAGTGAATCCTTAATTAGACTAAGATCTCACCTAACATACATACTTAGTAAAACAAAACTTCTTTACCTATTTTTCCATATTTTTCCCACTTTTGGATGTTACATGCTCATGTTTCAACTTTTGTTCTTATTCCATGTGCATTGCTTTTATTTTTGCATTTGGGGAATTCTCTTGTATCCCCTTTATTACATACTAAAAAATAACTTCTTCTTTTTTTTAAATACACATGGTAATTTAACCACTTTGATTTCTCATGAGCATGCTTCCCAAAATTTTTAATTTGAGTTATTTTATTCCTTTTAACTTTTCTACCTTTTGTTTTTATCATCCATGTTCCCAATAGGTTTCCCACATTTTATTCATAATTTTCTATCTTAAGCTAACCAAGGATTCAACTTGGGATTTTATTTTGTTTTTCTGCTTAAGGCTAGTAGTGTGGCTAATAGAATAAAAGGGGATTTAAAGGCTCAAGGGGGCTAACAAGGGTGATGTAAAAGGTAGGCTATTTTGAGATAAGTGAGCTAAAATCAAATAATGGCCTCAATCACTCTTTTGGTATGTATCTATATTCTATATTCTATATTCTATAATTGGACATATAGATTAAAGCAAAGTAAAGAACATCAGAATATGAAAGAAGGACGGAACACACAGGAATAAAAATTATGGTTTGAATGTAACCATACAATTAAGCTCAAAACTCACAGGCTATGTGTTCTCTAGCTCAAAAATCATTTATCACTTATGTATGTCATGCAAGTTTAGTTAAAAATTCTCATTATTCTCAATGTAAAACTTATATTGAATGGCTTTAAAGTTCTAGTATTTCTCCTTGATGAAGTGTTGTTAACTAATATGTAATGCTATATATACAAGGTGTGGGTTGTTTTGATTTTGTTAAAGTCTCTAGTTTACTTCCTTTTTCTTTTCAATCTATTCTGAGTTATCTTATGTTAAAAAGGGTAAACTATACTAATCAATCCACAATTTCTATAACTAATAAGTTAGAATTGCAACTAAGTGGCTAAAATATGAACTAAAAATGCAAGATGCAGAAGTAGAGTAAAAATACATAAAAGTAGCAATGTATAAATACTCAGAAAATAAAAATAAAAATAGAGAGAAAAATACAGAAAATATCCAAAATAAAAGAAAAAGAGTCTGTAGTGGTTCATCAAAATAATACGCCAGAGATGGTGACCTCCCCACACTTAAAATGAAGCATCGTCCCTGATGCTCACTCAAGCAGGGTGTGAAGGGGTGTCATCACTAGAAGGAATGGTAGCTGGTGTCTCTGTGGTGGCTGGCTGAATGTCCGGCTGCTGGAGAGGAGGGGCTGTCTGAATGGGGATATCAGGATCTGCTGTCTGGAGCTGCTGGGGTGCTGCCTGCTGGGTGTCTGCCTGCTCTGCCTCTCCCTGGGGATGGGTCTCTGCCTCGGGTGCATCCGCCTCCTCCTCAGATGCCTCGGATGGTGTGTCAGGCTCGGAGGGGATATCGCCGGATCGTATCATCAGCTTCAGGTGCTCATAGCGTCGCTTGTTGTGATGCTCCATCTGGTCAAGTCGTCGAAACAAGCGGTGCACCAGATGATAGACAGGCTCTGTGGCAGGTGGAGGTGCAGTGGTGGTGGCAGGGGTAGGTGGTGCAACAGTGGAGGAAGAGGGACCGGCAGATGGTGTAGCTGTATCATCAGCAGTGGCAGTCAAGAATGGAGGTCTGTAGCCCAAGGCCAGGAAGTTCCTGCTGTGCGGGATAAGCTTCTTGCACTCTGCAGCAGGTGGCCTCTCATCAGCATCCTCCCATGGCACGTCAGCTCGACGGCCCAGCTGGGTAACCAGATAGGGAAAGGGAAGAGTGCCGTGGACGTGGACCCTGGCCATGTAGTGCTGGATAAAGCGTGGCAGGTACAGGTCCTTGCCCTCCATCACACACCAAAGGAGGGTGATCATAGCGGCTGGTATCTCAGTCTCGTGAGTACTCGGCATAATGTAGTTACTGAATATCTGATGCCATAGCCGAGCCTCATCGTTCAGGTATGAGAAATTGGAAGTTCAGACTTAGTTATTCTTATCAATAACAATGAAAGTTGAATCTTAATTCCACTTAGTCAACCTTTACTAAAGTAAAGGAAAGTCAAGGGACTAATTAATTTGATCTTCGAATCCTATTTATTTCCTGAGAAAGGGTTGGGATTATTGAAGCTCAGTTCAATTAGCAAAGATAACAGTTATCAATTATGTTGAGATAAGATAACTCCTGAGTTACTGCTTTCTTAACCAAGACCAAAAGAGGAAAAAGTAAATTTGCTGGAATAAAAATGCCTTCAGATGTAAAGCAACAATAACATAAATTAAAGAAAGCAATCATGAATTGAAATACTTCAAATAACATTAATAAGGGAAATTATAATCTAACATGAAGAGTTCATAAACTAAATTGGAAGAATAAATAAAAATAAAGAACCTGGGATTGAGAGTTACTCCTAAAACTAAGAGAAGTCCTAAATTCTAAGAGAGAGAGAGGAGAGAACCTCTCTCAAAACTAGATCTAAAACATGGGAAATAACTAAAATTGGCGAGCTCTCTCTGAATGGATGCATTCCCTCACTTCATAACCTCTGGTCTATGCCTACTGGACTTGGATTTCGGCCAAAAAGGGCTTCAGAATTCGCTATGAGCGTTTTCTGCAATTTCTGGTGCGTGGCCTCTGTCACGCGTCCGCGTGGGTCACGCGATCGCGTCATTCAGAGCTTTTCTTGTCATGCGATCGCGTCAGTCATGCGACCGCATCACATTCGTTCTGCTTAAGGCGCACGGTCGCGTCAGTCATGCGGCCGCGTCGCTGCTTCTTTGCGCTTGGCATGCGTCCGCGTCGCCCATGCGATCGCGTGGATGCCAGTTTCTTTAGAAGCTCCGTTTTGTGCTTTCCTTCCATTTTTGTATGTTTCCTTTCCATCCTTTAAGTCATTCCTACCTTAGAAGATCTGAAAACTACTCAACACACTAATCACAGCATCGAATAGAATTAAAGGTGATTAAAATAATTAATTTAAAAGCATAGGAAACATGTTTTTCACATACATCACATAATAAGGAATGGAAGGTAAAACCATGCAATTAACATGAATAAGTGGGTGAAGGATTGAATAAATCACTCAAATTAAGCACAAAATATATCATAAAATATGGGTTTATCATTGCTGCAGCTTGAAGATCTCTCTTATTTTGTAAATGTGGAAGTAAATAGCTTTCCCTCTGACCATGGTTCGAAAGGTGTAAAAGGCGATTCCGGCCCTTCTCTGCCTATTTGTTTGCCACACATTTGCGTAGAATTCCTGAACCATGTTTCTTCCCACCTTTGTCTCAGGATTAGCTAGGATTTCCCAGCCCCTGTTTCGAATTTGCTCTTGGATTTCCGGATATTCGTCTTTCTTCAGATCGAATTTAACTTCCGGGATCACTGATCTTAGACCCATTATTCTGTAGTAATGGTCTGCATGTTCTTTTGTTAAGAACTTCTCCTGATTCCAAAGTGGTTTTGGAATATTCTCTTTCTTGCCTCTTGAGGTGGTTTGTTTCTCTTTAGGAGCCATGATCTTAGTGAGTCTTAGCTCAGTGATCACGCAAAGCACACCAAACTTAGAGGTTTGCTTGTCCTCAAGCAAAAGAAAGGAAAGGAGAGGAATAGAAGGAGAGGCAAGTTCGAATTGTGGATGAGAGTGGGAGGCCGAGTTTGAATTTATAAAGGAGGGGGTGGGTTTGAAAATTTTGAAAAAGATATGATAGAAGATATGATTTTGAAAAAGATAATTATGATATGCAAAAGATGAAATTTTAAATTTGAAAAGATAAGAGGGAGATTTGAAAAAGATAGATTTAATTTTGAAAAGATAATATGATAGTTTGAAAAAGATTTGAAAAGAAATTAGAATATATATGCATTTTGAAAAAGATTTTTAAGAAGGGTTGAAGAAAAATGAAGAAAGATTTTTAGGATTGAGATTTTTTTTGAATTTGAAATTAAAAGATGAGAGTTTGTAACATGTTTATGCAAGAAATTATGGATGAAATCATGAAAGTTTGAAAAAATAGATTTGGAAAAAAAAACTTCCTCCCCTCCACAATCCTGGCGTTAAACGCCCAACTACTGCATGTTTTGGGCGTTTAACGCCCCTCTGTAGCCTCTTTTGGGTGTTTAACGCCCAGCTGTTGCTTCTGGCTGGCGTTAAATGCCAGAATTTCTTTGTCATTGGGCATTTTTCTGAACGCCCAGGATGCTGCAAGTGTGGCATTTAACGCCCAGAAAGGTATCATTACTGGCGTTAAACGTCCAGTGGATGCTTCTTTTGGGTGTTTAACGCCCAAATATACCTGTTACTGGCGTTTTCTTGCCAGTGAGCTCCTTCTCCCTGTTTTGTACTCTGAATCCCTCTGTAACCCTGTGAACTTATGCAATTGATTCTTTACCTTGAAGATTATTTATATTAAACTCGTATAATTATTATTTAAATAACAAAATAGGCTTTGCTAATGGCTGGGTTGCCTCCCAGCAAGCGCTTCTTTATTGTCTTTAGCTGGACCTTGCTGAGCTTTTAATCTAGCCTCAGCTTTGAGCACTCTTGCTCATCATTGCCTTCAAGATAATGCTTGATTCTCTGTCCAATAACAATGAACTTCTTATTAAAGTCAATGTCTTGAAGCTCCACATAGCCATATGATGACACACTTGTAATCACATATGGTCCCCTCCACCGGGATTTCAATTTCCCGGAGAATAATCTGAGCCTAGAGTTAAACAGCAGAAACTTCTATCCTGGTTTAAAGACTCTAGATGACAGCTTTCTATCATGCCACCTTTTTGCTTTCTCTTTGTAAAGCTTGGCATTTTCGAAAGCAGTGAGTCTGAATTCCTCTAGCTCATTCAGCTGGAGCAATCTTTTTTCTCCAGCTAATTTGACATCAAAGTTTAGGAATCTGGTTGCCCAGTAGGCCTTATGCTCCAGTTCCACGGGCAGATGGCAGGCCTTACCATACACAAGCTGGTATGGAGAGGTCCCTATAGGAGTATTGAATGCTGTTCTGTATGCCCACAGAGCGTCATCCAAGCTTCTTGCCCAATCCTTTCTACGGGTACTTACAGTCCATTCCAGGATTCTTTTTATTTCTCTATTAGAGACTTCAGCTTGCCCAGTTGTCTGTGGATGATATGGAGTTGACACCTTGTGGCTAATTCCATATCGAACCATAGCAAAGTAAAGCTGTTTGTTGCAGAAGTGAGTGCCCCCATCACTGATTAGTGCTCTAGGGACACCAAACCTGCTGAAGATATGTTTCTGGAGGAACTTCAGCACTATTTTAGTATCATTGGTGGGTGTTGCAATGGCCTCTACCCATTTGGATACATAGTCGACTGCCACCAGAATATAAGTGTTTGAGTATGATGGTGGGAAAGGCCCCATGAAGTCAATACCCCATACATCAAACAACTCAATCTCTAAGATCTCTTGCTGAGGCATGGCGTAACTATGAGGTAGATTACCAGCTCTCTGGCAGCTGTCACAGTTACGCACAAACTCTCGAGAGTCTTTATAGAGAGTGGGCCAGTAGAAGCCACATTGGAGGACTTTTGTGGCTGTTCGCTCACCTCCGAAATGTCCTCCATATTGTGATCCATGACAATGCCATAGGATCTTCTGTGCTTCTTCTCTAGGCACACACCTACGGATTATTCCGTCTGCGCATCTCTTAAAGAGATATGGTTCATCCCACAGGTAGTACTTTGCATCAGTAATTAATTTTTTCTTTTGTTGCCTGCTATACTCCTTGGGTATAAATCTTGCAGCTTTATAGTTTGCAATGTCTGCAAACCATGGTGTTTCTTGAATGGCAAACAATTGCTCATCCAGAAAGGTTTCAGAGATCTCAATAGAGGGGAAGGATGCCCCTTCTACTGGTTATATCCGGGACAGATGATCAGCCACTTGGTTCTCTGTCCCCTTTTTTGTCTCTTATTTCTATATCAAACTCTTGCAGAAGCAACACCCATCTTATGAGCCTGGGTTTTGAATCCTGCTTCGTGAGTAGATGTTTAAGAGCAGCATGGTCAGTGTACACAATCACTTTTGATCCTACTAAGTGTGATCTAAACTTGTCAATGGCATAAACCACTGCAAGCAATTCCTTTTCTGTGGTTGTGTAATTTTTCTGGGTATCATTTAAAACACGGCTAACATAATAAATGACATGCAGAAGCTTGTTATGTCTCTGTCCCAGTACTGCACCAATGGCATGGTCACTGGCATCACACATTAGTTCGAATGGTAGTGTCCAGTCTGGTGCAGAAATAACTGGTGCTGTGACCAGCTTAGCTTTCAGAGTTTTAAACGCTTGCAGACACTCTGTGTCAAACACAAATGGCGTGTCAGCAGCTAGCAGGTTACTCAGAGGTTTTCCAATTTTTGAAAAATCCTTTATAAACATCCTATAGAATCCTGCATGCCCCATAAAGCTTCTGATTGCCTTAACATTGGCAGGTGGTGGTAATTTTTCAATTACTTCCACTTTAGCTTGATCCACTTCTATTTCCTTGTTTGAAATTTTATGCCCAAGGACAATTCCTTTAGTCACCATAAAGTGACATTTTTCCCAATTTAAAACTAGGTTGGTCTCTTGGCATCTTTTCAAAACAAGTGCTAAATGGTCAAGGCAGGAGCTGAATGAGTCTCCAAATACTGAAAAGTCATCCATAAAGACTTTCAAAAATTTCTCTACCATATCAGAGAAGATAGAGAGCATGCACCTCTGAAAGGTTGCAGGTGCATTGCACAGACCAAAAGGCATCCTTCTGTAAGCAAACACTCCAGAAAGACATGTGAATGGTGTTTTCTCTTGGTCCTGAGGATCTACTACAAATTGGTTGTAACCTGAATAGCCATCCAAAAAGCAGTAGTATTCATGACCTGCTAGTCTCTCTAGCATCTGGTCTATGAATGGTAAAGGAAAGTGATCATTCCTGGTGGCTGTATTGAGCCTTCTGTAGTCAATACACATACGCCACCCTGTAACTGTTCTTGTAGGAACCAGTTCATTCTTTTTATTATGAACCACCGTCATGCCTCCTTTCTTGGGGACAACTTGGACAGGGCTCACCCAGGGGCTATCAGAAATGGGATAAATAATCCCAGCCTCTAGTAACTTGGTGACCTCTTTCTGTACCACCTCCTTCATGTCTGGATTTAGCCGCCTCTGTGGTTGAACCACTGGCTTAGCATCATCCTCCAATAGGATCTTGTGCATGCATCTTGCTGGGTTGATGCCCTTAAGATCACTTATGGACCACCCAAGAGCTGTCTTGTGCGTCCTTAGCACTTGAAGTAGTGCTTTCTCTTCCTGTGGATTTAAAGCAGAGCTTATAATCATCGAAAAAGTGTCAACTTCTCCCAGAAATGTGTATTTTAGGGATGATGGTAGTGGTTTGAGCTCGGGTTTAGGAGGTTTCTCCTCTTCCTGAGGAATTTTCAGAGGCTCTTTTATTTCCTCTGATTTCTCCAGATCAGGCTGGACATCTTTAAAGATATCTTCTAGCTCTGATTTGAGACTCTTAGCCATGTTGATCTCCTCTACCAGGGAGTCAATAATATCAACACGCATGCAGTCTTTTGATGTGTCTGGATGCTTTATTGCCTCAACGACATTCAGCTTGAACTCGTCCTCATTGACTCTTAAGGTCACCTCCCCTTTTTGGACATCAATGAGGGTTCGTCCAGTTGCTAGGAAGGGTCTTCCTAGAATGAGAGTTGCACTTTTGTGCTCCTCCATTTTCAGCACTACAAAGTCAGTGGAAAAGGCAAATGGCCCAACCTTGACAATCATGTCATCAATTATGCCTGATGGATATTTAATGGTGCCATCAGCAAGTTGAAGACATATCCGGGTTGGTTTGACCTCTTCAGCCAAGCCAAGCTTTCTGATAGTAAATACAGGGATTAGATTGATACTTGTCCCAAGGTCGCATAGAGCTGTCTTGGTATAAGTACCCTCTAGTGTGCATGGTATCATAAAGCTTTCGGGATCCTTAAGCTTCTCTGGTATGCTTGTTAGGATGATTGCACTGCACTCTTCAGTGAGAAAAACTTTTTTCTATTTCTCTCCAATCCTTCTTATGACTTAAGATCTTTTTCATGAACTTAGCATAAGAGGGTATTTGTTCAAGTGCCTCTACAAACGAAATCTTTATTTCAAGAGTCCTGAGATAGTCTGCAAAGCGGGCAAATTGTTTATCCTGTTCCGCTTGGCGGAGTTTCTGAGGATAAGGTATTTTGGCTTTATATTCTTCAACCGTAGTTGCTGCAGGTTTGTTTCCTACAGAGGCAGGTTGAGAAGCCTTCTTGAGGGAGTTAGTATCAGCACTTGCAGGTGTTTGATCTCTCACTGGCGTTTGAACGCCAGAACTGGACATGGATTGGGTGTTTAACGCCAAGTTCCTACCCTTTTCTGGCGTTTAGACGCCAGAACTGGACGTGGATTTAGAGTTTAACGCCAGTTTTTCACTTGTTTCTGGCGTTTGATCGCCAGACCTATTCCTCTCTGGGCTCTTACTGTCCTCAGAGGGATTTTGGGTAGCAGGTTGCTCATCTTCTGTCAGCTGTTCTTTTCTTGGCTTTCTGCTGCTTTGAGTTGGAGTATTTAACATTTTTCCACTTCTTAATTGAACTGCTTGGCACTCCTCTATTATCTATTTTGATAACTGTTGTTTTGTCTGATTTAATTGTGATTCCATATCTTTGTTAGCAATTTTGGTTTCTTGTAGCATTTCCTTAAATTCTGCTAACTGCTTTGTTATAGAAGATAGTTGGTGATTGAGTTCAGCAACTTGTTCCTGAGGACTAAAGTAAATTGATACTGCCTTAGCTTCTTCTTTCATGGAGGACTCATTACTTATGTACAGATGCTGATTTCTAGCAACTATATCAATAAGCTCTTGAGCCTCTTCAACAGTCTTTCTCATGTGTATAGATCCACCAGCTGAGTGGTCTAGAGATGTCTGAGCTTTTTCTGTAAGCCCATAGTAGAAGATGTCTAATTGTACCCACTCTGAAAATATTTCAGAAGGGCATTTCCTTAGCATCCCTCTGTACCTCTCCCAGGCGTTATAAAGGGATTCTTCATCCTCTTGTTTAAAGCCTTGGATGTCCAGCCTTAGCTGTGTCATCCTTTTTGGAGGGAAATATTGATTCAGGAATTTGTCTGATAACTGTTTCCATGTTCTTATGCTTGCTGTGGGTTGGTTATTTAACCACCTCTTAGCTTGATCTTTTACAGCAAATGGAAACAGTAACAGCCTGTATACATCCTGATCTACCTCTTTGTCACACACTGTGTCAGCAATTTGCAAGAACTGCGCCAGAAACTCAGTAGATTCTTCCTGTGGAAGACCAGAATACTGGCAATTTTGTTGCACCATGACAATGAGCTGATGATTTAGCTCAAAACTGCTTGCTTTGATGGGAGGTATACAGATGCTACTCCCATCTGCAGCAGTAATGGGGTTAGCATATGACCCCAGAGTCCTTCTGGACTGTTCATTTCCATTCAGGTCCATGATGGATAAAATGGAATTGATATGAATTGCAAACAAAATATATTTTTGTTTTTATTTTATTAAAAAAAATGGATAAATAAAAAAATGATATAAAATAATATAAAGTAAAGTAATTAGAAATTAAAATATAGATTTCGAAAAGTAAAAGAAAAAGGAAAAATAAATTCGAAAACCAAATTAATTGCTTAATTAAGAAGATTTGAAAAACTTTAGATATGATTTTTGAAAAATATTTTGAATTTTGAAATTTTAAAACTAAAATAGGAAAAAAAAATAAAAATTTTAAAATAGGAATTTGAATTTTTGAATGAGATTTTCGAAAATTCAATTAGTTAGAGAGAAAAGATATTTTTTAAATTAATGAGGAAAGAGAAAAATAGTAAAAACAACACCAAACTTAAATTTTTAGATCAAAACAAAGGAAACAAACAGAAAAACTTTGAATATCACGATGAACGCTAAGAACAACTTTTGAAAAATTTTTAAGAAAACAAAAACACAAAGGACACCAAACTTAAAATATGAAACTAAATTCAAATAGAAAAACTCAATTATTAGTTTATAAAAATTTTCGAAAAAAAATTTGAAAAGGAAAATAAGGATTAAAAAAAAGTTTCAACCAAAAACAATAATAGAAGACTCTAAACCAAAAAGAAAAATTTTTCCTAATCTAAGCAACAAAATAAACCGTCAGTTGTCCAAACTCGAACAATCCCCGGAAACGGCGCCAAAAACTTGGTGCACGAATTGTAAATCACACTTTTCACAACTCGTACCACTAACCAGCAAGTGCACTGGGTCGTCCAAGTAATACCTTACGTGAGTAAGGGTCAATCCCACGGAGATTGTCGGCTTGAAGCAAGCTATGGTTATTTTGTAATTTTTAGTCAGGAAATTAATAATAAGAATGATTGGGTTTATGAAAAGTAATTAACATAAAATAAATAATACTTATTATGCAGTAATGGAGAACAGATTGATGATTTGGAGATGCTCTGTCTTTCGAATCTCTGCTTTCCTACTGTCTTCTTCTTTACGCACGCAAGGCTCCTTCCATGGCAAGCTGTATGTTGGTGGATCACCGTTGTCAATGGCTACCATCCATCCTCTCAGTGAAAATGGTCCAAATGCGCTGTCACCGCACGGCTAATCATCTGTCGGTTCTCGCTCATATTGGAATAGGATCCATTGATCCTTTTGCGTCTGTCACTACGCCCAACACTCGTGAGTTTGAAGCTCGTCACAGTCATCCCATCCCAGATCCTACTCGGAATACCACAGACAAGGTTTAGACTTTCTGGATCTCAGAAATGGCCGCCAATAATCCTAGCCTATACCACGAAGACTCTGATCATGAACCAAGAGGCTAAGAGATACACACTTAATCTAAGGTAGAACGGAAGTGATTGTCAGGCACGCGTTCATAGGTTGAGAATGGTGATGAGTGTCACGGATCATCACATTCATCACGGTTAAGTACAAGCGAGTATCTTAGAACAGAAACAAGCATGATTGAATAGAAAACAGAAGTAATTGCATTAATTCATCGAGACACAACAGATCTCCTCAGCCCCAACCATGGGGTTTAGAGATTCATGCCGTCAGAAATACAATATGAAATGTGTAAAATGTCATGAGGTGCATAGTTAGTCTCTAAAAGTAGTATTATACTTAAACTAGTAGCTAGGGTTTACAGAAATTGAGTAAACTAAGATGGATAGTGCAGAAATCCACTTCTGGGGCCCACTTGGTGTGTGTTTGGGCTGAGCATTGAGCTTTACATGTGTAAAGGCTTCTTCTGGAGTTAAATGCCAGGTTGCAGCTTGTTTATGGCGTTTAACTCTGGTTTGTAACTTGTTTCTGGCGTTTAACTTTAGAATAGGGCAGGAAGTTGGCGTTCAATGCCAGTTTGCGTCATCAAAACACGGGCAAAGTATGGACTATTATATATTGCTGGAAAGCCCTGGATGTCTACTTTCCAACGCAATTGAGAGCGCGCCAATTGGGTTTCTGTAGCTCGCTAAAATCCATTTCGCGTGGAGCAGGGTCAGAATCCAACAACATCTGCAGTCCTTTTTCAGCCTCTGAATCAGATTAAAGCTCAGATCCCTTAATTTCAGCCAGAAGATACCTGAAATCACAGAAAAACAAACAAACTCATAGTAAAGTCCAGAAATGTGATTTTTTGCATAAAAACTAATAAAACTATACTAAAAAGTAGCTAAATCCTACTTAAACTATTATGAAAATACCCCCAAAAAGCGTATAAAATATCCGCTCATCAATCAGCTAGCCGTTTAAGGCTGCCTACGTGGACCATAAGCAGCCAGCTCAGCGCTCCGGCTGCTGAGTCACGCCGGAATTGGGTGGAAGGACTAGGATTTCGCACGGAGCTCAATCTGAAGGGTGCAATTAGAGTATTTCGAAAGTCAGAGGTTACATTGGTGCACGGGCTCATTCTGAGGGACCATTTTGGGGTTTTACTCGTAATAAATGAGATGATAGAGGTAATTATGACCTACAGTTACTCTTTTGTTTACCAAGGTCATCAAGACTGTTTATCAAGAGTTGGAATTGAGGAATATGATCAACGGATGATGTGTTAGTGGGAAGGATCGATGGTAATGAGCTATTAAAAAGTGGAACGGTTGCTCATCTTAGTCGTTCATGTTTTAGCTTTTGTGAGACGCTTGCTTGAAGTTGGTCTTATTGCTGGAGAGTTTGCTACCAGGTTCGAGATGACTCTAGAGCAAGTCAAGTTTAGGGCGCTAGACATTGACATTTCTGCTATGGACCCCTACAAAGTAATTGTGAATAGAGAACTTATTGATGATAACTAGGATTAAGATGGCGAGGATGATAACATAGTTACACCATGACAGCTGCTTTTTATTTAAGAAAAATTGCCTTTTGTTTTTATTTGGATAGGAATTGTTTTGATAACTTTAATTGTAAGAGTTTAGTAATTGATGACCTGAGTACAATAAGTCAAGTATGAGGTCTTCGTGTGTTGGGAACAATTTCAATTTGCAAAGTATTTGAATGAACATAAGTTAAGTATGTTTGCATGATTTGGTTGTTTGGATGGGTATGTTTGATTGTTATGTTCGTATTGAATAATTGGTTGATTCCTTTTGAAATAAATTAGATCAGTTACAAATAATTGCAAAAAGGTATTTGAAGTTTCAACTTTTGATATGTGTTAGAATAAAATAGATCAGTTACAAATATCTCGGAATTGCAATTATTTGTATTAGACATATGGATCTATTAAATAGGTATTTAGTTTGGTGTATTGTTTGATGTGTGATAGTAGATAACTTGATTCATAAGTCGGTATGAGTTTTGCTTTGTTGTGAAAGAGAGAAAAGAATTTGCCAGCAATGTGAAGGTAGAGGAAGAGGTTGAATGTATTGAGTTGTTTATTATGTTATAATAAGACTGTAAAGGTAGTTGATTTTTCTTTGTAGGTTATGGGAGCTCGATTGTTGTCTCTTGGTCGAACTCAAAAATTGAGATATGCAATAGATGCTTTTGATAAGGAGAGTATGGAACAACTTATGCGGGAGAATTTAAAGAAAGAAAAGAAATTTTGGGTTGATTTGGAGCAGATAGTGTTAAAAGATGAGGAAATAAAGGGTTTGAAGGAGAAGGTGTTACTATTAGAGGAAATGGAGAAAAAGATGGAAGATAAAGTCGATTTGTTGACAAGGGTGGTGGAGTTGGGTATAGAGAAGAAGGATTTGGAGACTGGCAAGGATAACCAAAAATTGGAGATGTTTATCTTTGGGTTTGATATAGCTTTGGAGCAGCAAGGTTTATTGCGCCAATTATGGACTTTGCCGCCACGGACCCATGCAAGGTGGCCAGTAATAGTCAATTGGTTGATGATGATCACGACCAAGAAGGTGGGGATGAAAATATGGCAGCCCCTTGATTGTTTGATTATCTGAAAGAATATGTCGTTTGTTTCTATTTAAGTAAATGTTATTAGATGACTTTTGATTGTAGTATTTTGGTAGACTAATTATCTGAGTTCAACTCGATCGAATGTGTCATATTTGTTGTTTTGGGAACAATTTTAGTATTTAAAATTGTTGGATGAACATAATTGAAGTATGTTTTTTTATTATTTGCATGATTGCCGTTTTGAAGTATGTTCGCGAGTTACCTTGAATAATGGAATCCACGGTCCAACAGGGTGACAAGCTTTGCGATGTTCAGTTTGATGGTATGTAAAGAGGAGGAAGACCTACAAAGACACTCCGATGCTCAAGTCATAATGGATATAAGAGGTGGGGTTTTAGGGTTTGTGTGCCATACCTAGGGGGAGCCCGTGACTTCTCTTATAGGGTGCACTTTCCCGATCCTAGAGATCTCCTAAATTGGGAAAGATTTGATTCATATCTAAGCATGAATCACGATGAGTGAGTTGAGGTGATCAGAAATGTAAACACCATACCATATAGAGCTTTACGCCTAGGACGTAAACCAGAGGTGGCGAAGCACTATGACCTCTAAAAATAAAAAATAATAATGTAATATAATTGAAGAAAGTTGTAACTAGGAGCCTTGAAAGAGAAGTTAATAAAAAATGAAACAAAAAATGCATCACTCGCGAAAGTTATGCATAGATGGATAAGCAAGTTTCGAAAGGAAGGTTTAAAACATATACATATAGATCAGAATTCCAAAATATAGATACAAACTCCAACTCGACCTGCGAAGGTAAGACCAGCCAGCGTATGCTTACATATATACTTATATACATACATAACCCAAAATACAGCCTTAAACTGTAAAATGAACAGCTGTTTCTCCAAGTCAACCTCTAGGAGAGACAAAGTACAGAATACAATGAGTAGAGAACAACTATGTAAATATATGTACAATCAGAACATAAGGCTAAACCCAAAATATAGTTCTTTGCTTCCAGAAGGTCTCCAGAATGCTCAGTATGGAGCCTCCTGACCTGCATCTGAAAAACAACAACATATGTATGGAAGAGAACCGGAGGTTCTCAGTATGGTAAAGGTACCCACATAGATAATATATAAGGTCCGGGAAAAGTCAGAGGCAATCCTAGAACTTCGACACTCAAATTTGAACTTAAAGGAATAAACCAAACCAGAAAGTAGGTAACTGTCTAAGGTTCTCAAGTTCTGAATCAAATCCTAACTCTGCTATTCACTTTCTGTCTCATTAAACTCTACAATTTACCTTATGTCTCATTTAATTCTAACCCTACAAGTCACTTTCTGTCTCTTCCAACACTCCAAAACACCGGGGGAATTACCCTCGTCTCTCCTCCGCCAGACAAGAGGTATCTCAGTTGCACAGACATACAATACAGACATAGAAAACACAGATAGAATGTAGATACAGTAGGTAGAACATATAGCAATTAGACATAGTAAATCAAATAGGAAAACTCAAATAAAACAAACAAATGCATATGATGTATGCCTACCCTATAGCTAATGAGCTCATTTGTCGGTTATATAGTCAAACCCGACATGTCCGGTAGCTAATCCAGACATTGTCTCTCTGTTGCGCATTAATACCATTCGAGGGAATACGTGCCCTGTCACCATTAGAGGGATTATGTGCCCTATCACTATTAGAGGGATTATGTGCCCAGCCACCATTAGAGGGAATAAGTGCCTTGTCACCCTTACAACCAAAGAGAAAACACAGACATACTCATCATCAATCATCTACAATCATGCATCGTTTATCATATTTATTCAATTTCATAATTCAAACTCAGTTTTCATCATTCTTCTTCCTCATCTCTTTTCCGGAGCAAGTGGACAACGCCACTGCCTCTTACTCGGGTTAACATATCTCATTCATTTACATATTCCTTGAGCTAACTTAAAAATCACTTTCAAATTTAAACTCTTTTCAAAAGACAAAGGAAAACTATTTATTAGTTAAACCCCTTGCAAGGCCTCTAGACTTTATGAGAGTGACAACCAATCTCATTTCAAAACCAAATCATTTAAACTCAAACATAATTCATTCTTTTCTTAAATAAATCAAAATCAAATAAAATAATTCTTTTAATCCAAATTAACCAAAATAAAACTTTTCAAAATTCTTTTAAAAATTTTGACAGTACCTCCCCTAAAACTCAAACTTCTGCCACCCTTTAAGGGTCCCAACCATCAAACCAAACACCTCTCAGTCATTCAGATCATTCCAAGTATCAAATTATTTTAAAATCAAACTAATTCCAATATTAAATCTTTTCCAAAAACCAACCAACTCCAATAGCAAACCATTTACAAAATTGAACCACACATCACATACCATATACACAATCCACCAATAATTCATTCAGTTCATTCCTATCTTAAGGCCTTCTATCCTAAGTTTTCACGTGACATTAAACATTAACTACGAGAAACCAAAATCATACTTGGCCAATTTCTCCCTAAGCTCGGAACTCCTGAAATATCCACCGTTCCTCAAGCTCCAAAACTCCAATTCCTCTCCATTGAAAATTCAGCTTCCAAGGTTCACTCCCAAGCATCCAATTTCACCAATTCAGTCTCTAATTCAATATCAACTCAATCTAATATATACGATTCCATACATAACCACAAATCAATACCTAAACTTCACAAAATCAAAGTATTCACAAGAGATATAAGTTTCTCACCTTACCCACGGATGATATGGGTGAAACCCAATAATTATCCACCGATAGAGTATCCCTAAATCATCAAAATCACAAAATATCTCAAATACCAAAATCCAAAATCACAAATTGAAGAGGAGTGAGAACTGGCACGAAATATAAATTCCTTACCAAATTATTGGGTGAGTTTTGTAGAGAATTCCGAGACGAACTCGTGGTCACTGATAGCTCGTCAATCGGAGCTCCTGATTGAAAGTTACGTGGAATTGAATTTTTAGAGTATGGTTTCGTTTCTTTTCTCCTTCTTCCTCAGCGTGAAATCCATTTTGTGAAAGGAAGAAGGCTGAATGCCTCGTTTATATAATGGGCCTTGGCCCGGTTCATGTCTAGTTCAACCGGTTTAGCCCGTTGACCCATTTTTAGGACAAAGTCTTTAAAATTAGTTAAAAACTTAAAATTCATATTATAATTATTTCTACCTCATTAAACTATAAAATTTAATTTTTCTAATTTTTTTAAATAATAATTAATTTATTGGTTAATTAGTTACTAATTATTCGGAGTTTACATCCTACCCCCCTAA
Source organism: Arachis hypogaea (assembly GCF_003086295.3). Classification (NCBI taxonomy): domain Eukaryota; kingdom Viridiplantae; phylum Streptophyta; class Magnoliopsida; order Fabales; family Fabaceae; genus Arachis; species Arachis hypogaea. The sequence goes on along the minus strand of NC_092048.1, from coordinate 15,314,277 downwards.
TAAAAATTTTCGCCCTCGAAAATTTCGATTCGCATTACGAGAAGTAAGCGAGAATAGCTCCTCATTATTTCCATAACACCTCGCTCGCATCCACGAGATGCTCTTTGGGTCTTGTCCACACCGAACAATCGATATTAAGGTGATCAGTCTTAATATCTCAAGTATAGTACTTCGAATCTCCAAAAGTATGCTCATGAACATTCATGCTATGTATGTCAAGCAGACATCTTAAATAGCATGTACACACACCCAGAGTATACTCAGAAGCATAGTTAGTTCGTACAAACTGCTTTGATATCGTAATGTAACACCCTACCACACAGAGCTTCACGCCTAGGACATAAACCAGAGGTGGCGAGGCGCTACGACCTCTAAAAATAAAAAATACTAATGTAATATAATTGAAGGAAGTTATAATTAGGAGCCTTGGAAGAGAAGTTAATAAAAAATGAAACAGAAAACGCATCACTCACAAAAGTTATGCATAGATGGATAAGCAAGTTTCAAAAGGAAGGTTTAAAAATATATACATATGGATCAGAATTCCAAAATACAAACAACAAGCTCCGACTCAACCTGCGAAGCTAAGACTGGCCAGAGTATGCTTACATACAGACACACACACATACATAACCCAGAATACAACCCTAAACTGTAAAATGAACAACTGTTTCTCCAAGTCAACCTCTAGGAGGGACAAAGTACAAAATACAAGGAGCGGAGAACAACTATGTAAATATATATACAATTAGAATATAATGCTAAACCCAAAATATAAATCTTTACTTCCAGAAGGTCTCCAGAATGCTCAGTGTGGTGCCTCCCGACCTGCATATGAAAAACAGAAACATATGTATAGAATGAGAACTAGAGGTTCTCAGTATGGTAGGTGCCCACATAGATAATATATAAGGTCCCAGAAAAGCTAGAGGCAATCCTAGAACTCCGACACTCAAATTTGAACTTAAAGGAATAAACTAAACTAGAAAGTAGTAATTGTCTAAGGTTCTCAAGTTTTGAATCTAATCCTAACTCTGCAATTCACTTTCTGTCTCATTAAACTCTACAATTTACCTTTTGTCTCATTTAACTCTAACCCTACAATTTATTTTCTTTCTCTTTCAACCCTCTAAAATACCAGTTGAATTACCCTTGTCTCTCCTCCACTAGACAAAGGGTATCTCAGTTGCACATACATACAATACAGACAAAGAAAACAAAGATAAAATACAAATATAACAGGTAGAACATATAACAATTAGACATAGTAAATCAAATAGGCAAACCCAAGTAAGACAAACTCAAACAAAACAAACAAATGTATATGATGTATGCCTGTCCTATGGCTAATGAGCTCATTTGTCGGTTATATAGCTAAACCCGACATGTCGGGTAGCTAATCCGGACATTGTCTCTCTGTTGCGCATTAATACCATTAGAGAGAATATGTGCCTTGTCACCATTAAAGGGATTATGTGCCCTGTCACCATTAGAGGAAATGAATGTCCTGTCACCCTTACAACCAGAGAGAAAACACAGACATACTCATTATCAATCAACCACAATCATCTATCGTTTATCATATTCATTCAATTTCATAATTCAAACTCAGTTTTTATCATTCTTCTTCCTCATCTCTTTCCCGAAGCAAGTAGACAACGCCATTGCCCCTTACCCGGGGTCACATATCTCATTCAGTTACATATTCCTCGAGCTAACTTCAAACCTGCTTTCGAATTTAAAGTCTTTTCAAAAGACAAAGAAAAACTATTTATTAGTTAAACTCCTCGACAAGACCTCTAGACTTTAGGGGTGCGACCTCATTTCAAAACCAAATCATTTAAACTCAAACATAATTCATTCTTTTCTTAAATAAATCAAAATCAAATAAAACAATTCTTTCAATCCAAATTAACCAAAATAAAACTTCTCAAAATTTTTCTAAAAATTTCGATAGCACCTCCCCTAAAACTCAAATTCCTGCCACTCTTCAAGGGTCCCAACCATCAAACCAAACATCTCTCAGTCATTCAGATCATTTTCAGTATCAATTTTTTTCAAAATTAAACCAATTCCAATATTAAATCTTTTGCAAAAATCAACGAACGCCAATAGCAAACCATTTACAAAATTGAATCATACATCACATACCATATACACAATCCATCAATAATTCATTCAGTTCATTCCTATCTTACGGTCTTTTAGCCTAAGTTTTCACGTGACATTAAACATTAACTATGAGACACTAAAATCATACCTTGACTAATTCTTTCCTAAGCTCGGACTCCTCAAATATCCACCGTTCCTCAAGCTCCAAAACTCCAATTCCTCTTTTTCACTCCCAAGCATCCAATTTCACCAATTCAACATAAATTCAATCTAATACATACGATTCCATACATAGCCACAAATCAATACCTAAACTTCACAAAATCAAAGTATTCACAAAGAATATGAGTTTCTCATCTTACCCACGGATGATATGAGCAAAAATAATTATCCACTGCTAGAGTATCCTTAATTCATCAAAATCATAAAATCTCTCAAATACCAAAATCCAAAATCACAAATTGAAGAGGAGTGGCAACTATCACGAAATATCAATTTCTTACCAAATTGTTGGGTGATTTTTGTAGAAAATTTCGAGACAAATGCGTGATCGCTGACGGCTCGTCAATCGGAGCTCCGGATTAAAAGTTACGTGGAATTGAAATTTTGGAGGAGGGTTTCGTTTCTTTTCTCCTTCTTCCTCAATGTGAAACCCATTTTGTGAAAGGAAGGAGGCTGAATGCCTCGTTTATATAATGGGCCTTGGCCCCGTTCAATCGGTTCGGTGCATTTGGCCCTTTTTGGGCCAAAATCTTTAAAATTAGTGTTAAAATTCATATTTTAATTATTTCTATCTTATTAAACTATAAAATTTAATTTTTTTTTAATTTTTTTAAATAATAATTAATTCACTGGTTAATTAGTTACTAATTATTCAGAGTTTACACGGAAGGTTCTAGATTCTTGGACCGAGGAGGCCGAATTGGGCTTGACGGTGGTATTCGTGGTATTCGTCATTGGGCAGCTAAGGCTGGAACCCGAGTCCGCAACAGTGCCCCCAAACATGGCATGTCGGACCCTATTTTGGATGCCATGTTTTCATGGACCCGGGTTAGAGCTGACTCCTGGCAAGTCGGTTGGAATCGAGCGGTCTCTAGAGAGTCTCTGATCCTGGAGATCGTGTGCGTGATTCTTGAGGCATCACATCAATTGATTGAAGGGGCTCACTAATTACTGCTGTACTTTGATTTTACTTTTTTACCCTCCTTACTTTTTGCAATCGCACGTTTTGAAATGACTTCATTTAAAAACTGCTGCAGTTATATTTGTAACTTTAATTTCTAACTTTATCCCCATCACTTCCATGAGAGCTTCCTCTTTGCCCTTTTTCCTTTGATTTCCCACCGGGGGAGTTGCTTCGACTACTTCTGGGGTTGTTCTTGTTTGGAGGCATTTTCTTGCACTTTGTTGTTGTTCATTTTTTAGCTATTACCCAATCAAGTAAACTTCTTCTCCATCTTCATTTTTTGTGTTTTTGTTTACTGTTATGGCAATGCGGTGGATTGTGTTGCTCCACCATGAAGATTGTTTTAGAAGGGGTGCAACATCCTCTTCGTTTAGAGCCTAGGAGGCTTTTCCTTGAGTTTTTCTAGTTTTTTTTTTTACCTTTTTCTGTAGCTCGTAGGCTTACAATGGTGATGCTGCTCCCAATTTGTAGGTATGGTATGAAGGAGAGCCGATCCTCAACGGGGCCTCATTTTTTTTTGTTGGAAGGGTTCTCCAGACATATTTATTGTGCAATAATGATGTAGTGGAGACTCTTTCATGTCTTGTAGAGGAAAATTTACAGGAGTTTTGTGATGCCGACGCAATCTATGGTGGGGGCACTACAGAAAAGCATTACGAGCTCTCCCTCCCCGACCCCGAGGAGCGCGTTTGTTATGTGAACATGGAAGTCCTCCTCGAGGAATACGTCATACCCAACACAGTTACATGTTCAACACGTGGCGTCCATCCCACAATTCGCCCTGTGCGCATGTTAACGCGCTCCCAACGCATTGTTCATGATTGGACGAAAATAAGGGTGGCAACATGCACCAAACTCACAAGTATACAACTCGAGCCAACCCAATCGAACATGGTTTCCAATCCGATCCGCAACGGACAGGGTAGAATAGGGTGCGGGTAGGGTTTTCGTGCGGGTCAGATAGGGTGCTAGTTGAGCTTCAACCCTACCTTACCAACTCTCACCCTATATATGTATATTGTAAATCCCGGGTAATTAATAAATAATTAACCAACAAAATAAATTTTTTTAAAGAAATTTGGAAGTTAAATTTGATAGGCTAGAAGGGTAAAAATAATTAAAATATGAATTTTGACATTAATTTTAAAGAATTTGACCCAAAATTGCATCGAATAGACCAAACCGGTTGAACTGGGCCTAAACCGAGCCCAAGGCCCAACCCAAACTCACTCACACTTAATGGCTTCAGCCTTTTCTTCCTTCTCATAATGAAAACACGCTGGGCAAGGAAAAAGGGGGAAGAGCAAGGAAAATTTGAAAACCCTTGGTTTTTTATTCAAATCCTTGTATCTTTAAATCCGGAGCTCCGATTGACGAGCTGTTAACGGTCACATATTTGTCTCAGAATTCTCTACAAATATACCAAACAATTTGGTAAAAAAATCTTAATTTTATACCCAATTTCAAAGACTTTGAGTAAATATGTTGAAATTTTGTTAAATTTTGGTGTTTATGATCAAATTATCCTTGTGGACTTGTCGGGTCTTGTCCCGAATTTTCTTCGGTAAGGTGAAGAACTACTAACTCTTGTAAATCATTTATGATTAGGAACCCTATTTTTATTTTTTTGGTATTTATGTGGAATTAGAGTGAGATATATATTTTAGAGACAAATTTGGTGATATCGGTGGCTAGAAAGAGAACCGTGGAGGTTGAATTTCTGTCCGGTGAGGATTCGGGGATTTGGACACTTGAGAAACAGCGATATTTGAGGTACTTTGGCATTAGGGAGAAATCAACCAAGGTATGATTTTGGTTTCTCATAGATAATGCATAATGTAACGTGAAAACTTAGGCTAGGTGACCGTAGGATAAGTTGGATTGTGTGAACTTGTTGTGATTTAGTAATTCTTGTTGTGTATCTTGAGCTTATGATGAGAATGTGGTGAATTATTGGTTGTTGATGAGGTTTGATAATGATTATAAGAAATGATAATGATATATTGGTGTATGATGAATAAATGTATGATTATGAATTATTGGATTGAACTTGATAGAAGTGGATATTGATATGTTGAGAAAGGGGTGAGAAGGGTATGAAAATGATTTGGATGAATCTTGGTATTGTTTTGGGTTGAGAAACCTTGGTTTGAAAATAAAATATTGGAAAATAGAGGTTTTGAATATTTTTGGTAAAAATAGATTTTTAACGAACTTTAGCAGGCTATAACTTGAGCCTCAAATTGTTGATTTAAATGAAATATGTTTCAAACTAAAGATGATTTCAAGTGATTTAAAATGGTATAAATTTTGTGGGAATCAGATTTTTGTAGAGGAAATTATGAACATTGGAAGTTAGGTGTATAAAACTGATTTTTAATGACTTAACAGCTTTTGAAGAAAAGAGAGTGTCGCGTACGCGACCTGCACGCGTGACGCGAGCTATGCTCATTGTTATGTAATCTCGCGTACGCGGAACCCAATTTCTAAAAGCTTGCGTATGCAAGAGTACGCACGCGATGCGAGCCCCCTGTTTTAGCCAAAAATGAGGTTTTTGAGTGCTAAGTCAATCCTCTAACTTTTCAAACCTCTATAACTACCTTCTAGGACCTAATACCTAGTTTTTAAACATAAAAAAGAGAGGGAACCTATAGAGAAAGGTTGTGAAGAAGAAAAACTTGGAGGTAAGACTTTGAAAGAAGTTAAACTTGGTATGAAGTGATGATGTAAGTTGAGAAGTGCAGAAATGCTGAGTTTTATGATGAAATGTTGAGAATGATGAATAAGACATGATTGAGGATGATGAAATGTTGATGAATTATGATCGATGATTGACTTGAGATTGAATTAATTCTTGAATGAGATACCTGGGTAGTAGTAAGGATTGTGGTTCGTCCCGCTTACTCCAGGTCAGTGATTGTGATGCTTAGGTAGTAGCAACAGTAGTGGATTATTCCACTTGCTCCAGGTTGAGTTTTTTAACACCCGCTTGAGTAGTAGTAGATGTAGTGGTTTATTCCACTTGTTCTGGGTTAAGCGGGTAATAGCAAAGGGGTTGTGACTCAGACCTACTTGCTCTGCGATGGGTGTTTCTATCCAAGGTTAGCTACCAAGACATGTCGGGTTGGCTATATAACCGATAGATGATATCATCAGGCATAGGGCAGGCATACATCATATGCATTTGTTTGTTGTGTTTGAGTTTGCATTACTTGGATTTGCCTATTTGAATTACTATGTCTACTTGCTATCTGTTTTACTTGCTGTAAATGTATCATATTTGTGTTTTTCTTGCCTGTATTTGTTTGTCTGTGCAACTGAGAGGCTCCTCGTCTAGCGGAGGAGTGACGAGGGCAATTTCATCGGAGTTCGAAGCGTTGGGGGAAGCAGAAATTTAAGGGTAAAGTTAGATTTTGAATTATAAATTGGAAACCTTAGGTTATATACCCAAATTCTGGCTTAGTTTATAACTTTAAGCTTTAAAAACTGAATGTCGGAGTTCTAGGATCGCCTCTGAATTTTCTGGGACCTTATATATTATTTATATGGACACCATTACAATGCTGAGAACCTCCAGTTCTCATTCCATACATATGTTGTCGTTTTTCAGATGCAGATCGAGATGCGCCTCGGTAAGCGTCTGGAGGTTCCTATGGCAAACGAAGTTGGGATGTTATATTTTGGATTGTTGGTTATATATTTATATTTATAGACTCTCCTATGTATAAATAACCTATGTTTGACCCTCTTAGAGACTTTTTGGAGAACTAGGTGCTTTCTTTATGTATGTACATATTCTCCGGCCGACTTTGGCTTCGCAGGTCGAGCCCAAAGCCTGATATATATATATATATATATATATATATATATATATATATATATATATATAGCGTTGCGCTTTTCGTTTTGCGACTTTTATTTAAACTTTCCTTCAAGACTCGTTGTTATAAATTCCTTTCAACTATTACTATTACTATATATATTATTTTAGAGGTCATAATACTTCACCACCTCTGTTTTACAACTTAAGCATAAAGCTCTGTGTGGTAGGGTGTTACATATATATTATATATTTATATAAAAATATGTTTCAAGTAGATGTTGAAGCAAAGACTTCTCACTAAATGCAAAAGACCCTTAGTCACTAAGAGAAGATCATTAATTGATAATTTAATACGTTTTTTTTTTTTTTTACTTAAAAGTCCATCAAGTTATTTAATAATGTTGCATCTTTTTTGTAACCTGCGGTAGGATCAAGTACTCGCGAGTTAAAAACGGGTAGGGTTAAGGTTGAGATATTCTCAATTCACGAGTAGAGTAGATTTGAGTTTATCTAAAAATCTCAACTCACCGATAGAATTAGGGTTGGATCCAAACTCTACTCTACCCTACCCTATCCATTACCACCTCTAGATTAAAATTTCCATTATCTTTCTCCTTCCAATTCCAATGTTGCCCCTATTTATTTGTGCAAACTACCAATTCACCCCATTCCATTTGGGCTTATTGACTGAATCCGACAATTTCGCCTTCAAGAATTTTTTTCCCATAAATTACGCAACAATTGGGCTATTTCTTGAAGAAATACCAACACCGGACCAATAATGTAAAAAAAAAAAAAAAAAGCGGTTTCTATCACGTTGAGGGTAAGAATTAAATTTCCACTCTTCAGAATAAAATTGTGAATTCCAAAAACAATTTGAAGCCACTTGCACACGAGTCAAACCATGGGAAAAGCAGGTACACCAACTGTCACAGTAATTCAATCAAGAAATTTAAGAATCAAGTTAAGAAAGGAAGAAACATTCGGGGCACATAAAACAAGAGAGAAGCAGCCTAGCCATAAATAAAGACAATGAACATCGAATGCTGTTTTATTTTATTGAATCACTCTTAACATGACTAATTAATTCCATATCTATTTATGGTTCTACTAAAAACAATACAACTAGGCGTGACCAATTGGACGCTTATAAAGTCCAACATGAAATAGCTTGTTTGAAAATTGAAAGCACTCTAGAAATATTTAGTCCCTGGCACGTAACCGCAGTGCGTGGATTAAAAAATAGAAAATGTTATTTTCTTAGTCGTTTCACCTAAAATATGAAAAACAAATAGTAGAGGAAGTGTGTAATAATATTGAAAAACTTTTAAATGTATCCATATATTAGTTTTTTAATAATTTTTAAGAGTTAATTTTAATTATAAAAATATATAATTAAAATTAACAGTTAAAATTTATTAAAATATCGATGTACCAATAAATTTAAAAATTTTCAAATAATATTATCCATTGAAATTCAGTTGAGACAGCGAAGAAGAAGGAGCCAGCAAGTTTGGCTTGGTTGGAAGAAGAAGAAGAAAGAGAAGGAATAACGAATAAGTATGAAATCTGTGGGACCAGGTAGCCATCCAACCTACGAAAAGACAAGAAAGGCCTCCTTTTTGTTTTGTTTTGACAGAGAGACAGGCACCGATAAACACTTCTTTTTTCCTGAAATATAATAATGTCGTCTCTTGTTGCCGGCTAGGGTCTGTTTTTGGTGTTTCATTTGCATTATGTAACGATAATGTCAACATTGGGATCCCATGACAGCCTGTTCCGCCAAGGCATTTCGAGATTGGGGTTGGCCGCTTGGGCTCTGTATCCCAAGAATGTGCACTTTCACTCTTTCTTTCACTTTCACTTTCACTTTTTAGATTTGTGTCACTAAAATTATCTGGACAAAATATGAGCTTATTTATTTTATACGGAACAAATTTTGGTATAACATTTAATTATTAAATTTTATGATATTTTTTAAAATTTAAAAATTTAAAATATATAATACATAAAAAACGTATTGTCAATACGTAGAAATAATATTACCAATGAATTATAGTTCAAATGACATAGTCTCTCCATACTCAATTAAGAGGTTGCGAATTCAAGTCTTTTATCTTTGATAAAAAAAATACGTATTGAAATAATATTTTGTCTCCAAAATTTTAAAATATATTAAAAAAATCTAATAATTAAATATTACATTTAAATTTTATCACTACCTAAAAAAAATAAATACAAAATATGATCTTATTAGTTTATAAGTTACAATTATACCATTATATCACGTGTACATTAAAATTAATTATTAAAATTAATTATTAATATAAAATATAAATTAAAATATAAAATATATATTAAAAATAAATTAAATTATACATATATTTAATATTTATATATAAATACATAATAATTAGTTTTAATAGTTATTTTTGATATACAAATAATATTTTTGAATAATTTATTTCATGAATAAATTAATTTGAATTGATTGATTATTAGTTCAATCATCCACTTAAGTAAATATTGAATTCGAATATTATTTTGTACATATAATAATCCGTTAGTAAATAATAAACTCTTAATTGAAATTTTGATCCGCAACAAATAATCTATTCAGACTAATAGCAGTGGTTCTGAATTCAAGAGTTGATAGGATCTCAATCCAAATCACATTGAAATCAAATTTAAAAAACAACTTGCAAAATACTCCAATATCTAAATGAGTAAAACTTCTCAAGTAATAATTAATAGTATATGTATCTTTTTGGTGTTGTCTTTTTTCTTTATAAAGTTTAGAGACCCTATCGTTTATCCATTTTCCAACTTTAATTTCATGATTTAGTACTTGTTTGGACGTCATTAAATCGATAAAAAAGATCTTTTTTTAATGAATTTTTTTTTTGTTTTTTAGTATGTATGACAAATTTCTAATAGTAAAAGTAAAAGTACTAGAAAAAAATATCTTGTTTGAGAAATTACAATTTACATCTTTTTTTTAAAAGATCTTTTTTTCCTTAAAAAAATATGTTTTTTACATAATAAATAAATAAAAAAATATTTTTATCTTATTTTACCTAAATATAATTGATATATAAAAATATCTTTTTATATAAAATATCCAAATATAAAATTATTTTTATTTTTATAAAAATTCTTTTAAAAAATATCATTTAAAAAAATATCTTTTTCGAAAATGACGTTCAAACAAGTACTTGTAATCTCTTGAATTATTATTTTTTTGACCTTTGATCACTCTTCCGATAAAATAAGCTAAACTTATCACATTATATTCTTGATGAATATTAGTCATTAATGAATAATTAACCTTGTCAATAACATAATCTTTGATTTATTAAATTAGGAATAATGTGAAAAAATTATTTGAGAAGTAAATTTTAAAAAATCATAAATGAAATAAAATATTTAAAATATTTAAAATATTTAAAATTTTAAAAAATATAAAAATACTAATTATCAAATAATTTTATCATCGTACAAATATTTAATCGTTTAAATTTGTTATATTACTATTTTCTGACAACAAAAAATATATTTAACAATGATTCATTCTTTTTGTCTAATTTTTATTTTTATTTTTAATATTTTTTTTGTCTTTTTAGAAAATTATTTTTAGTAATTTACTAAGGATTTGACCAATGACCACCATAAACCAACCTTTTTTTACAATGCGGCAGGTTGGGCTGTTGGCTGGCTAGGGACGTTAAGCAAGTTGCGTGCACAGCGTTACTACTTCACAAGAAACCCACATCATTCTTATTTTTATTCTGCTTTCTTTCCATATTATGAACATCTGTTCATCGTCCTTAGTTCTTGCCCTACTACTAAAGGATAAGGACAAACCAATTGGTAATCATTCATTCATGTGATTAATCAAATCAATTCAAAATTATGACTTGGAATTATTCTTGTTTACAGTAATTAATTAATTAAAGCTAGGTCATCTATCACCTGTCTGAAATAAACTTGGTTGGTAAATAGGGTTTCGGTTTAATTAATGTGTGTTGACAACGCAAAGATTAAAGTATATTATTACCAATTAAAACATTTAAATTATAGATTGGAAATATTAGTCTTAATTTCAATAGTGTATTTAAATAAAATCCTTCGAATTTTTCATACTTACATATACTAATAACAACTCCAAAGATATGAAAAATAGGGAAGAGTGGACGATCGAAGGAGCAAGTAGCAATTCTAATTTCTATTTGACTCCCTGTTCCCTAGCTCCCTGGATCATTCAACGGTTGTTCTAGTTTATTGCTTACTGCTTGAATTAATTGCAACTTGTTAATGCAAGACACTAGTATGAGTTTTTTGTTTTTTATTATTCAAATTCAAATAGTGTATCTAATGATGATAGCGGCACAATGCACATTTAATCATGAGAAAACAAAGGTATAACCAACTACAATGACATCACTCAGATATTGCTTATAATTTTTAAAATGAAAAATTGCTTATTGATTCTGTTAAAATACTTATTTGATAGTTTGTGTGATCATAAATAAATTACTCAAACGCAGAGAAAGTTCCTTTTTCTTTACCCTCCAGTATCATGCATGGTGAATCTAGCATTGGTCATAAGCTCTACACCAAGAAGTTAAAGATGAAGGGTTTATATGAATAATATTTTACAGTAAGAATATGAATAATAATATAATAATGTTGGATTACTTACACATCTTGCTCAATACCTTCAATAATTGAACTATTTTTCTCTTTTTTTTTTTAAATAGTAAATGTGTTATGTCAAAATTCGGAATTATTATTATTATTATTATTATTATTATTATTATTAGGTGCCACGGTGCAGTTGGATGTTTGTTTTAAAATAATAAAAGCGTTTGGTTATGTGTGTGGCTCAGTTTTTATGGAAAAAACATTGATTATCTTAATCAATGGAAGGATGAAAATAATAATATCTTTGCTTAAAAGAAAAAAAAAAGAAATAAAACAAACAAAATTTAGATATATTTCCAATCCCAAAAGAAAATAGTGAAAAAAGGAAGTGTCTGTAAGACTGTAATTAGCAAAATAAACATGACTAAAAGTAGATTCTAATTGTTCTTTATATACCTTTCGCTTTACCGTTAGCATATTCTGGCATAGTGTCTCATTAATAACTGAAATTCTTTGGCCATTTGTACCATAAATGGTAAATAGTCAAATTCGTCCGTAAAAGATTATATTATTTTTAAATTAATTTTAAATTTTTTTAATTAAATTTGTCCTAAAAAGTTTAGTTAATCATATTAATTTTTTATTAATTTTTTTATTAACAGTGTTAACAGACGTGAAATTACATTTCTAACACATGAAACGACACTATTTTTTTCATGAACTAGCTCAATAAATATTTAAACTCGACTCATCCAGTTCCATCCACCCCAAAAACCCCACCTGAAACTTCATAGCCACTAACTTTCTTACGTCCTGTTTTAGGTGATGGATTTTGCCTTCAATCTAATGCTCAAGTCTCTTCACATTACCACCAGAATCTTCGATGCTCTTCCTCTTTTTTGGCTTGTAAGTGGGGATTGTATGTATGATTATGTGTGTAAGAATGTGCCGGAGTTCGAGTGATGTTGTTGTTGTTGAAGACGCTGGAGTCACACTAGAGGATGCCAAGCGTTTTGCTGATAATGCATTCTACAATGCCAAGGAAAACACCAATTCTTTCGCTCACTGAGGTTAATCTTGCGTCACCTCTCTAGTCCTCCTCGAATCAGTGATTGAATCCTACGTCGGCCAATCGGCACCGCCTCAAGCTTGCTAGCCACCTCTGCCCAGTGTTACTGTCCCTAGATCGGTTGCTACCTCTAGATCTATCTCGTGTCGAGCTTCTCTTCTGTTATCTAAGGATCTCTGTCTCCAACAGTGCCTCCATTTTCTCCTTTCATAAACGGCACCTATGAAAAAAGTTTCTTCCTCTTCTGGTGTGAAGATGAATTCAAGAGGAAGTTGTGATAGCCAAAACGGCACCGTTTTAATCAAACCTCTATTGTAACATTAAAACGGCATCGTTTAACAATGTCCTGAGGTAAAACAGTCAGTTTTTGTTAATGGCGTCAACTAAAAAATAAATGGAAGCACTAACGTAATTAATAAAAAAAATTTTGAGGACAAATTTAATTAAAAAGAACTTTCGATGACTAATTTAAAATTTGCGTGATCTTTTAAAGGCGAATTTGACCATTTACTTATATGTTAAAGATGTAGAATCGTAGGCAAAGTTTAGCAGTTAACGTTATTCTCATCAACAACTGCTTACAAACTACATTTTTTTCTTTATTACTAAACTAATAGAATAGTGTCAGAAAAAAAAAAATTTACATTCTTCAGAAGATGTTAACAATAAATAAACTATCGTGAAAGATTTAAAAACGTAACAAAAAAATTATATTAAAAATATATTTTAAAAATCAAAATTTGATGTAAATTTTTATAATTCTTATTTTAAAAAAATTATCTTTAAAAATTAATAATTTTATGTGAAGTAAATTTTTTTAAAAGTTTTTCATTGTGAATTATCACATTTTTTAAAAAATAAAATAAATTTTAACAATTAAATTGTGTTCTAAATTTTAGTGTGATTTTTTAAATATTTATTCAAATGTTGCCACAAAATTTAGATTAAATAGATAAATTATTTATTAAATATAATTTGTTTTGTCACTTAAAAAAAATAATTATTATTAATTATTTTTGTTATCTTTTTAAAATATTTAAAAATTATTTTGTTGATAATATTTTTAAAATTTTTTTATTAACGAATAAGGATTAAATTTTTTGAATATTAAATTAGTAGTTAATTTTTTTATTCGCTTATTAATTGTTCTCCAGATGTTTCAATTTCAGGACCTCAATTTGATTAAGTAGATAGCTATAAGAATTCGGTTGTAATTAATCTTTTAAATTTTATTAATTAATTAATTCCACAGGCATTCTATCCGTTGGCACCACTTTTAAGTTTTTGGATCATGGAAAGTGCTTTTTGGATACTTATTCTCGTTGATTTATTTATTTAATTAGCCGAAAAAAATTAAAGTAACTTTGAGAAATTTGATTTGAAGAACAGCGAAGTTGTGTTCTAATAAAGCACATAAATAATGGGTGTGTTGCTGGCAAAAGCGATTTATGAATAAATTTGTTTTGATTACTTTGAATAATTTTGTACAACTTGATAACGTTTGATTTGATTCTTATCTATGTTTCCTCCTTTCCTTTAAAATTGCTTGTTAAGTATGACACGCCATTGCATATTATTATTAATAATGTTAATTAATTGTTAAGAATGTGAATATCTGATTAATGTTACTTCCTGAATGGGACAATCGACGAACGTAAACAGTACTGTCATTTTATAAAAATCAAAATATCATCTATGATTGATTCCCACCAAGATGAGCGCTTCTCATAATAGAAAATCTTGACTAGTAATGAAGTGAATGAATATTATATTAGATGTAACTTACTCCAAGGTTAAGCTGAGATATTAATGAAGTGAATACTTGAGGTTGGTTAAAGATAAGGACGTGGTTTCATGCATATCCGGTTTTTGATAAAGTTTACAGGTGGTTCATAAGCAAGTCGTAGATATTGTGTCATTTCTAAATTAATATTTTTCATTTTGGGAACTTTCACAAAATTATTTTTAAAAAATTAATTATCAAATCAATATTATTTTATATATTCTTTTAATGAAATAATTAATTACCGAATAATTAAATGTACAAAAAATATATTATGATAAAATAGTCAAATATTTTTAATTTATAATTATTTTTTTATGAATATCAAATATATATTTTTATATAATGATAAATTAATAGTTGATATTTTGCTTGTATATAATGTAATTAAATATTTTAATATAAAATAGGATTAGAAATGTTTTTTTGTTAAATTAAGAACAATATTGAAAATTCTAAAACGATAATAATATTTTTTTTCTTAAATTATAATTACCTCCTAATACATGCATATTTAGTCCAAATCTGGTATTGAATTTGTTAAAAAAAAATTATTTGTATATTAAAATTAATTATTATATATTTATGTATAAATATATATTATTTAATTATTTTATATTTTAATATATTTTATATCAATAATTAATTTTAATAATTGATTTTAATATATATTTAATGTTATTAATTAAAAGATATTTTTGTTATTAATTATTATAAATATAAACTAAAAGTAATTATTAAAATTAATTATTAATATAAAATATATATTAATATATATGGTTTTTATAACTAATTTTGAGGTGTAAATAATATATTTTTTTGGACTATCTATTTAGTCATTTGTTGTTAAATAGGTTTGTCCCTGCAATTAGCGATGATACTTAAAAAACTAAAAAGGAAATTAGATGAATGATTAGGGTGAAGTCACAATCAAGAATTGAAAATAAGGAATTGGAATTGGACCCACGGAAGGAGTGGAAGTGGTGTACGTGCTGGCTGGCATACTTGTTCTGACAGACTGGTTCTTCCCATCACACTTCACACAACCAACCACCCTTTTGCCACCTCTCTCTCTCTATTAGACTGTTCCTTTCTTCTTCCTTCTTTCGTCTTCATCTCTCTTTGATTTCAACACTCCTCACATACACATACACATCAACTATACTCTTCTCTATATTTTTATTCTTTTCAATTCAGTTTTGATTTTCTCGATCACCCATGGCTGAGGAACCACAGAAACCAGCTGAGGAAGTGGTGGCCGCCGTAGCTCAGCCTGAGACCGAGGCCCAGCCGGACAAACCTGTTCCTGAGACAGATAAGGAGACACAGGCCGATAAGGCAGAGGCGGCAGTGCCTGAGGCTGAGAAGAAGGAGGGCGATGCTGTTGTAGTGACAGAGAAGGCAGTGGAAGGAGAAGCGGCGGAGTCGGAGGCGGAGAAGCCCGTTGAAGGGAAAAATCAGATAGCGCAATCGGTGTCTTTCAAGGAGGAGAGCTACGTGGTTGGCGACCTCCCCGAAGCACAGAAGAAGGCTCTCGATGACCTCAAGAACCTCATTCAAGAAGCCCTCAATAAGCACGAGCTCTCCTCTCCTCCTCCCCCTCCACCGCCAAAAGAAGAAGACAAGAAGAAAGAAGAGGCCGTTGCAGCTGCCGAAGAGAAGAAGGAAGAGGTAGAAGAGAAGAAGGAGGAAGCTGCAGCAGCCGAGGAAGAGAAGAAGGAAGAGGTGGTAGCAGCTGAGGAGAAGAAGGAAGAGGTGGTAGCGGCAGCTGATGAGAAGAAGGAGGAAGCTACGGCAGCCGAGGAAGAGAAGAAGGAGGAAGCTGCGGCAGCCGAGGAAGAGAAGAAGGAAGAGGTGGCAGCAGCAGCTGAGGAACCTAAAGTGGAAGAAAAAGCAGAAGCGGAAGTGAAGAAGGAGACGGTGGAGGTGGTGGAGAAAACAGAGGACGGTGCCAAGACGGTAGAAGCCATAGGGGAGAGCGTAGTGTCAGTGAAAGTGGAGGAAGAAGGTCCTTCAAGTTCAGCAGTAGCCGTGGAGGAGGACAAGAAGGAAGAAGAGGCAGCTCCTCCTCCGCCGCAAGCTCCAGAGGAAGTGTCGATATGGGGAATCCCACTGCTGGCAGACGAGAGGAGTGACGTCATCCTGCTCAAGTTCCTGAGAGCGAGGGACTTCAAGGTGAAGGACGCCTTCACGATGATCAAGAACACCGTCCGATGGCGCAAGGAATTCGGAATCGAGTCCCTGATCGAGGAAGATCTCGGAAGCGATTGGGACAAGGTGGTGTTCACTCAAGGGGTCGATAAAGAAGGCCACCCGGTGTGCTACAACGTCTTCGGAGAATTCGAGAACAAGGAGCTTTACCAGAAGACGTTCTCCGACGAGGAGAAGCGCCAGAAATTCATCAGGTGGAGGATCCAGCTTCTGGAAAAGAGCGTCAGGAAGCTTGACTTCAGTCCGAGAGGGATCTCCACCATCGTGCAGGTCAACGATCTCAAGAACTCACCTGGACTGAGCAAGAGGGAGCTCAGGCAGGCTACTAACCAGGCCCTCCAACTGCTTCAGGATAACTACCCTGAGTTCGTTGCCAAGCAGGTACCTCAATTGTTTCTATTTTCTTGTCTTATTCTTGTGAATTTCTTTAATTATTCATTGCTCTGTTTGGTGCAGGTGTTTATCAATGTGCCATGGTGGTACCTTGCCTTTTCAAGGATGATAAGTGCTTTCCTGACCCAGAGGACCAAGAGCAAATTTGTATTTGCTGGACCATCCAAATCTGCTGAAACCCTTTTCAAGTACACTACCTACCTGCTTATATTAAATTCTGTCTCCTCCTTTCATTAACTCATGCCACTATGTTTTCTCATATTTATTACCTTATTCATGATTATTAATTCCTACAATTTGCTTGTCATTGTGAACAGGTACATAGCCCCGGAGCAAGTGCCGGTTCAATACGGTGGACTAAGCAGAGAGGGTGAGCAAGAATTCAGTACCGCCGATCCTGTTACAGAGGTTACAATCAAACCAGCAACAAAGCACACCGTCGAGTTCTCATTTGCTGAGGTCACTAATATGTATCTGATTATTAACCATGGAATGGAAGGAGCTAATTGTGCCCTTTGATTCAATTTTTGTTAAGTAATAAGTAATATTAATACTTGATGTTTATTTGGATATGCAGAAGAGCCACCTTGTCTGGGAGCTTAGAGTTGTGGGTTGGGATGTGAGCCACGGGGCTGAATTTGCGCCCAGCGCCGACGATGGATACACGGTGATAGTACAGAAGAGCAGGAAAATCGCCCCGGCGGATGAAACAGTGATTTGCAACAGCTTCAAAGTGGGTGAACCTGGCAAGGTCGTGCTCACCATCGATAACCAAACATCCAAGAAGAAGAAACTCCTCTACAGGTCCAAGACCACACCCATCTCTGAATAGAGAGCTTAATTTTCGAGGAAAGGTGCTGACCAGAAAATGCTGCCTAGGTGGGTGTTTATGCATTTCATTTGATGGAACAAAATCAGGGTGCAACCTGGGGTCTGGGGGGGATTATTCTTTCGTACAGGGTTATTTTGTTCATTTGGTTTATATAAATTTTATATATTGTTGTGTCTGGGGTGGCCAAATTTATCTATAGTTAGTTGCTCATAGTACTGTGATATCTATCACTATATATCTTGTTCATGGGTTTTGGAATTGGATACAACCTGTTAATGCATCACCAACTGGAGAGAGGAAACATAATACACAATTGGGGTTGGGGCTTGGGAGGGTTCATTTGTTAAAGGAAAAAAGTTAGTGTATGTATGGACTCTCGGAGACAGATTGTGTTGCTTTGTGATACTATTGTTTCTGTAAAGCTTGTTCAAATGTGGTGGCACTGGTGCTGTCTGTATTACTTTATTATTCCCGTAAATAATCAAAATTTACTTCATTGTTTGTTCATGAATTTTGTTCATTACTCCTTATATTTTTCACTCCTAGTTTATAAATGGACCGTTATAATGTACGTGAGATGGTTGTGTCTGCTTTTTCTTTTGAATGGTTTCATTACTGAAACTTCAAAGTTATCCAGAATTGATCTAACATGAATCCTTTGATACGGTAATTATAAAAATTTATGATATTATTGGATAAAACAGAAAGTATAATATTGATGAAACTGATGAGATCTCAATTTAAAAAAGATAATCTAGTAATCTACCTCACAAATAGATTCAAAAGTTTAGTATATAATAATTTTGTTTTATGGACTGAAACTTTAGTGTATGGTTGAATGACAAAACTACATATGCAATACAAGGACCGCACCACCTTTCAGAGGATGCTTGGTTTTTCTATAAGAATCTTTAAATTGCAAAAATCTTAAACTAACAAATGATGATGATCGATTCCTTACTTATCCTTTATTTCAACTAAGAAAACTTTTTACTTACTCTCGCATATCAACTTATTTAATTTTGTTTTTAGGACGTGATCTACTTGTTTATTTATGAGAAATTATTTTGCTAGTCTTCAGTACTAACATTCTTAGTATTTAAGCTGCTTCTTTTTTAGTCCACCTAGTTTATTGGGCCAATCATGCAACAGTTGCCGTGCAGTATAAATTCTTGTCGTGGAATTGTTTTGTTACAATTAACAAAGACAATAAGACACCCATAAAACGTGTTGTGTTGGTCCGAAACGAACACCACAGCATGTGCGACGGCACCCTGGATTTCCAAGGCTGATATGCATCAACAGTACGTCAGCATTTTACAGCTACTTCTATGGTCTTCTAATTTTTGGTTGAACAAGTAAAGATTTGGATAAATCAAGATAATTAAAGGATTAATAAAAAATATTATATTTCAGAAAAGAAAGACCTATTGATTACATCAGTAGATCATAAGAAAAAGTTATATGAAGCGAGTTAAAATAGTAGAATCAAATAATAAAATTTTTAGTTATTATTTTCATATGAAAGTTTAATTTTTTATTAATAATTAATTTTAACATTCGTTATCTAAAATTTGAAAGAATTTAATGTGTATGTTTTTATATTTGATTATGTGTTAAGTCTGTTGTACAAATAAAAATAATTAATTTTTATACTTGTTATTTAAAAATATTTTTTTCTATCTATATAAAAATATAATTAGATATTAGCATAAACAAAATTTGTATTGATAGTTATAAAATTAACTCAAATTTATTTTTTTTAAAATAATAAATCTTGATTCTAACTTTTAATAACATTAGTATTTTTTCTAAATTATATGTAATAAATATTTAAAGAAAAAGAAATGAAAATATAAATTATATGCATATAATAATAATTTTTATTTGAATTGTATTATGTTCATTTTATTTTTGTAGAAGAGAAAAATAGAGAATGAGAGAAAAGAGAGAAAAAGATAAAGAAGAAGAATGGGAGAGGGAGTTTGTTAATTTTGGAATTAAAATTTATTTTAATTGTAATGAAAAATATTTGGTGACATATTTTGATTTGTCAAATTAATAATATAAAATATAAATTATAAATTATATATAGAGTGGAAAGGATAGAAAGAAATAGAAGAAGAAAAAAGAAAGGTAGATAAGAGAATGTAAGAAGGGGTTTATTAATTTTGGAAAAAAATATTTTCTCTAAATTTTAATATGATAGTGTTATGTGACATTTTGGTTATTAAATTAGTTAATAATATATAAATATAATATATAATATAACTATATTTCAATTTTAACATTTTAATTTTAATTTGAAACAATTAAAGAATAGTATGTATATTTTAATTGTCAAATTTGTAATTAGTCATTGATAATGATATATAAAAGAGATAGAATAAGTAAAATTGTGAAGAAATGAGAGAGATAAAAAAAGAGAGAGAAGAGAAGAAAATCCTTTAGCTTTAGAAGAAAAAATTTAATTTTAATTGTAATAAAAAAGTGATATATAACATATTTTAGTAGTAAAGTTAGTAATATATAATAGATAAATTTAAAATTGATTTGATTTTAAAATAATTTTTTTTTTGTTTAGAATGAATAAAAATAGTAATAAAATTAGTTTAGACTCAAATTCTTTTATATTTTTTAATAGAATTTTATTAGAATTGAAATAATTTAGTGTGTTAAAATGTAGAAAAGATTATTTTTTAGATATTAATATAAAGAAGAAGGATTTCGAGAGGGGAAGAGGAGTAGAGGTTTGACGGAAGTTTGGCAGTGGCAGTCCGAAAGTGATTATTGGTGGTGATAAAAAATAATATGGTAAATAAAAGGTCAAAATGTAAAATCAAATTGTTATATCAAACACTATGATGACGACATTTTTAATGATATAAAACTTATAGTATGTATTTTATGAGCGATGCTATGTATATAAGTATTTTTATAATTAAATTTAATTAAATTGGTATAAGGTTAGTAAAAAAAATGTAATATCACTTTTTTTTTTGTATTTTTTGTAGCACAATACACTAATTTTATTGTGGAGCACAGAAATTTATTGATATAGCACACAAAATTTTGTATGTAACATAAATTTATTGACATAACACATTTTTGCTGCGAATATATTTTGTTAGTTGGGTGAGTTAATATTTTAGGCATATAGTCTTTTAAAAATTTGTGGTGCACATTAAAATTTTTGTGCTATACACCAAGATTTTTGTGTTGTACACTAAAATTAATATGTTGTGCGTATTTCATTGGTATAGTAAACAAATTTTTATATAGAACACATAAATTTTTGCTGCAAATGTATTTTGTTAATTGAGTGAGTCACACAATATTCTGGATATGTAGTCTTCTAAAATTTTGTATACATTAAAATTTTTGTGCTATACACCAAAATTTTTGTGATGTCACCAAAATTTATATGTTGTGCGTATTTCATTGGTATAGTATATATAAAATTTTGTACATTGTACACAAACTTTTGCATATAGTACATAAATGTCTGTATTTTAGTTTTTTGAACATTTATAGAAGAAGAAAAATATGATGATGATAATAAAAGAAGATGAAGAGAAAAAAAAAGAGAAGAACAAATTAAACAATAATATCATCATCTTCATTAACAGCAACAACAACAACAAGACAATGGTGGCGGCAACAATGACAACGAAGATGAAAAAAGAAGTGCACAAAAGAAGAAGACGATAACGACGACTATAATGAAAGAAGAGGAAGAAGAGGAGAAAGAAAAAACGCATTAGAACTTAGTTAAAATTTTGGTTTAAAAAAATTTAGATGCCTAGCATTTTATATATATATGGTGGAGTATATAGTAACTAATTAACTATAGTTATAGTGAGTCGGTGACTATAAAAGGGCTATTAAGTGTTATTAAATTAAAGTAATTTTTTTGTGAAAAGAAGCAAACTTCTTTTGGTTTTTGAAGTAAAAACTTGTGATTAGTGAGTAAAGTAATAACAAATGGTGGCTATGGAAGCTTTAACTTAGTTAAACATAATTGTTAAATATGTAAGTTGATAAGTATAGAAAAAACAAGTTGATAAGATGGTGATTTAAATAATTAGTACTAGCTAAATTGTAATTTTTGACATGATCAAAATTTAATAAGTTAGTTTAGTTGTAATATTTGACTTAGTTAAAGAATAAATTTTTATTTAGCCATACATTGAAAACAAATTGTACATGATAATATTTATCAATTTATCATACAATTTGAAAAAGTTGTAAGATTAAATTGATATTTATCAACTTAATAAAGATTGCGATTTCTTAATCATTATTTTTAGCAAATTATATGTCGGCGGTTAAAGTATTTACTAATGCAAGCTAATTTTTACATATAATAGTGAGTAAAAATATAACAGATTATAATTTTATCACTTAGTTATATTGTTTCTATTATTACATAAACTATTTGTTTCAATTTTATCTATTTTTATCTATAAATTAGTTGCATTGTGTTATTTTATCTCATTAACTCTAATAATCTAACACACTTTATATTTTGATAATATTTTTTATTTTAAAATTTAAAAATATTATTAAATAGTAAAAATAATATTATTTTAATTTTAACAACACTTTTTAAGACATAGTTAACTACTATAATCACCATGGCATAGACACTAATTACCGTAGCATATATGTAGTGATGAAAATGGCGGAAATAGGGAAACTTTGCCTCACCTACTAGAGAAGGAGGCATCGTTGATGGTCCATACCAACTACCAAGTACCAACTAATAAAGAATGGCTTCTGTTTATTTTCTTCCGCGCTTTGCGTCCCAAACTCACCAACAAATTAAAGTTCAAGAAACACATTGATTTAGATTGATATATATTAGATATATTATTTCTTTCCATCTCAACGCCAGTTACGGAGGAAGAAAATGTACCAAGGAGAAGGCACTATTCACCACACATACACATATTTTAAATGTTGAGAAGATTTCAAGTGCATGAAATGCTAGATAAATATATCGTCAAAATGATTATTTTATGATTTAAATGTATGAAACTGCAAATGAAATCCATTTTTTTTTTCAGAGAAAATGAAATTCATTTTCTTTTGAACAAAGAAAGCTCAACACAATAAAGTGGAGCAGGTAAAAAGAATAAGACATAACAAAAATGACAAGACAATGAACACAATAAAAAAAATATAATTCGTTATTATCTCCGACATAGCCATCAATAGGGACGGATGTATGTATATGAGTGTGGGGGCAATCGCCCCCACTACGATTTGAAATTTTTTTGAGTAGTATACGATAATAATATTTATTTGCCCCCACTAAATTATTAAATTTGTCCCCACAATAATTTTTTACTCAACTTTTGGTACTTCATAATCAATTTAAAAATTTTATATTAGATGTCATTAGAATGATCAATTCTCAATTTAAATGAAATTTGTATTTTTTCTTAGAAATCAACTCGAAAGAGTATTATTTATCTTTTTTTATATTAGTTTTAATTTTTTTTCTGTAACTACATTAATTGAAAGAATTTTTTCAACTATGAATCTCAATAAGAATTGGCTTCTAATTATATAAGAAGTAAATTTCTAAATAAGTATTTACTTATATATATGTAAAAAAAATACTACACATCTAAGTCTTTTTATAAACTAAGTCTAACCAAGTTAAACAATAAAACTTAAAATAATATTAGTCATAATTGATTTTTGTTGTCTTAGACAAATTTGATTGGACTTGGTTAACAAAAAAATATGAATATGTAGCATTATCCAATATAAAAAGACAGATATTTATAAGAGTAAACTATATTTTTTATCCCCGAAGTTTGGCAAAAGTTTTAAAAATACACCTAAGTTTTATTTTGTTTCAATTTTGTCCAAAAAATTTTCGATTTGCATCGAATATACCCTCAAAAGCTAAATTTTCAAAAAATTTAAGACCAATATAACAATAATGCATGAAAATTATGTTTGTGTTGAGGGGTTGTTCTTATGAAATTGTTGTTGAATCGATCTTAAATTTTTTGAAAAATTAGCTGTCAAGGGTATATTTGATGCAAATCGAAAAACTTCTGGGACAAAAATGAAACAAAATAAAACTTAGGGATATTTTTAAAACTTTTATCAAATTTTAAGGACAAAAAATATACTTTATCCTATTTATAAATAATTATTTTAGTATTTTAATTTGTAAAATTATATATTATAAAAACTAATCATGTTATATTTACATCGAAAATAACTACATGCGCATATATATTGAAATAAAAAATACACATTAAAAATAAATTAAATAATACATATATTTATATACGAATACATAATGATTAATAAATAATTTAATAACTAATTTTTATGTATACATAATATTTTTATTATAATATATATATATATATATATATATTGTCCCTACTATCAAAATTTTTTAGATTCGTCACTGGCCATCAACAACCAAATAGATCACCACCACACCACTCTCTGTAGCTTAAAAACGACCTATTTATAATTCCATCAATACCTATCTCTGATTTCTGGAAAACTCTGCTATTCCGTTCCAACTAAATATTTTAAATAATCGGAAAGAAATCTATCAGCCACTTTTTATGCTCAGTGTTACGACCAGGCACTCCAGTCCAATTCTCAAAAAGCCTTTTGACAGTTCCTGAAATAACCCAAACTCTATCAGTACACGTCAACCAAGCGCATCACACCTGCCACGTAAACTCACATCCAATAAATAAATGATGTACAAACTCTACATCTTTTTTGCACAAAACACAAATATTATCACTATGATGAATAATCCCTAGCCTACTCAACCTCTCTTTAGTGTTAACCCTACCTACTAAGACAAACCACGCAAATAGTTCAACTCTTGGAGGAACCAATCCTCTCCATATGGTGCTAGTGAAGCTGTAGCTTGTGATATTCTCCGAGATAGTCTCTTTCTCCAACACCTACACAAATGAGTTAGTAGAAAAACACATGTTTTATCAAATTTCCATATAACTGTATCCTCTCTATCATACGAAAGTCTAACAAGTCTTAATCGGTCATGAAGTTTATTGAGAAGCTCTAACTCTCATTGGAATAAATCTCTCCTCCATTGAAAGTTTCAAACCCACTCTAACCCATCCCAAAATCCACAGTCTCCTATGACAGATCATTTTTTATTTGAAGCAGAGAAAAGCCTCGAAAAACTTACTTTCAGAGAACCACTTTGTAACTAATCATCCTCCCAAAAACGAATATGTCTTCCATTTTTCACTTCCATAGACAGATCACTGATAATCTTATCTCTCACCTGTTGCTCCTAAATATTAAGCTGGCGGATATCTTTCCATAGGCCACCTCTTGTCGGTAATAGCTGTTTAGATAACATTATACTTGGGTTCAACTGGTTACAAGAACAAACAACCTTCTTCCATAGCGGGCAGTCCTCCTTCAAAAAGTGCCACCACCATTTAAACAGAAGTGATGTATTTCTAATTAATGCATCACCCACCCCTAAACCCCCTAATTTTTTCGGAGCTTGCACCACCTCCCATTTCACAAGTGGTATACTACTGTTCCCATCTTTTTTACTCCATAAGAACCTCCTCTATAACCCAATTAGTCTTTACTAGCACCAACTTGATATAGAACGTAACCCAGGATAAGATGAAAGATTAAAAAAAGAGACTCCTCTACCTCAATTTGATTTTCTGATGCAACAGCTAAGGAAATCACTCTACCTCACCTGTTCACACCTAAGTTTCTCAAAGAAACTCAAAGAAAATTTCATTCATCAAATTAAGGAAAAAGTGGCTACCTGATTTTAGAAGGTTTTTATACCTCTTAAATTTAAAACCCTAACTCATAAGTTCACTAGAATAAAAATATGGGTAAAATCATAACTGGGCCTAAAACAAACAAACAACAAAAATAAAATAAACATAGAATAAATTCTAAGAAAGTGATGTCTCCTTTAATTCATCTTGACTAATGAAAGTCTTCAATGCATCTTGTAAAATAGTAAGACATTTGACTTTTGATAATCGTTAATCATTATCTTGCCCAATTCTTGATACATCTCCTGAACACATGATTTAGCTATGTTTGCAAAACCTTCTTTTATTCTCTTAGTTGTCACTCTTGTAATTGGACCAATTGGCATATGACAGTTCTCAGTTTGTCCCATACGGCTCGTATCATTCCCTCCCTCCTGAAAAATATTCGTCCTCGAATCTGCATCACAATCAAAAGGAGATAGGTCAGGGACATTAAAAGTAGCTGATACATTATACTCACCTGGAAGGTCAATCTTGTAAGCATTGTTATTGACCCTTTCGAGCACTTGAAATGGACCATCACTCCTAGGGTCTAACTTGGATTTTCTTTGAGTAGGAAACCTTTCGTTTCTCAAATAAACTCATACCCAGTCACCAGATTCAAAGACAAGTTGTCTTCGACCTTTATTCACCCGTTGAACTATCAACTTATTTTTATTTTCAAGTGATTTCACGTGCTTTTAAGTGCATTGCTTTAACCTTTTCAGCTTTACCTTCTGCATCCAAGCTAACAATATCACTCAAAGGCAAAGGCAATAAGTCCAAAACAGTTAAAGGATTAAAACCATAAATAAGTTCAAAAGGAGAAAAACCAGTAGAAGAATGAATGGTTCTATTATAAGCAAATTCAATAAAAGGTAAACAATCTTCCCAAGTTTTCAAATTCTTACCAACAACAGCACGTAATAAGGTCCTTAATGTTTATTTACTACTTCAGTTTGACCATCAGTTTGAGGATGACAAGTAGTAGAGTATAATAATTTTGTGCCTAATTTACCCCATAAAACTTTCTAAAAATGACTCAAAAATTTTACGTCACGATCAGAAACAATAGTTTGGAGAACACCAAACTATCTCGACCTTTTTTTGTTCGAGGCAAATCAAGAACAAAATCCATAGAAATATCAACCCACGGATGCATAGGAACAGGTAAAGGGGCATACAAACCATGTGGTAAAGACTTAGATTTAGCCTGT
Source organism: Arachis hypogaea (assembly GCF_003086295.3). NCBI lineage: Eukaryota > Viridiplantae > Streptophyta > Magnoliopsida > Fabales > Fabaceae > Arachis > Arachis hypogaea. The sequence goes on along the minus strand of NC_092048.1, from coordinate 15,287,196 downwards.
TTACATGCAATACACTTAGCACAAAATTTTTCAACATCTCTACGCATGCGTGGCCAGTAAAAATATTCAGATAACACATCCAATGACTTATACACACCAAAATGACCCATCAAACTCCCATTATGTGATTCAAGAACAAGTAAGTCCCTCATAAAATAAGTAGACACACAAATTCTATTACCATGAAACAGAAAACCTTCATTTCTATAAAATTTGTTAAATGCACTATGTTCACAAGAGGCATAAATAGCAGAAAAGTCAGAATCAGTGACATACAACTCCTTTAAAAACTCAAATCCCAATAACTTAGAAGTAAGTGTAGTAATCAAAGCATACCTCCGAGATAAAGCATCAGCAACAACATTATCTTTACCTTGTTGAAAGGCAATCACATAGGAAAATGTTTTAATAAATTTCACCCATTTAGTATATCTTTTATCAAGTTTACCTTGTCCTTTTAAGTGCTTCAAAGATTCATGATCCTTGTGAATAACAAACTCCTTAAGTAAGATGTAATGTTGCCAAATCTCTAAAGCCCGAACCAAAGCATATAATTCTTTGTCATATGTTCAATATTTACGTTGAGCTAAATTCAACTTTTCACTGAAGAAGGCAATGGCTCATTTTTCCTGCATTAAAACAGCACATATACCAATCCCAGAAGCATCACATTCAATCTCAAAGGTTTTATCAAAGTTAGGTAAAACAAGAATAGGAGCAGAACATAAACAGTCTTTTAGGGTATGAAATCCAATTCCTTGTTTCTTTTCCCATTTAAATTCAACATCCTTTTTGATAACCTATGTGAGAGGCGCAGCAATGGAAGAAAATTTTTTTACAAATCTTCTATAAAACCCAGCTAACCCATGAAAACTTTCACTTTGGGTGCAACACTCTTAGTCTTTGTTGTGTCAGCACTACGAGACTCCCACTTTGGATTAGCATGAGATAATCCTCTTGGTGCTCTTCTTTGTTGTTGCCTCTCTACCTTCAGTTCCATACTGACCAAATCCTCCATCTCCACATAATGATGTAACTCCACCATATCAGCAATTTCTCTATTCAAACCACCCACAAATCATGCCATAATAACTTCAGTGTCCTCTTCTATGTTGGCAGTAATCATAAGCATCTCCATTTCCTTATGGTAGTCTTCAACAGACTTGGAGCCTTGAGTCAGTCGATGTAACTTCTGATGCACTTCCCTATAGTAGTACGAAGGCACAAATCGTTTCTTCATGAGGCGCTTCATAAGATCCCAAGATTCTATAGGGTGATCATCATTCCGCCGTCTTGTCTTTACTAGTTCATCCCATCAAAGCAAGACATAGTCAGAGAATGCAACTGCTGCCAAATGAACCTTCTTTGCCTCAGAGTAATTATGGCAAGCAAAAATTCTTTCCACCTTACGTTCCCACTCCAAATAAACTTCAGGATCATTTCTACCTTTGAATGGTGGTATTTGCATCTTGATGGCGTTAATATTGCTATCTTGACTTTTATGTCGAGGTGTTATAACCCCATCAGAGTCATCATCAGAAGGTACATGATTCTGACGCCAATTCCGGAAAGGTCCCTGTTTAGTATTCTTGAATAGTGTCTGTGTCACCTCTTGCTTCCATGCTTCCAATTCAGTCAAGCGATTAGTTAAGTGTTGAATGGCCCTTTGCATCAACTCCATGTCAACTAAAGTATCTTTGGAATGAGCTGCCAAAACAATGAACCTATAACAAAAATATTATAAAAAGACCTCACAATCACTCGCTCACATGTTTCATTCAAAGATGGACATTCATGTTTATTTTTAAAATTGGCTTTTACCCTCTATTAAATTTACCACTCTTGTCTTTTACCACTCTTGAATCTCTTTGACGGTTGCACTTTAGAAATCAAATAAAAATAAAAGATAGAGAAAATCTGACGCAATGATAAAAAGAAAAGATGAACAGAATAATAAAAAGGGACAAAGACACAAAAGATAAAAAGATAAGAATAATAAAAAAATAAAAATAATAAGAACAAGAATAATAATAACAACGTATGTAATAATTTTTTTTTTGAGATTGTTGCTTTGTTTTTTTTTATAAGAACACAACGCTTTTTTTTTTTACTTTGCTTAAGTGCTACTGTATAAACTTCAAAGTATGTACTCTTTTTTTTTTTGGTACTCAAGATGTGTTGGCAAAAGGAAAAATTTACTAATAATAAGAAGACAAAGAATAATGATGAACACAAAAATAGCAAGGACAGAAAATAATCTTAGGGAAAGGAATTAAAAGCCAATTAACAAGAAAAGAATAAGACGTAAGGATAAACTGACTATGCGTGGCTGGAATTTTTTTTTTTAAATTTATTTAGAATACAAGAAGAGTAAACGTAGAATAAAAATTAATCTAATACCTGAAATCTGATACCAAATAATACGGAACGTAACCCAGGATAAGATGGAAGATTAAAAAAATGGACTCCTCTACCTCAATTTGATTTCCTGATGCAACAGCTAAGGAAATCACTCTATCTCACCTGTTCACACCTAAGTTTTTCAAAGAAACTCAAAGAAAATTTCATTCATCAAATTAAGGAAAAAGTGGCTACCAGATTTTAGAGGATTTTTATACCTCTTAAATTTAAAACCCTAATTCATAAGTTCACTAGAATAAAAATATGGGACAAATCATAACTGGGTCTAAAACAAACAAATAACAAAAATAAAATAAACATAGAATAAATTCTAAGAAAGTGATGTCTCCTTTAATTCATCTTGACTAATGAAAATCTTCAATGCATCTTGTGAAATAGTAAAATGTTTGACTTTTGATAATTGTTAATTATTGTCTTGCCCAATTTTTGATGCATTTCCTGAACACATGATTTAATCATATTTACAAAATCTTTTTTTATTCTGTTAATTGGCTCTTGTAATTAGACCAATTGGCATATAACAGTTTTTGCCGTTTGTCATGTCACAACTGCTCTTTAAATAGTTTGGCAAAGAGTAATCGTTAAAATTTTTTATGGTAAAAAATCTTAAACTCATTGGATGTACTAATTATTTAAAATTCTTAGGTACATTTTCAATTAAAACTTTGAGTACCTGATAATAAAATTTTTAAATATTTTAAAAATCAATTATTAATTAACGGATGTGCAACAGAAGATGATTAATTGAATATTTCTTTTGTCTAGTTTTAAAGCAATATATATGCATATCACAAAAACTAATATCTAGAATACTATACATTATCCATTAATATCTCCCAATTGCATATTCAAATCTAAACAAAGATGAAAATAAATAAAAAAAAATATTATGTATATAGAAAACATCAATAACTATATATTTTTGATTTGGTTGAAATAAATAATGTATAATATATGTTTTTGAAATCAATTCAAAATTTGACAAGTGTGAACCCTTTAGCTGTGCAATTCAACTAGATATCCTTTAAAAATGGTATAATATTTAGTCTTTTATTACAATAATTTTAAAAAAAATTAAAACAACACATTTAAAAATTATGAATAGATTTAGTGTCTTTTTAAAATTAAATACACATTTAAAATACAAACTAAATAAAACTGAAATTTAAAATTTAAATTTTAAATTTCTGTTTTTAAATTTAATATATTTAATTATTAATATATTATAATATAAATACATATCTAAAAATCAAATTATTCAAAATTCAAAATTTTGATTTTAAAATTCTAAAATAAACCTTAAGCCATCTAATTATTAACTAAACCTGTACAAATTAAAACACTCAAAGAAACAGAGAGATTAAGTTTGCCCTACATCAAAAATCCAGAGACGCACATTGAAACCTAGAGAAGTCATCCTCTGTCGCCGTTCATCCGTGCCACCTTCCTCTTCCGCGCTCATCCTCGATGCTGCCTTGCTCCTTCTCGGCGCTCATTCACAACGCCGCATTTTCCTTCGTCAACATTCATCATCGTCGCCGTCTTCCTCCTCGTTGTCCGTCTACATCAACGTCGTCGTTCATCCCCGCCGAAAACTTACCTAAGGTTTGGATGGGTCTCTGACACCATTACTTTCTTTATTATTCTGTATAATTTTTTTTGAAATAAAAAATCGAATAAAATGGCTTGAAGAGATTTTCATATATATTGCAATGTTAAATTATTTTTGCATGTGCAATTTCTGGATTTTGGAAGTGTTTTAAAAATATTTTTTATATAACTTCATAATTTTAGATGTGTTACCATTATTTTTAAATGTTTAAATTTAAATTTTAAATTTATGATTTTGGATGTGTTTCAAAAATAATTTTTGTATAATTTAATAATTTTAGATGTGTTACAATTAAAAAAGAAACTACAATTAAAAATATTTTAGTTTGTGTATATAATTATATTCGACCATTCATCACTAGAAAGTCGTAAAACATATCCTGCATTTTATCAAAGGTACAATAAGTAAGAGATTAATATTTTGTATATAATAAGTCGTAAAAACTAGAATTTTACGATTTTGGATGTGTTTTAAAAATATTTTGTATATAATATTATACTATTAGATGTGTTATAATTGAAAAATAAAAACACATATTTTATGACCATATAAGCTTGTTACGATGGGTAACCAAAGATTAATGGGCTAGATGGTATTGGTTGGCCCAAACGTATGAAAGAGGAGGCCTGCAAGTGGGTTGACGATCCACAGGCTCCGTCCGACTTGTTCGTGAGAGGTGAGGGGGTGGTACCTGCAAAGACACTCCGATGCTAAAGTCAGCAAAGGAAGCAAAACAGGTCTAGAGAGTATTGGGCTTCTGAGATACCTGAGAAGTGTCAGTGTATTTATAGGGATAGACCCATAACCACCGTTGAAGTAGTTCCGCCTTTCAAGGGGAGTAACCGTCCCTTTATCTTAGGGAGGTTAAGATATTGCTCCTGGAAGTGGTTAGAGAGATTCTAGGGGCAGTTATCCTCTTGAGGGAGGGTTTATCTGCCAGCTAATCCTCGTACCGACTTCTTTAGAGCAAGTCATGAAGATAGCCGACTTCGTGGTATCTGGTCGGTGTAACGAAAGGCTCAACTCTTTTGGGTTGGGCCTTTTTTCTTGGATCCTGGGCCTTAGTGTTGGGCCAGGGTATGAACAGTGTCCCTACTCGAGCCCAATTTCTCTTCAATATTTGGGTTCGAGTATTCTACTCGGGGTCGTAGCCGACTTGTTGGAGGGCTGACGTGACGGTCTATAACCGACGTGACTTTTCGTGACCTTTTGGTTCTGACAGTTACGTCTAATCAAGGGTCGCGTCCGTTAGGGATTTGCATAGGGATTGATGGCCTTGGTAACGGTGCTTTCTTATTAATGATTGCTCCGCTTTTACCATTATGCCCCTAGCATGTTTATAAATACTTTCCCTCTCCTTCGTTATTTCGTTTCTGCGATTTAAAATTTTCTCTTCTACTTTACTTGCTCGTGGTGCAACCTCTGTTCGAAGGCTTTCATCTTCCTTTCCTTCACGTCCAGACAAAGGTTAGTCCTTTCTTCTCTTTTCTACGAAAAAATGCTTCTGGCTTTCATGCTTAGAGAGAAGTTGGTTTGTAGGTTCTGACTCCGTATTCCCCTTAGAGACCATGTTTTTTATTTTTCTTTTTCTTTTTCCTTTGTAGATTTTTCTCACCTTTTAGGAAAAATAATGGCCTCTGTAGACATTCTTGCTCAGTGGGTCGATGTCACTGTATTAGGAGAGGAACCTTTGGTTGATGCCGAATTTATCACCCACCTTCGCACTCATCATAGGCTTTGTACGTTTGAGGAGGATGAGCCGAAATATGAGTTAGTGGCCCCGGGTCCGGAGGACCGGGTGTGTTTTGGGAGGGTCACTGAGGCGGTCCCTCATTTCTTCTTCATGTACGAAAGCATGATTACCCGTTTGGGTGTTTTTCTTCCATTTTCTGACTTTGAAGTTGATGTTTTACGCCACTGCCGAGTTGCTCCTACTCAGCTTCATCCCAACTCTTGGGGTTTTTTGAAAATTTACCAGTTCATCAGTCATGCCCTGGAATTTCCGACGTCTTTGAGAATTTTTTTCTATCTCTTCCATATGACCAAGTCCTTTAGTGGGCAAAATAATAAACAACAATGGGTGTCCTTCCGAGCTATCCAAGGTCGGAGGGTTTTCACCCTTTTTGATGAATCTTTTCATGACTTCAAAAATTACTTTTTCAAAGTGCAAGCTGTAGAGGGTCACCACCCCTTTTTCCTGAATGATGACTCTTTTCCTCGCTTTCCTCTATATTGGCTGGAGGCCTCCCCCTGTGAGAAATATGGCCTGGATGACCTGGATGAAGTGGAGGCAGCCATTGTGGGGTTCCTCCGAGAAGTGTGGGGGAGGGCCCCATATTTGGACACTAAAAAGTTTCTCCATGGGTCTCCGACCTTTGTCCAGGCACAACTAGGTGGCTTTTACTTGTTTATCAAATTTCTGATTGGTCTGACTTGCTTTTCCGACTTGTCTAATCTATTGGCTGTTACTTGTTTTTACAGAGTTGGCGAAGAGGACTTCGAATGAGTCTTACCAGAGGGTGCAAGAAGCTAAGGCGAGGTCCCGGGCCAGGACTGGTGGTGCCAGAGCGGTTATCTCTCCTCCTCCCCCTCCTCCCCGAATTTGGGGACTCCTTCAGAGCCCATTGTGATTTCAGCTTCTTCTCAGCCGCCCCCCTCTCCCCGACCTTCTCCTGAGCCAGAGAGGAAGAAGCGCAAGGCTTTGGAGCCTGGCTCTTCCTTGGGAGGTGAGGTTAAGATTGATGCTCCTGCATTCATCCAGAAATACATCTATCCTCATACTCGTATAGGTATGGATGATGTTTCTGTCCAGAACCACCTTACCTCTCTGGCTGAGGAGAGTATCAGGGCGGCGGGGTTCTGTACCAAGCTCTTAGATATCTTTGAGAAGGCCCCTCTTAGTTCTTTGGGTTCGACCTCGAAGGTTGAAGAGCTAGAAGGAAGACTTCTCATGTATCAGGAGCATGAGAGGGAGTTGAAGAAGGAAGTTACCAAATTAAGGGAGGAGATGGATAGCCTTCGGGAGAAGGAGAGCAAGCTGCAGGCTCAGTGCAACATGGAGGTGGGCCTGATGAAGACTACCCAGGAGAGTTACCAGAGCTTGTTCGAGGACCTTGTAGGGGTTAGAAAAGATTTGCTGAATACTCGGACTGCCTACGCCGAGTTGGAGGACTCCATTGCTGAGGGATCTGAGGAAGCTTGGATGATTTTTAAGGAGCAGGTCGGTGTCATTGCCCCCGACTTGGATCTTTTCCCTTTAGATCCCGACAAGGTTGTGATTGATGGGGCCATTGTTTATCCCCCAGCTCCTCAGGTTGTCTCCGAGTCAGAGTTGAAGACTCGGGGGCAAAGAATCATTGAGTCCCCTCCTCAGGCTCCGAGTTCCTCAAAGCCCCAAGGTTCCTCCTCTCCGACTCCTATGGATACTTCTCTCCCTGGTTCTGGTGGTGATCCGTCTACTCCTCTGCAAAAATAATTTTATTGGCTATATGGGGGACCGGCCTGTGGGTCCCCCCTTTTTTTAAACTCTTTATATTTGTTTGTTGGTGGTGGTGTTTGTTTGAACGATTTCTTCTGGCCTTTTAAGGCCGTAAACAAAACATTTAAAAATACCCTTTTTGATAAGGGTTTAAGTTAACAAAATAAATACCCTTTTTTGGATAAGGGTTTAAGTTACCTTGTGCGTGTATGCTTTTCTGATTTTTATTTTCCGAAGACCCATTGATCTTTTCTGAAAACCTTTCCTTTGGCTTGTCTGAACCTTTTTGTTTTAAGGGTTCTAGGATAGCTTTTAAGCTTTTTCCCTAGGTTTTTCAATCTCTTTTTGTTATTCTTCGTACTCAATTTTGTTTTATTGAGTTCTTATGACTTAGGTTATTTTTGCAATTCGTTTTCTTTTCTACTCGATTTTGACTTATGAGTCGAGATGTTTTTGAGTTTTTTACGATCAACTTTCATAACCTCTTTACACCGACTTGTACCTCATCGTTTTATCCTGACGACCATCTAGGTCGATTCATGGGATTTTCACGCTTTGTCGAGCTTAAGTCAGCGCGTTTCATAGAAAGATTTAAAAAGTAAAAAGGAACTTATAAGAGATATTGAAAAAGATCTTTATTTATTGGGGAGGTACCTTTTTGCTACTAAGGGTTTTTGACAGCCTATTTTCCCTTAGCATCTACTATGATGCCTCGTTAAAAATCCTACTCCAGAAAAAACCCTTTATTTTCGGGAAAAAATTGTGAAGTTGGGAAAAGAGTACATCAGGGAGTAGAGTTCGCTTTTAACTGTAGTACCTTTTCATATTACAAGCATGCCACGACCTTGGTAACTCGGTGCCATTCAGGTCGGTCACCTTATAATAACCTTTTCCTAAGACCTCATTGATTTTGTATGGTCCCTTCCAATTGGCGGCGAGTTTTCCTTCCCCTGATTTGTTGACCCCAATGTCATTTCTGATCAAGACCAAGTCGTTCGGGGCGAAGGTCCTTCGAATGACTTTTTTGTTGTACCTTGTAGTCATCCTTTGCTTCAACGCTACTTCTCTTATCTGGGCTTCTTCTCGGACTTCGGGCAGCAAGTCGAGCTCCTCTTTGTGCCCCTGTATGTTTCCGATCTCGTCATGGAGAATCACCCTTGGGCTTTGTTCATTGATTTCTATGGGTATCATGGCTTCTACGCCATAGACTAGTCGGAAGGGCGTTTCTCCAGTTGCGAATTGGGGCGTTGTCCTGTAAGCCCATAGCACTTGTGGGAGCTCCTCAGCCCAGGCTCCTTTTGCATCTTGTAGCCTTTTCTTCAGTCCTGCCAGTATGACTTTGTTGGCTGCCTCGGCTTGTCCATTTGCTTGTGGATGTTCCACCGAGGTGAATTGGTGTTTAATCTTCATACTGGTTACAAGGCTTCGAAAGGTAGAGTCGGTGAACTGGGTTCCATTATCTGTGGTGATGGAATATGGTATCCCATATCTTGTGATGATATTCTTGTAGAGGAACTTCCGACTTTTCTGGGCTGTGATGGAGGCTAGTGGTTCTACTTCTATCCACTTTGTGAAGTAGTCGATTCCCACGATCAGGTATTTGACTTGTCCCGGGGCCTGGGGAAAAGGGCCTAACAAGTCCATTCCCCATTTTGCAAAGGGCCATGGAGAAGTTATACTGATTAGCTCCTCAGGGGGAGCCGCGTGGAAGTTTGCATGCATTTGACATGGTTGACATTTTTTCACAAATTTCGAGGCATCTTTCTACAAGGTCGGCCAATAGAATCCAGCTCGGATTACTTTCCTGGCTAGTGACCTTGCTCCGAGATGATTTCCACAGATCCCACTGTGAACCTCCTCTAATACCTCAGTGGTTCTCGAGGTCGGTACGCACTTTAACAATGGTGTTGATATTCCTCTTTTATAGAGAATATTCTTCACCAGAGTGTAGTGTTGTGCTTCCCTCCGGATTTTCTTAGCCTCTTTTTCCTCCTTGGGGAGGATGTCGAATTTCATGTATTCGACCAAGGGGTTCATCCATCCGAGGTTTAGTCCGGTTACTTCAAGGATCACTTGCGTTTCCTCCGTTTTTATCACGGAGGGTTCCTGGAGAGTTTCCTGGATCAGGCTTCTGTTATTCCCTCCTAGCTTGGTACTTGCTAACTTGGATAGGGCGTCTGCTCTGCTATTCAGATCCCGAGTTATGTGTTTGACCTCGGTTTCTGCAAAGCGCCCAAGGTGTTCCAGAGTTTTTTCCAAGTACCTCTTCATATTTGGGTCCTTTGCCTGATATTCTCCACTTATCTGGGAGGTCACTACTTGTGAGTCGCTGTATATCATTACCTTTGTAGCACCGACTTCTTCTGCCAGCTTCAATCCAGCAATCAGGGCCTCATACTCTGCATGATTATTTGAAGCTGGGAATTCAAACTTGAGGGAAACCTCTATTTGGGTTCCTTTTTCATCTGCCAATATTATGCCTGCACCGCTTCCTGTTTTATTTGAGGATCCATCTACGTAAAGTTCCCATGTAGTTGGCTTTTTCTCTTGATCTCCTGCGTATTCTGCTATAAAGTTGGTGAGGCATTGGGCTTTAATTGCCGTCCGAGTTTCGTACTTCAAGTCGAACTCGGAGAGCTCTATTGCCCATTGAACCATTCTCCCTGCAACATCCGTCTTTTGGAGGATTTGCTTCATGGGTTGGTTCGTGCGGACTCTTATTGTGTGAGCTTGGAAGTAAGGCCGTAGCCTTCGTGAGGCTACTACTAAGGAGTAGGCAAACTTCTCTAGTTTGTGGTACCTTAGTTCAGGGCCTTGTAGAACTTTGCTAATGAAATACACTGGGTGCTGACCGACCTCATCTTCTCTTATCAGGGCTGACGCGACAGCCTTGTCTGCTACAGATAAGTATAGGACGAGATCTTCCCCAGCTATAGGTTGGGTCAAAATCGGCAGTTGACTCAAGAACCTTTTGAATTCCTGGAACGCCTATTCGCATTCAGGAGTCCACTTGAACTGACATCCCTTTCTCAATAAGGAGAACAGTGGAAGGGATTTTAGTGCTGATCCTGCCAAGAATCTGGAGAGGGCTGCAAGTCGGCCGTTTAGCTGCTGGACCTCTCTTAAGCAAGTCGGGCTTTTCATTTCTAGGATAGCTCTACACTTATCGGGATTCGCTTCGATCCCTCTTTGCATCAGCATAAACCCTAGAAATTTTCCAGCTTCCACCGCGAAGGTACACTTTGCAGGATTTAGTCTCATCCCGTGTGACTTTATGGTGTCAAATACTTGCGAGAGGTCTGCTAAGAGGTCGGCCTCTTTTTCGGTTTTTACCAGCATGTCGTCTACATAAACTTCCATTAGTCTCCCAAGCTGGGGAGCGAACACCTTATTCATCAGCCTCTAATACGTGGCCCCTGCATTTTTCAATCCAAATGGCATGACCACATAGCAGAAGTTAGCTCTGGGCGTGATGAATGATGTCTTCTCCTGGTATGAGTCATGCATCGGGATTTGGTTATATCCCGAGTAGGCATCCATGAATGACAAGTATTGATACCCCGAGCTAGAGTCTACAAGGGTGTCAATGCTTGGGAGCGGATAAGGGTCCTTAGGACATGCCTTATTTAGGTCGGTGTAGTCGACACACATTCTCCATTTGCCATTTTGCTTTTTGACTAGCACTACATTGGCTAGCCATGTTGGATATTTATCTTCTCTGATGAAGCCGGCTTCTAGAAGTGCCTGCACTTGCTCTTCCACTACTAGAGCTCGTTCTGGGCCGAGCTTACGCCTTCTCTGTTGCACAGGACAGGACCCTGGGTATACCGAGAGTTTGTGGGACATGAGCTCAGGGGCTATCCCGGGCATGTCGGAGGCTTTCCAGGCAAAGAGGTCGGAATTGTCTCTTAGGAGCTTAGTCAACCTTTGCTTTAGGGTTTCCCCTAGGTTGGCTCCTATGTTGGTGTTTTTTCCTTCCTCTTCGCCGACCTGTATTTCCTCAGTTTTTCCTCCCGGCTGTGGTCGCAGCTCTTCTCGGGCCCTTGCACCTCCGAGCTCTATGGTGTGGACTTCTTTGCCTTTTCCCCTCAGGTTCAGGCTTTCGTTATAGCATTTTCTTGCTAGCTTCTGATCTCCCCTCACCGTTGCTATTCCCGCTGGGGTCATGAATTTCATGCAAAGGTGGGGAGTTGACACCACCGCTCCGAGTCGATTTAGGGTAGCTCTGCTGATCAAGGCATTATATGCTGACCCTACATCGATGACTATAAAGTCTATACTCAGAGTTTTGGATTTTTCCCCTTTTCCAAAGGTAGTGTGTAGGGGTAGAAATCCTAGTGGTCTTATTGGTGTGTCGCCTAGTCCGTACAGGGTGTCAGGGTAGGCTCTTAATTCTTTCTCATCCAACCCTAGTTTGTCAAAAGCGGGCTTAAAAAGGATGTCCGCTGAGCTCCCTTGATCTACTAGGGTTCTGTGGAGATGGGCATTGGCTAGGATCATGGTAATTACTACTGGGTCATCGTGCCCAAGAATTATTCCTTGCCCGTCTTCTCTTGTGAATGAAATGGTGGGAAGGTCGGATGGTTCTCCTCCGACCTGGTAGACTCGCTTGAGATGTCTTTTGCGAGAGGATTTGGTGAGTCCCCCTCCCGCAAATCCTCCTGAGATCATATGTATGTGTCTCTCCGGAGTCTGTGGTGGTGGGTCTCTTTTATCCACATCGTCTCGCTTTCTCTTCCCATGACCGTCCGACCTTTCTATGAGATATCTGTCAAGCCAGCCTTCTCTAGCCAGCTTTTCTATCACATTTTTAAGGTCGTAACAGTCATTTGTTGAATGACCATATACTTTATGGTACTCACAGTAGTCGCTGTGACTCCCCCCTTTCTTATTTTTAATGGGTCTGGGAGGTGGCAGCCTTTTAGTATTGCAGATCTCTCTGTATACATCCACTATAGAAACCTTTAGAGGAATATAAGAGTGATATTTCCTTGGTCTATCGAGGCCGAGCTCTTCCTTACTCTTGATTTCCCTCTCCCTCTCTTTTGTTGAGGGGAGATGCCCAGGTCGCCAACTCGACTCTCTCAGTCTAGCATTTTCCTCCATGTTGATGTACTTTTCAGCTCTTTCCTGTACATCACTTAAGGAGGCGGGGTGTCTTTTAGATATGGATTGTGAGAAGGGACCTTCTCTAAGCCCATTGACTAACCCCATTATGACTGCCTCAGTGGGCAGGTCTTGGATTTCTAGACATGCTTTATTGAACCTTTCCATGTAGGCTCGTAAGGATTCTCCGACCTCCTGCTTTATTCCCAGGAGGCTTGGCGCATGTTTTACTTTGTCTTTTTGGATGGAGAACCTCATCAATAATTTTCTTGAGAGGTCTTCGAAACTGGTTACCGACCTCGGGGGGTGGCTGTCGAACCACTTCATCGCTGCTTTCGACAAGGTGGTCGGGAAAGCTTTGCAGCGCATTGCGTCAGAAGCATCAGCCAGATACATCCGACTTTTGAAGTTGCTCAAATGATGCTTCGGATCTGTGGTTCCATCATAGAGGTCCATATCGGGGCTTTTAAAGTTTCTTGGAACTTTTGCCCTCATTATGTCCTCACTAAAAGGATCCTCCCCTACTAGGGGCGACTCTTCTCTATCGTCACGGGAGTTCCGACCTTTAAGGGAGGATTCTAACTTTAAGAGTTTTTTCTCTAACTCTTTTCGTCGATCCATCTCCTCTCTTAGGTGCTTTTCTATCTCCTTTTGTCGCTCCCGCTCCTGTTCTAGTTGTTCCAAGCGACTTTGGTGGACATGGACTAATCCCATAAGCTCAGTTGCGTGGGACTGTTCGTCTTTCTCCGATTCACGGCCTTCTGAGGAATTCGCCTTCGGGGTTTTGACTCCGGAGGTACCCTCTCTGTGTTGATCGTTAGTTTCCTGGTGGAGGGTTAGGTCTGCGTCATTATTTCCGGTATCCATATTCTCTTGTTCGGAATCTGTTTCCACATGACCCTCCTCAGGGGATCTGTCCGCCATCACTGGTTGATCTCTCGGTTCCCCGGCAACGGCGCCAATGTTACGATGGGTAACCGGAGATTAATGGGCTAGATGGTATTGGTTGGCCCAAACGTATGAAAGAGGAGGGCTGCAAGTGGGTTGACGATCCACATGCTCCGTCCGACTTGTTCGTGAGAGGTGAGGGGGTGATACCTGCAAAGACACTCCGATGCCAAAGTCAGCAAAGGGAGCAAAACAGGTCTAGAGAGTATTGGGCTTCTGAGATACCTGAGAAGTGTCAGTGTATTTATAGGGATAGACCCATAACCACCGTTGAAGTAGTTCCGCCTTTCAAGGGGAGTAACCGTCCCTTTATCTTAGGGAGGTTAAGATATTGCTCCTGGAAGTGGTTAGAGAGATTCTATGGGCAGTTATCCTCTTGAGGGAGGATTTATCTGCCAGCTAATCCTCGTACCAACTTCTTTAGAGCAAGTCGTGAAGATAGCCGACTTCGTGGTATCTGGTCGGTGTAACGAAAGGCTCAACTCTTTTGGGTTGGGCCTTTTTTCTTGGATCCTGGGCCTTAGTGTTGGGTCAGGATATGAACAAAGCTATATCTTCTCTCTTAAACTCTGGGTTTTTTTTTGCTTCTTTACTCAAAATACTTTATTCGTAACAATTCTATTGATAAAATCAAATAAAATCAAACTTGTTTCAATTAAATAAGAATGGAGTTTGTATATTTATTTTTAAATGTAATTAAAAATGATGAACATGATATTTCATAACATTAATTAAGCACAGGTGTAAAAAGTGGTGATACATTTCACCAATAAAGACGAGATGGTGCTTCAGCTAGAAGGTAGTGATACCTTTCACTGATGAAAACGAGAGGAGGCTTCCTGTTTCGTTTGAAATTCACTAATGCAGTATGAATTACGTAAAAAAAAAAAATAACAAATCGTATTTGTTATGTGAATTTACATAAAAGAAGCAAAGTCCTAATAATTACTTATGAAGTAGGTAAGAAGTTTGAGAAAATTTTGTTTTTAATATTTAAATTAAATTAATTTATAGATATGTATCTAAAAAATAGAGATATATTTTAATGAAAAATAATTAAATATTATTAAATACTGATTAGTATTGTACAAATAGCATTTTCCTTAGCTGTGTTAGAGTGGTCCGTTTGAGACAATTATTACTTACAATGAGTGCCTTTAATTTCCTCACCATCAGCCTTAATTATTGTATTATATTGTCTTTTTCGTTTGTTAATCCTTTCTCATCCTCGGATGCTGTGGTATTGTAGGGACTTAGTTGTGCAACTGCAAGTAACAAACTTTTCATTCAACTGTGGGATAAAAGATTAAAAGTCTTCTTGAGATCCACATGCAATGGGAGATTTGGTTTGACGTTGCTTTAGTAATAGTATAGACTAGAAACTTGAACTAAGAGGATTACGGGAAATTTAGACTCAGAAATTGTTTGTGAATTAGTTTGGAGAAGAGAGGGTTTTGAAGAATTTTAAGTGAAAAATAATACAAACTTTTTTTTTCCATATTGCTTTCCATCCTAAACCCCACGAACAACTTTATAAAAAATAAAATAAAAATAAGACCATATATAATTGATATCGGTTTTATATTAACAACAGTAAACCAAATGATTACAAGCATGTTGCGCACTAAGTGAGTCTATTCATTGAACTTTGAAAGTTGAAACAAAAGAAAGAAGAAATCAGAAAGGCCACCAACCTATCTCACATTGAAAATAAAAAAAAAAAAAACTCAAAAATAAAAAGATTAACAAAATAGTAAAGTAAGATTTTAATTGTTTTTAAATTTATAATTTTTATTATGTATAAATCTTACCATCTTAATTCAAAAATAATTAAAATATATTTTATCACTTTATCAGAATTTTCACTTTATAGAAGTTTGATCCCTAGATACGTTGAAAGCCTAATTAACATTATTATTCCATGTCTTGTAAATTTCTAAGGACATGTTTTCATTTGGTATTTTCTGTTATCAATTTTTTTTGGAGGAGAAAAAAGAGAAAATAATATAATAAGAACAATAACCTTTTGTTATATGGTTTCTGTTCCAATCAATGATCCCTTCGAGCTGCGAGCAAATGTGTAGTATGTGCGTTCCCATAATAATTGGATTCTAATATCTGGAGTTCAAAAATGATACCACAGAGAGACTGTGTAATTCAACCAACTTTGGTTCGTCGAGTGGTTAATTCACTGGTCCGTTTAAGCAAGTGTCGGAGATTCGGATCCTATCTTTCGGATCCTGTCTTGTGCATGCAGCAACCCGTTGACCAGCGGCAAACCCTTAAATAGAGCTCAGATCCGCGACGGATTAGTCCTTGACATATCAAGTTAGGGATACCGTGGGCAACCAAAAAAAAGAGACTGTAATTCTATAAGCATAATTTAACTAAATAACTAAAGCATTGTTTGTTTGTTTACTGTCCATGTTCATAGGAGATATAAAAGCCGTAACATATATCTATGTTAATTATGTCTATCTCTATTGGATCTATATCTTACACTAAACACAAATCAAAGTCTAATTATATCATTGAAAGCTTCATAACACTTCAACATTCCAGAGTTATTTTCCCTAAAATGCTGTCAAAAGTTCCTAAAAGCTCCATAACCCTTCCATGCGGTGAGTACTCATTTATATTTTGCCATCTTATTCAATTGTAGCAGCTGGCAAATTTTGTCGTGTCCACCGAATTATTGAACTTTGGCCACAAATGGCACCGTGGTTTAAGGAACCTCTCACCAAAAGATGCGATCAACAACCAACAATAGAGGTCCTAAACATCTAAATGAAATTATGAAAAGCAGAAAAGAGCAGTGGCAACCACGTGTAGGATGATTCATCAATTGAAATCCTATTCCTATCCTAGTATTGGAATTTCAGAGCCAAGACTATGTGCTGAGTAATCTTATACTAATCATTGGATTATATTTGGATCCAGAAATTAAAAATATAAAGATTCATTCAGAGATATGGGTAATAAAAAGACAGAAAAGGTGACATAAAGACTACTAAAAGAAACATGGCAAGCTTTATAAGCTACAAATTAGGATGCAGACACAGTTATACCGACATGGCCAACTTTGCATGTCCTGTTCAGATGCCTTCTGCATACACTACCCACCATTGAAATATAAATAAATAATTAAATACAAACCAAAAAAAGGGGTCACAAGAGCTCACATGCAACTATGCAAGAATGGTGTTTATCCAACACGTAGAATATCACATGAAATAACAGTATATACATGCATGAAATAAGCTCCTTTCAAGATAAGTCTGCCCCTAATAAGAGCAAGTAAAGATATATTCACTCTTAGATTTTACAATGCCTTTTATTAAATCGGTAAAGAACACTTTCCCCATCATATTTCTCTAAAATCCAAATCAAACAATGATAGCATAATATGGTGCAGATATCATAACCGCTTATGGCTCTAAAATCCAGTCAACACAGAAGATGATGAGACCAAATTATGCAGCTTGGGTTTTTCATGGAAAAGGATGAAAATCCCACACTAATTCAAAGTTAAAGAAACTTCACAAATTTTCATCACTTCAAAGATAACTACATAAGAAATAAGTAGAGGGCAATGATAAATTCCTAAAGAGGTAAAAAAATAAATTAAAAAAAGATAAGTAACACAAGTTACTAGCTTTAAGTATCCATTTAGAGTGTAGACCCCACCCCCACCAAGAAGACGAGAAGAAGAAGAAGAAAAAGTATCCATTTAGACATCAAAAGTACACAGCCTGTCCTAGTTGGCAGTGGCCTAATAGGAGGACTTCACTTTTCGGAATCAACACTGTATATTTAGTTTTTATTTAACACTTGATTGGTCATTCCTTTCCAAATGTAAAGCATCTGCCACAATTGCAATCATTGTGAGTTAACAATGAACTATTAAGTATTAACTCAATATATTCTGAACAATCCCCTTCATAGCTTTCAATTTCAATAGTTTCCAAATAAACAAAATGGAAATATCAGATAGTTCCACAAGAAAATAACATTTTTTAAATGAATCAGATCACCTAAGAGACAGCACAGGGTCACATGGTGGTGAAATGAAACCATATTCTCAACCACTTACAGTCCCCACACCCCACGTTAAAAGGAACTAAAATATAGAACATCATAGAAAAACAGAATTACAAAACTAATACCAAATAGAAAGCTAATGCACAAACAAGAATAAAATGCAATAGCAATCCCTGCAAAATTCAACTTAAACCAAGAAGTCCCAATCCCGATTTAGTTTTTATTGTTCTAGATTCTAATTTCATTCAGATATAGAATGAAATGAAGTTAAATAGCAAAACAGCTAAAAGACCAAAAAGAATATATATGTAACATATATATGGATTCAGAATGCTTCATTGTACAGACAAGGATTCTGAAGTTATAATTGGACCAATTTCAAACTGGATAAGTACGATAACAAAATTTTACATTGATAACTTCTCCTACCGAAGCCTCTACATGTTGGTTTCCCCATCAAGGTGACAGATAATGCTGGTAGATATATAGAATCCCATAAACCAACTCAATCCCATTTTCACGTGCTACTCTATTAAAATAACAATTAAAACTAGCTCAACGTTTGATTGGAACACAAAGTACTAAATACAACAAAAGACAGAAATCAAAAACTCCAAACAACTGACGACCAAAATTATAGATGAATAATGGGCTGAAAAACGAATGATGATGACATGCATATTTCATACTCTTCAATTTCCATGTACCCAGAATCACTTCAGTCACAGTAGGGTTTGATCTTGAACCTGTAAAGAAGCCTCTTCTTTTTCAAGGTGGAGTTGTCAATAGTGAGCAATAATTTTCCCAGATCACTAACTTTAAAGCTATTGGAAACAACAGGTTCATCAGTTGGGGACATCTTTGTGGCCTTCTGTATAATAACTGCATATCCATCTTTAGCATCAGGCTTGAACTCAGCGCTATAGCTAACCTCCCAACCAACCACTCGCAGCTCCCAGACAATAATACATTTCTGCCAAAAAATCAGCAGCTCAGTTCACTAAGATCTTTCTATTTCAGATATTAATGACACAATAGTGTCTACAGTTTAAAGAAGTACAAAATAATCAAAATTGGTGAAATGTAACCATCACAATCGCACCGCACCTCATAAATGGCGATCTCTACAGTTTGCTTGGTGGTCGGCTTAAGAGGAATTTCCGTGACAGGATCAGACATACTGAAATCTGGATTGCAGTCACAGAAATCTACACTTAGGCCTCCATACTGAATTGGCACTTGCTCCGGGGAAATATACCTATTAGAGAAAGAAACACCACATAATGTCATAATTCACAACGCAATAAACAAACCAAAAACAGAAGAGGAAACAAATTTTCAGAATATGAATATCCAATAGCAGAAGTTACTAACTTGAAAAGGATATCAGGAGACCTGGATGGCCCTGCAAACACAAGTTTGCTCTTGGTCCTCTGCGTCATGAATGGACTGATCATGGTATAAAATGCAAGATACCACCAGGGAGCATTGATAAAAACCTATTCATTCACAAGAAGTTGATTTAACAAGCATCGACAAAAGGATGATAATTGAAGGGAACCTAACTAACCTGTTTGGCAACAAACTCGGGGTAGTTATCCTGAAGCAATTGGAGAGCTTGTTTGGTGGCAAGACGAAGCTCCCGTTTGGCAGGGCCAGGGGAATTCTTGAGGTCGTTAACTTGAAAAATGGTATTGATGCCACCGGGAGTGAAGTCAAGCTTCCTAATACTCCTCTCCAAGAACTGAATCCGCCACCGGAGGAAGTTGTTTCTCTTTTCCTCGGTGGAGAAGGTCTTATCATAGAGGTCCTTGTTCTGGAACTCGCCGTAGACGTTGTAGCAGACAGGATGGCCCTCTCTGGAGTGTCCGTGCATGAAGACGACCTTGTCCATGTCATCGCCGAGATCGTCGTCGAGGAGAGCGTCGATGTTGAAGTCCTTTCTCCATCGGAGAGTGTTGTTGATCATGGCGAATGCGTCCTTGACCTTGAAGTCGCGGGCTCTGAGGAACTTGAGGAGGATGACGTCAGTTCTCTCGTCCTTGAGGAGAGGGACTCCCCATATGGAAACGTCCTCCTTAATGGAATCTGCTAGAAGCTTCTTGAACTCTTCAAGGGAAGCTTTCTCGGAATCGGAGAGATCAGAAACCCTATTGCTCTCTTCCTTGAACGATACCCGATTCTGCGGAAGCTTGTCACTGCGCTCTTGCTCTTGAGGAGTGGGATTGGGATTCTGCTCTGCAACTGCAACCACATCCTTTTCCTGTTCCGGTTGGCAAGTGTCAGCTTGGACAGCCTCGGATGCTGACGTGTCTTCTTCTGGTGCTGGTTGTTCAGGTTGAGGGAGTGGCGGGGAAGGTGGGAGGTCTTTGGCGGTGTTATCACGGAGTGGTTCAGCTTCTGTAGCTAAAGCGAGAGCAGGCACATCAGGGTTCGCCGTTTCGCTATGGGTAACGGTAACGGTAACAGGAGGCGGAGGAGGGTTAGAATCGCTGTCAGCCATTTTGGGAGAGCGAGAACGTGCGGGTGTGAAAGCAAAGCGGAGAAAGTAAAGAGAGTGGGAGTAGTGAGTAGGTGTGTTGGGTTTTGAAAAAAGACAAGGGAGAGAGAATCACAAAAGTGAGGGAGTTATTAATTACAGCTCAACCCTGAGTCCAAATCGTGACTCCAAACATGGTTTCAACTTTCAACTTTCAACTCTCTAAAACACAACATTCCGCAGCGGTCAGAATCCTATGCCTAAAAAAAGACCTCTTATTTTTTTACTTACCA
Source organism: Arachis hypogaea (assembly GCF_003086295.3). Lineage (NCBI taxonomy): Eukaryota > Viridiplantae > Streptophyta > Magnoliopsida > Fabales > Fabaceae > Arachis > Arachis hypogaea. The sequence continues at coordinate 15,266,818 of NC_092048.1, read as the reverse complement.
TTCAATTCATTCATCGAACCACGTTCCTTTTCCTTCTTCCTTCAAGAATTTTCGAGAAAATACTTTACACAACCGTATCTTCAGAGTTTCTCAACAATTCCAGCATCCTTCAAAATTTTTGTTAGGCTACCGGAGTTGATGGGCAAAAGTGAGGAATAATACCGTGACATTAAGCGTTATTTCGTTTATGCGGTAAACGATTAAACGAGATAAATTAATACAGAGTAAATGTCTAAAATGGTCTCTTAAATTTAAATTGGTATTCAATTTAATCTTTGATTTTTTTAAATGACCAAATAAATCTTTTAAATTCAGAAATGTGCGCCTCCATTAATCCCTTCCAGAATTGACGTCTTAATGTTGCTGATGTGGAACGTTAACTGCCATGTGGGCATTCCATTAAACGACGTCGTTGGAGTAGTGGGTGCCCTAAGTCTGTAAAACGATGTCGTTTGAAATAACATCTTCTTCCCCTTTGAATAAACAATGAGTTAATAGTCAATTTCGTCCCCGAAAGTGTGCTCGATCTCCATTTTCATCTCCGAAAGTCAAAATTAATCAAAAACGTCCTCGAAAGATACCCGTGTTAATCACGTTCGTCCTTCCGTCTTCTCGGTTGATGAGATGGCAAACGGCCGCTTACGTGGCACGTTAACTGCCAAGCTGGCCAACGCCAGGGTGTAGAATGTTGTTGCTGACAAGATAAGTTTCGTTTAAGCCATCAAATTAGTCCTTCGAGTTTATAAACCTTAATTTCTTTTCCTTTTTGCCCCTCCATGAGTTCCCTCACAAGCCCCTCAACCTGCTCTCTCTTAACATCACACTCAATCTCCATCCCAATCCCCCATTTTTTGCATGCATAGAAGCTGTTTGTTTGTTGTTCTGCAAAGAAAGGCCAACATGCCATTGGAACTCCCTCACATATGCTCTCCAATGTTGAGTTCCACCCACAATGTGTTAGAAATCCGCCAATTGATGCATGACACAGAACTTTCTCTTGTTGGCACCACCCCAATACCAATCCCCTCTCACATCTTTCAATCACATTCACATATTCATCACTTAATTTTTCATCACCATTATTATTATTATCATGCACAAGATTAGGCCTTATGACCCACAAGAAATGGTACTTGCTATTAACCAAACCCCAAGCAAATTCACTTAGTTGCTTTGGTGTCATAATCACTAAGCTACTAAAGTTCACATACACAACAGAACATCTGTCTCTTTTATCCAACCATTCCAAGTATTTGTTGTCTTCCTTCCACAGATTCAGATCAATCGACTCCAATTGAGTATTTGAGTTTGAGAGCTGTTTGAATAGCATTGATAATGGACCAATGGAGTAGACATTGGAGTATTTGGCTCTGATGGCATCCAAAACCTCTGATTCTAAGTCTTCAAAGGTGTTAAGGATAACCCCTTTGGCATGCATAGCAGTGTTCACTTTTACTATGTTGTAATTGAACATTACATCATAAGGATTAGTAGTCTTAAGAAATGTGGGAAGGTCTTTTAGTCTTGCTCCTTTCATTGCTGGAATCCAATCAACTTTAGTATCAAGATATCCATCAAGCAGATTCTTCTCATCTGAAAAGAATAAATTTTTATTTTATTCTATTAAAAAATTGTATGATACAAATAAAAACTTGTCAAAATATAATACAAGAGAGTACCTTTCAATGGGAAATAACCTCTTTTCCGAATCTCTTCAAAGTTAATGTATCCCAGCATGCCACAGGCACTGGGAGTGAAAAACACAAAGTGAGGGATGTGGAACTCTTGAGCAACTTTCAAAGTGAACCACATAGCACCATCAGAAACTATGCAAGTAACAGGAGGCACATCATCATGGTTTGGAGAAACAAGGCTCGCAATGAGTTTTCTGAAAGAACACAAGCCTTCAACAGAGAATAAGAACATGAAAAACTCTAACTTCAGCTTCCACAGTGCCCAACTTCCATGCCGCCTTCACCCTCCATTCATCATACTCACCTTCAACCTTTATATCAGCTCCTGCATCTTTCTTTGTACCACACACACCCACTACTTCAAATTCATCATCATCAACCCACTTAAAATAATTGCAGTGACTACCCTTCTGCAATTTCATATGGGAGTAAACAAAAAAATCAGAGAACACCCAACAGAGGATAAGAACATGAAAAAGCTTTAACTTCCTTTACCATCACTCACCCGGTACCTTGGACATGCATGGAACAATCTACTCGGATTCTCCGCTGTCCCAGATTCCTTAATCACAGTCTTCAGCCCACAGAAACATGATCCATCATGAGCATTCACCCTCCTCCTTCGCATCGAAACACTGGATCCATGACTGTCGTGCGATGCATGTGACAAACCGCCACCACAACCACCATCTCCTCTCTCCATCCACGCAGCCAGCCAGGGATTACGCCTCCTAGTTACCTCTACTGCCACCGAAAGTGATCACCTCGAAGTATTTATCATTCGTTTTGGGATTAGGGTTTATAAACTCGAAGGACTAATTTGATGGCTTAAACGAAACTTATCTTGTCAGCAACAACATCCTACACCCTGGCGTTGGCCAGCTTGGCAGTTAACGTGCCACGTAAGCGGCCGTTTGCCATCTCATCAACCGAGAAGACGGAAGGACGAACGTGATCAACACGGGTATCTTTCGAGGACGTTTTTGATTAATTTTGACTTTCGGGGATGAAAATGGAGATCGAGGACACTTTCGGGGACGAAATTGACTATTAACTCAATAAACAATTGTTGTTGGTCCCCCCTTCCACTTCAACGTTTTCCACCAAAACTTCAAAAAAGCTTTCTCTTCTCCTACGTCCGTTCATTCTTCCATACTTCCCACTCAACGTTTCCTCGCCGAGGATCATCCTTAGAATCTGTTCTCTCCGGTCAATGAAGAAGTTATCGATGAAGCATCACCTTCGTACACTGCCGACGGGGAGAGGTAACAGTTCAACTTGATCATTCTCTTCCATTTTTTGTATTTCACTGAGGGTTCTTGATACTTATGTGTGAATGCGTTGTTGTATATGTAAGAGAGTGGTTTAGAATGTTGTGGTTGTTGATGGCGCAAATGTTAGGGTTTAGGGTTTCTAATATGAGACTTGTAACCACATAAATCATAGTCTGGTTTAAGTTATAGTCAATAGGAAGTAAATATATGCATTCTTATTACAAATATAGTTTGATTTCTAGTTCTTTGCAATATGGCTGTTTTGCGACAAAATGAATAATCCTGTCTGTTTTGTGCATTGTGCTGTAAACTTCAGATGCCTGATCAATTGAAACTTGTTTTTCACCATGGTGGAGCATTTGAGACAGATCTTGGGAGAAATTTTATCTACACTTCTGACTTGTATGATGAATGGGTTTTTGGAGTTGATGAAGACTATCTTGACGTGTTTGCGGTAACATGTTATTATAGAGAATTGGGGTATGATAAGGCTGAAGCATGTTGGTATCTAGAGCCTAAACATGTGTTGGAATTTGGTCTTAGGAGATTGAAAGTGGACCAGGACCTTGTTAGTATGATCAAGCACTGCCATGAGAATAACAACGTCATCCACATCTATTTTGAGCACGGAACTTCGATTCCTGAGATAATTGATGTAATGGATTTGTCTGAGGAGGATCATGCTATAGGCCAGAAGGTCGGAATGGAAGGCATGGAAGAAGATAGAGTAGAAGGTGTTGAATCTGTGAAGAAAACTAGCACAATATTAAGTTAACTTGAAGAACCAGTTACCTTTATCCCAGTTGAACTGAAATCCACTGCACCAAGTCCACTGTCCCCTACCCACTGCCCCTCAAGCCACTGCCCCCCACCCCACTGTGACACAACCCGTTGCTCCCAAGGCCATTCCCCCCCCCCCCCCCAACCCACTGCCTCCCAGCCCAGTGTGACACAGCCCGTTCCTCCCAAGTCCATTGCCCCCCATCCCACTGCCTCCCAGCCCACTCCCTCGAAGCCTAGTCCACGAAAATCAACTGCCCTCAATTTTAATGGTCACAAATCATGTTCACAGGTGAAATCCCCTAAATCTCTATCCCAACCAAATCCCATTACATCCAAACCCGTATCTCAGAAAGTTTGCTCTCAACCCACTCCCTCAACCAAGAATGCACAAATAAAAAAAAACAGCGCATCAAAGAAACAATCCAAGCCTATTAACTTTAAATTCAACACGTCTACTAGAATGCCTAGAAGGTATATCACAAGATCATAAGGCTGGAGAAAACAAGCAAGCAAGGAGCCAATTCACTTGAATGTTGATAGCTCATCTGATTCTTATGAGTCTGTAGAGGACAGTTTATACAGGCCACACATGCCACTTGACTCTCTGGACTCAAGCAGTGACAACAATGATGATGTTGGCCCTACCAGCGAAAGGAGAAAAAGGAAGACTGCCAGTGACAATGACAAATGCAAGAAAAATGTTATTAATGATGAAGATACTTCTCATCCCCCATCAATGGATGCATCTGATTATGAGAAGGAGGTAGATGATGATGAGAATAAAGAAAACTTGCAATGTATGTAACGTATATTATAATTAATGTGCATATGTATTGATTTTATTCTATTTCTGTTGGTGATGTAATGCATGAATCTGTATGGCAGTGTCTTTTTCTGATGATAGCTGGAAATCTGATGAACTGAAGACTCCACCAGACTCTGAAGATGAAGCAGACCCAGCTGCGAATCCCATCTTCAATGATACTGCCAAGTTTGGATACGTGAGATTAGAGCTAGGTATGGAGTTCACCACTAGGGATGCTTTTAAGAAAGGGGTTAGAAATTATACATTGCAAGAGGGTAGGGGTGTAAGGTACAAGAAAAATGATACTACTAGATGTAGGGTGGTATGCAAGAATGAAGATTGTCCTTGGATGGTGTTTTGTTCTTATAGCAAACCGAATGGATGTTGGCAGATTAAGACCTTTAATGATGATCATACATGTGAGAGAACTTTCAAGAATAGATGTGCAACTAGGTCTTGGGTAACTGATGTACTTGTTAAGAAGGTTAGGAAGCTCCCAACTTTTTAGACACTGTGAGGTGTTTAATTACTTTAAAGCAAAAATTGGAATACAACTGTCTAGGACTACAATTACAAGAGCTTTGGGTGATGCAAGGAAAATAGTGAGGGGTGATGAAGCTGCAGAATATGCTAAACTCAGAGATTATGCAGAGGAGCTGTTGAGATCTAATTCGGGTTCAACTGTCAAGTTAGGTGTTAGTCCAATGCCTAACGGAGAAGGTGTCTTCGAAAAGTTTTATGTGTGTTTGCATGGATGCAAGAAAGGTTTTGTGGGTGGCTGCAGACCCTTGATAGGACTTGATGGGGCTTTTTTGAAGACCTATTATGGAGGATGGATGCTGTGTGCCATGGGTCAGGACGCGAACAATCATGTGTACCCAATTGCATGGGCAATTGTTCATATTGAGAACAAAGACAACTGGAAGTGGTTCTTGGAGCTCTTGCATGAAGACATTGGAGATCAGACAAAGCATGGTTGGTGCTTCATCTCTGACATGCAGAAGGTAACCTATATGCTTCAATTAGAGGCACGATAAATAATTTTAAGGACCATTTTGGATTAATGAACAAAATTCGAAGGACTATTTTGGATTTTTAATGCAATCAACTTCATTTATACTATTGTTATTCTAATTGCAAAATTTAAGAATCCTTAAGCGCATTAGTTCAAAATAGACCCTATTTTTCAATTTATTATTATATATCTGGTAAAATCAAGAATCTGTTATTTGCTCAGGTTTTTAGGTGACTACTTTGTTATCTTGTAGGGTTTAATCCCAGCATTTCGTGAAGTTATGCCAGGTGCGCATCACTGTTCTGTGCGTGGCACCTTTGGCAAAACTTTCAGAAACAATGGAAGGACTCACACTTGAAGAGTTTGCTTTGGAAGTGTGTTAGAGCAATGACTGTCCAGGAATTCAACGGACATATGCAGTCTATAAAGAGGGTGAATGAGAAGGCGTGGGCATATTTAGACAAGTTTCCTAGGCAGGCATGGACCAGGGCTCACTACAAAGACTTTCCAAAGGTTGACAATGTCTGCAACAACATGTGTGAGGTGTTCAACGCTGCCACCAAACCATACAGATGTAAGCCCGACTTGACTTTACTGGAGGAGGTTAGGAGGTATGCCATGACTAGTATGGCAAGGAAGAAACTGAAACTCTCTAGCCATGTGGGACACTTACCTCCGATTCAACAAAGTAGACTTGCAAAGAAAAGGCATTACAGCAGGTATTATACACCAATGTGGTCTGGAGATGCGGCTGAAGTGATGTTTGAAGTGCATGGTGAATCACATAATGTGGTGGTTGATTTGGGAAACCAAATATGTAGCTGCAGGTCTTGGCAGTTATCGGGTAAGTACTATTTTGTTTGATTGTTTTTATTTTTTTGTGTAATTACACCGTAGTATACCTATCAACACACTTAGTTACTCAAACTTATTATGTGCTAGGGTTACCTTGTCGTCATGCAATAGTTGCGATTTCAGTTATGAATGGTAGACCCGAGAATTATGTCCCTGCATGGCTAACAATGGGCTCATACAACAAGACTTATGAATACCATATCAACCCGGTAAGAGGCCAACAGTTGTGGAAAACATCAGAATACCTCCATTGCTTACCACTTGTAAGGAGCAAACCCCGTGGCAGGCCATCACATTATGCAAGAAAAAAAGATGCACATGAGGCACCTGTTCGGGGGAGCCAAGAGTGCACAGCAACAAAATTGAAGAAAAAATATGGCAAATTCACATGCGGGACATGTGAAGATGTTGGTCACACAACAAGGAGTTGTAGAACAGCAAAGAAACAAAAGGCTGATGAGCTAGCAGTTGCTGCAAAGGCTGCTGAAGATGCTGCAAATAAGGGTGACACTGATTCTAAAGGTAACAAAGGTGAGGTTGTTACTGAAGAATGTGAGGTTGGTGCTGAAGGAGGACAAATTGATACTCAAACAGAAGTTGCTGCTGAAGGGGGTCTAGGAGCTGAACAAGAACCTACAACTAAGGTAGTAATAGTATTAAAAACATTAATCAAAATTAGAGCTTGAGTTAATAAATCTGGAAACAAACAAATCCATATAATGACACTTGTATTGTTGTTATTGATATCATAGGCTGTAAAGACTACAAAGAATGCAAATAAAGGGTATCTGAGAACTAAATGTGAGAGACGCATAGACAAACTCCCTGTCAAGAGGACAACTTCATCCACTGCTGCGGCTGCTCCACATCCGACTGAGATTTCAAGAGAGACTATTCAGGGAGCTAGTGCAGCAACCTCTGAAAAACTGGCCTCCTTCTTGAAATTTGTTCCAACTCCAGGATTCAACCCACCAAGAAAAAATGTCTAACTAGCACAAAGTGTGGTGGCTTTTTGAGTTCATGTTGTTGTAGCTGAATGTTATGGTTAAACAATACTGTCTTTTTGTAATGTAACATTTGAAACTTGTATGCATGGCTTTTGAATGTTGTTATGGCCTATGATGTTTTGGGTTGTGATAGTATGTTATACACAATGTGCTTTAGCACAAACAACACTTGTTCCATGTTCCGAAATTAGTTATGTTAAATTAATGAAGTTTTTGGTTTAGTTCATGTTGTGATTTATCTCTTTCTGGTTTAGTTGAACACAATTTTAGCAGAATAAGTGCAGCATCAAGAGTTGAACTCATGTCAAATTAGTGTTTCATTTCATTTCATTCCATCTTCATCAAGACATTACATACCACTTAAGAAATTTAAAATTTCATAACATAATCATCATTTATTGAATATAAACCCCAACAAACTAAAACCTAAACACACACCAAAAGTAACTACAAAAGCCAGCAGCTCCATTGTCATCATCTTCACGGTCTTAATATCACTCTCCAAGCTTGTCATCCTCCAACTTAACTCATGCAAAACTTCTAGTGGAATGGGTGCTGCAGAAACTTGTTCTTCACATCCATCAGCTCAGCAAAAAAAATTACAGTGAATTCCATACTGCAAAGTAAAAAATGCAGGTGAATCCAAACTCAAACTCAAACCATCTTAACATTTTCTTCACAGCCATAACCTTACCTCATAATTCGAACAACCATAAAATGGTCTACCAGGATTTTCTGCCATTGTTGAGTGCTTCATCACCGTTCGAAGCCCGCAATTACAGAAAACAGCGTTCTTACCTCCCCTATTTTGCATTCCTTTGTTGCCATAAGGTCTGCCTGCAGAGTTGTTCCTACTTGAGCTACTTTGGCTTTTCTCGCCACCACCCATCATCACTCACACAGATAAGAAATCAATTTGGGTTTTACGGCGAAGAAGAGAGGTCGAACAGAAGAGAAGGAGAGTCAGAGAAGAGAAGGAGAGTCGAAGAACAGAAGATCGTAGCATACAGTTTGAAGAAGAGAAGAAAATTAGGGTTTAATAATTGAAATGGACTAATTTGGGTAATATTAGGCAATTCCAGATACCAATTTGAAACAAATTCAACCTTGGCACACATCAGCATACAGCTGGAATGCCCACATGGCAGTTAACGTTCCACATCAGCAATGTTAAGACGGCAATTCTGGGAGGGACTAACGGAGACGCACGTTTCTGAATTTAATGGATTTATTTGATCATTTAAAAAAATCAAGGACTAAATTGAATACCGATTTGAATTTAAGGGACCATTTTGGGCATTTACTCAATTAATATAAGAGTAATATTTTAAAGAATTAATTACTCTGTTAGTCTCTATAGTTTTGCGAAATTTTCAATTAGGTCTCTATACTTTTTTTCTTTTTAATTAGGTCCCTGCGCCAATTTTTTTTTCAATTAAGTCCCTCTTAATAGTAATTGGTTTAATTATATAGGGATCCAATTAAAAAATAAAAAATTAGTGCAGAGACCCAAATAAAAGAAAAAAAATATAGAGACCCAATTAAAAATAAAATTTGGTGCAAGGATTCAATTAAAAGGAAAAAAAGTATAAGGACCTAATTGAAAATTTCGCAAAACTATAGGGACCAACAGAGTAATTAATAAGTTCCCAAAGATTTGGCGGTCCGATAGATTTCTAAAAAAATTAACTAAATCTCGGGTTTCTAAAATTAGTAGATATATGTCATATAGGTCTTTAAACCAGGTTGAACTGGTTAACACAACACTCTCTCTGGAGATTGTAGGTATGGCGTGTCAGGTAAAGCAACACGTGTCGTGCTCAGGACAGATTAGTCCCTGGACACGTAACTAAAACGACGTCGTTTTGGGACCACGCCAAACGATGCCGTTTTGAGGGGATAAATTCGTCCCCACTTTTATTTCCTGTTTCTTGAAACTTTGACGTTCTAAAATCAAATAGGTCTTTAAAATTTTTGTTATAAGTCAAAAAGGCCCCTAAAAGTTTTGTTATAAGTCAAAAAGGTCTCTGAATTTAAGTATGTACTTTGTATAAAAAAACGTATTCTCTCCCTTTCTCTTTGTAAAATTACAAGTGTCCCAAATCCTCACCTAAATTTTACAACGGGTTAAGTATGATTTTGGTCCCCAATGTAGAGGCCGAAAATTGATTTCGTCCTCGGCCTTTTTTTACTACAAAATGATCCTCAAAGTTTTAGTTTATTTTAAAATCGTCGTTTTTACCAATTTCATTTTTTATTATCAAATTACCCCTCATTAAAAAAAATTATAAAATAAAATAAATATATAAAAAAAGGAAAGAAAGGGATACAGAGAATTGGGGGGAAAGAGAAAGAAATGGGGGTGGGGCGCGAGAAAAGGAGGGGGGAAGGGGGAGGGAAGGGAAGAAGGGGGAGGGAGGGGTGTTGAGGAAGAAGAGGGGAGGGGTTATGCGTAAAGTAAAGGGGAAAGGGGGAAGAGATTATGCGAAGGGAGAAGGGGGGAGGGGGTTCGGCAAGAAGAGGGGAAGGGTCTTCGCCATCGTCGCCGTCATTCTTCGCCGCCACCACCGCTGCTCTTCGTTGCCGTCGCCGTTCAACAGCACCAGAATCAGTCGTAGTTCCGCCTTCAAATGTCAGGGTCACTGTTGCTCGTCGTTGTTCGGTGGTTGGATCTCGCCGCTGCTCCTCTGGGCCCGGCGGAGGTGCTCGATGGCCGTTGCTCGAGAGGCTCGCTGGATTCTGCTTCTGCTTCCATTCTTCTTCTTCTTCTATTATATTGTTGATTTTTTATTATTGTTGTTTCTGGTTGATTCTACTTCTTATTAATTATAGTATTTCATTGTTATTGTTGTTGTTGTTCTGTTTCTGTTTCTGCTCCTGCTGTTTCTGTTTCTACTTGATTCCATTGTTGATTCATTAGTGGTTCATTGTTGTTGTTGTTCTCCTACTGCTGCTTCTGTTTGATTAATTGTTGTTGTTGCTTTTGGTTTTATTTCTGCTTGTGCTTCTGCTGGTGCTTCTGCATGATTTTGGGAAAGAAGGGGAAGAAGAGGGGAGGGAGGGGTATTTTCGTTCAAAGGACGATTTTAAAACAAACTGAAACTTTGGGGACCATTTTGTACCAAAAGAAAGGTCGGGGACGAAATCGATTTTCGACCTCTACGTTGGGAACCAAAATCATACTTAACCTAACCCTTAATATTCTTCACCCCATTAATGTTTATCCAAGTTCGTAATGGTGCTTTGACAGTGTGTACAGGGACTGCTTGGTGGTGGTGTGTCGTGCATCTTGCCATTGTTCGAGATAAGTTAGTTTTTACTATATTAAATTGGTAGTAAAGAGTGAAGTATGATGAACGTGCATGTGATGTACGTTCAGGGTAGATAAAAAATAGTTTGTTGTAGGTGTAGCTTAAGTGAGAGTTGTGAAGTGGTTATGGATAGATATTTGATAATAACAAAAACAATGTAGATATTTGAATTTTTTTTTCTATTATGATGTTGTTGTATTGTGTTGGTTGCTTGGTTAACTTGTGACAGAGTTTTATCTTTTGGTATTTAGATGAGTAAAGACATAGTACCTGTATTTCACCATGGTGAAAGTTTTGTTAGAGACAACAAAGGGGTACTTGTGCACATTAATGGAAAAGTCAAAAAATTTCTCCCAATAGACATTGACTTGATCTGTTTTTTTGACCTATAGAAATTTTTTTTTGGACTTGGGTTACCATGACCACAAGGCAATGTATTAGTATGATCCCACTTCTGCTAACTTGGAATCTGATATTCACCCAATTAATGAAGATAAAGAGATCAAAGTTCTGCAAAAGAACAAGATGCTAAATGAGGATATTGACGAATTCTAATTGTTTGACTGTAATCATACTTGAGATATGTCATGTGCTTGGGACATATTTTGACATACTTTGGATAATTTCATCATGATTTGATTCTAGTTATGGTTCTATTTGCTTAATTCGAGGGGACCAATTTGACATATATACAATAAATTCAGAGACCTTTTTTAACTTATAACAAAAATTTTAGGGGACCTATTTGACTTTAGAACATCGAAGTTTCGAGAACCAGGGAATAAAGGTGGGGACAAATCTGTCCCCTCAAAACGGCGTCGTTTGGCGTTGTCCCAAAACGACGTTGTTTTAGCCACGTGTCCAGGGACTAATCTATCCTGAACGCGATACGTGTTGCTTTACCTGACACATCACACCTACAACCTCCACGTAGGAGAAAGAGTGTCGTGTTAACCGGTTTAACCTGGCTTAGGGACCTATATGACATATATTTAGTAATCTTGGGAACCTGGGACCTAGTTAATTTTTTTGGGGGACAAATCTGTCGGACCGCCAAATTTTTGGGGACCTATTTGGGGTATTACTCTTAATGTAATGTAAATTGATAAATATATTACAAATTACATATTTTGGTAAATAAAATAATTAAATTATTTATTTATAAAAAAATCTTAAACTAACTTGGGTTGCTTGAATCTCGTATAATTAAACAAGTATTAGAGATTCGAATTTCACCTTGTGTATATAGCAATTCATTGGCCCGCAACAAACCCTTAAAAGGAGCTCAGATTTGCAATGAATTAGTTCTTAGTCGAGGAATATCGTGGACAACAAAAAATATAGACTCATCAAAATTTATTGTTTTTGCTCATTATTTAATCATTAATATTTAAAAATATCAAATAAAATATATTGTTAAATTATTAAACTAAATAAATTAAACTAAGAACTATTCTCTGCATCCAAGTAATTTTAACATTCAAGTTCATTCAAGTGATTTAAAGTCACGCGCTTCTTTTTCTCGTTTTCTTCTCCCCTCGCGCTTCTTCTTCTTCTTCTTCTTCTTCTTCTTCTTCTTTTATTATTTTTTACTTTCGTTATCGTCGTCACCAACACCACCACCACCACCTCTTCCTCCTCCTCTTTCTTCTTCTTTTCTTATTGGAATTTCTTCTCCTCCTTCCTTTTCATCCTTCTCCTCCATCATGATCATTATTGTCATTGTCGTCTTCTTCTAATACGTATCGTCGTTATCATTATTGGTTCATTCTAAATATAATTTCGGTTCATTCTAGATTTAAATAAGGTGCACTTGGTCCGTGCTTATTTTGAAACGAGTTTACATTCTTAATTTAATTTTTAGTTCATTATAAATATAATTTCAATTTATTTCTAAGTGAATTAAGGTGCATTTGATCTCGTTATTTTGCAAAATTCAAAATTCTACCTCCTCACCTTCTACTACTACTTCTTCTTCTTATTCTTCTTTTTTTTTCTTCTTCATCTTCTTTTTGTTATTTCATTTTCTTATAGTTTTTCTCATTTCACTCTTTTGAGAAGAATAAAACCAAGAAAAAGAGAAGAAAAATCAAACAAAAAATAAGAAACAAGAATAGAAAACTCCACAAAACTCTTCGTTATATTCTTCTTCTTGTCTTGTTCATCTAATCAAACAAAGAAGAAGAAACACATAATACTGCAAAATTACTTGATGAATTTGGATAATATTTTTGTTCATGATTCAATTTTATTTTTGTATTTGTTTTTGAACTGAGTTTGTGTGTCGTAATCATTAAGTAATTTCGGTTCATTCTGGATTTAAATAAGATGCACTTAGTCTATGCTTATTTTGAAACGAGTTTATATTTTGTATTTAATTTTTGGTTCATTCTGAATATAATTTCGGTTCATTTTTGAGTGAATTAAGGTGCATTTAGTCTCGTTGTTATGCACAATTCAAAACTCTTCCTCCTCGCCTTCTACAATCACTTGATGTATTTGGATGTGTTTTTATTTATGATTCAATTTTATTTGTGTGTATGTTTCAGAATTGAGTTTCTGTGTTACAATCATTACGTAATTTCGGTTCATCCTGGATTTAAATAAGGTGCACTTGGTCTGTGCTTGTTTTGAAATGAGTTTATATTCTGAATTTAATTTTCGGTTCATTTTGAATAAAATTTCTGTTCATTTATGAGTGAATTAAGGTGCATTTGGTCTTGTTATTCTGCACAATTCAAAATCATTTCTCCTCACCTCCTACAATCACTTGATGGATTTGGATGTATTTTTGTTCATGATTCAATTTTGTTTGTGTGTTTGTTTTTGAATTGAGTTTGTGTGTCACAATAATTATGTAATTTCGGTTCATTCTGAATTTAAATAAGGTGCACTTGGTCTGTGCTTGTTTTGAAACCAGTTTACATTCTAAATTTAATTTTCAGTTCATTCTGAAGATAATTTTGGTTCATTTCTGAGTGAATTAAGGTGAATTTGGTCTCGTTGTTCTACACAATTCAAAACTCTTCCTCCTCACCTTCTACTGCTTCTTCTTCTTTTTTATTTTTTTCTTCTTTATCTTCTTATTTTATTTTGTTACAATTTTTCTTGTTTCACTCTATTAAGAGAAATAAAATCAAGAAAAAGAAAAAAAATCAAGCAAAAAAGAAGAAGAAACACATAATAGTGCAAAACTATCAGAGAGAAAATGAGGAAAAGAAAAAAAAACACAGGCGAAGAAGAAGTAGACACTCCGTATATGAATGCGCGTGTAATCACGCTCTTTTAATAAGTAATTTTTATTGGTGTGGTACCTACTTGGATGACTATAAGACTTGGATGTGTAGCAGTTCTCAAATAAGAATATAATATAATAATATGGATATACATGATGTAATTAAAAATTTTAATTTTTTTTTATTCTAATTCTAGATATTTTTCTTCTATTCTATTTGAATTTCTATCTAGTTCTCTCTATTTCTTGATAGAATATTGTATTAAATAATTTGATAAGTGTATAAGATACAAGTTGATAAAGTGGTGAGTTGGATAATTAAACTAAGTTGTAATTTTTGATTCGGTCAAAATTAGATAAGCTAACTTAATTGAAATCTTTAACTAAGTAAAAAAAAAAGTTGCTAGCAAATCATATGTTGAAAACAAGTTGTACATGAAGATAAAATTAAATTGATATTTATCAATTAAGTTGCTAGCAAATCATATGTTGAAAACAAGTTGTACATGAAGATAAAATTAAATTGATATTTATCAATTTGTCATATATGTTAATGAAATTATACAAGATGATAAATTGATAAGATCAAGTTGATATTTATCATCTTAATAAAAATTGAACAAATAGTATTTTATTTATTTTTCATATCACTATTTTAGGAAATAAAATGTTATTTGTATGCTAAAATCAGTCATTAAAATTATCTACTAATATATTTATGTATAAATATATGTGTGATTTAATTTATTTTTAATGTGTATTTATATTATAACTTATATTTTATATTAAAAACTGATTTTAATGTACATATAGCATGATTGTTTAAAAAATTATATACAAGTGGTTAAAATATTTACTAATATATGCCAAATTTTACATAAAATTAATGAATGAAAATATAAAAGAACATTAATAAAATCTCTAATATAGATAATTTTTTTTTTTAAATTTTCATGATATATAAGAAGTATTGTAAAATTTTTTATATATTTAAAAAAGTTATAATTTTTACGGCTCTTTGGAAAAAATATCATTATTATTTAAATTATTTGATTTACTTTTATCAACATTTTATTTATAAATTTTAGTTGTGTTGTTTTGTCGAGGAAAATTAGAAAAATATCATAATTTATTATTTTTAGTTATTATTATTTTTTTTTGTTTCCTACGGTATCCCCCAACCCGATAGGTCAAGGACTAATTCGTCGCGGATCTGAGCTCCATTTAAGGGTCTGCCGCTGGCCAATGAGTTGCTGCATGCACAAGGCGGGATTCGAACCCCGGACACTTGTTTAAGCAAACGAGTGAGCTGACCACTCGACTAACCCAAGTTAGTTATTTTTAGTCATTATTTAACCATTAACTTAATTCTTAGTTTAATAGCCTGCTACACATACAAGTCTTTTTGGCATACAAGTTCATACAAGTTGGTCTAAACCCAACAAAAATAACCCTCAATTTAGATTGCGTGTAAACATGCTCTTTTTCAATTCTTGAATAGCGCAAAAACCATTATAACAAATGATTCTTCTCTCAATCAAAACCGCAACACTCAAAATTCAAATAAGGATCAAAATCTCACAAAAGTGTCGCGAAAAGTGAAGGAAGTTTAAAAGTTGAAGAAGATGAAGAAGAAGAAGAATCAGAAGATGAGGAGGAGGAAGAGGAAGATTTTTGAATTATGCAGAACTTATCAGTACAAAAACACCAAAAATTCTTAAAGAATATACATAAATATCTTAGTTTTACACCGAAATTTGCTACAAATATACAAAAATGTTTCTTTTAATGCTGCATTTTAGGGGTGTTTATGGATCGGATCCGATCCGCATATCCGCGGTGTTTATCCGAATCCAATCCGAAAATTACGGATATGGATCCGATCCGCAAGGCTTTCGGATCAGATCCGCACATTAATCGGATCGGATTGCGGATTTTGTGTTGGTATCCGCATATCCGCGTATCTGCAAAAATAAAGAAATAAATAAGTAAATATTCTTTTTTATGTTTTATTTTAACTAATAATTATCATATATGTTGTATTATTTTAATTTATTATTTAAAAAAAGTATGTTTAATATTATTTTAAGAGTAAACATATTTAAAAGAATAGAAAAATGAATTTTATTGATTTTTTTAATAAAAATAAGCTTTTAAAAATATTTTTGTATTTTGCGGATATATCTGATATCCGATCCAATGTGCGGATCGGATCGGATCAGATCCAACCTTAAAAACTGTGGATATTGGATCCGATCCGATGAGTTTAATGCGGATCGGATCGAAATTTTGGCCATATCTTATCCGATCCGATCCGCATGCACCCCTACTGCATTTGTTTTCTTCTTCTTTTTTTTCCTTATTTCTTTCTTTTTTTTAGTTGAATGAATGTAAGTTCATCATCTTTCAAGTAATTTTACATCTTTATGAGTTTTTTCTTCTTTTTTATTTGATATTTTTTTATTCTTGTTAAGAGAGTAAAATAAGAAAAAACTTAAGAAGGTAAAAGAAAAAGATAAATAAGAAAAATAAGAAAAGATGGTGATGATGATGATGATGAAAAAAAAAAGAAGAATCAGTAGAAGATGAGGGAGAGAAAGAGGAAGAGTTTTGAATTATGGAAAACTTATCAGTACAAAAATACCGAAATTTCTTTAACAATACACATAAATATTTTAGTTTTATACCGAAATTTGCTACAAATACACAAAAATATTTTCTTTAATGCTGTATTTTTTTCTTCATCTTTTTTTTTCTTATTTCTTTTTTTTTTAATTGAATGAATGTAAATTCATGCTCTTTCAAGTAATTTTGCAGGATTATGTATTTCTTTTTCTTCTTTGTTTGATTTTTTTATTTTTATTCTTGCTAAGAAAATAAAATAAGAAGAAACTTAAGAAGGTAAAACAAGAAGGAAAATATGAATAAGAAAAAAAAGAAGAAGAAGATGGTGATGATGATGAAAAAAAGAATAAGAAACAGGAGAAGATGAAGAAAAAAAAGAGAAAAAAAAAAGAATTTTAAATTATACAGAATTTATTAGTATGAAAATACTAAAAATTTTTAAACAATATATATAAATATTTTAATTTTATACCAAAGTTTATTACAAATACACAAAATTATTAAAGAGTTCTTCAAGCAGTGTGATCCTGGTAAGCTACTACTGAACTTTCATTTCGTCAATTACTTTTTTTTCCTACGATTTTTAATTTTGTTTTAGTAAAAAAGATAAGTCAAAATTGTGTTTGAATTTGTGCATTGTTTGGTTCTGAATTTAAGTTTTCTTTAGAGTTTGAAGCTGCAATTTCCGATTTTCTATGCTAATTTTCCGGAAACACTATGCAAAATGTTAAGTTCCAAAGATAAATAAATAAATAAATAAATAAAATAAACGAAAAAGTAAATTCAAAAGATGAGGAAGAAAAAAAAATAAATTATGCAAAACTGATCAGTACATATATACAACGAAAATTTTTAACAATTCACATAAATATCTTAGTTTTATACCGAAATTTGCTATAAATACATAAAAATATTTTTTTTAATGCAGAACCCCTACATTACATTTAATTCAAATCACAACAATGAACAATAATTTTCACAAACAAAAACAACATTATTCACCTATAAAATTATAAACTACTAACATAAATATTAACTAGAATCAATCCACACCTCAGCCATGTCATTGGATTCAAAACAATAATCCACTTCGCTTTGGTTGAATTGACCATCTGAACTTGAATCGTTTATTATCTTTAACAACGAGAAATCACGATTTCAGAAACTAATTTCAGAGTTTGATTTCAAAAATGTAGAGAATAGGGACGGACCTACATTGATGGAAGAGGGGGCATTTGCCCCCACAAGGTTTAAAAGAAACACTAATACTTTTATATATATATATATATATATATATATATATATATATATATATATATATATATATATATATAATATTTGTTTTAAAATAAAATCTAAATAATTTTTTATGTTTTAGGTTAAAAAAAATATTTTGTTAAACTTAACATTTAATAATAATTATATTGTTAAATTTGATTTAGCATAAAATAAAAAATTAAATAAATAAATAAACTCAAAAAAAGTGATAATTAATTTTATTATATTAGTTAATTAGCTAATAATTAAATTAAGTTATATTAGCTTAGTCGTCCACTTAAGTAAGTGTTGTGAGTTCGAATTTCGTCTCGTCTATATAGTAACTCATTGGCCCTTTTAAATGAAATTCAAATTTTTGATAATTAATCCTTAATTTGTTGGGTATCGTAGGAACAAAAAAAATATATCTATACCTAAATTTTATTATATTTTTGCCCCCACAACTAAATTTTTCTGGATCTGTCACTGGTAGAGAGCGAAGAAAATCGTGAAAAACAAAGAAAGAGAACGCAGAGAACGAAGGAAGAAAAACGCAGAAAACACAGAGATAGAAGATCAAAAACGCTAACAAAATTCGAAAAAAGAAATGAAATCCTTTTGAAAAAGGCAGTTATATATTTGCACGTTTATTGAAAAATTGGTTAGATTAGTGAGCGTGAGGTGAATTATGTTAAAGAGACTTGTATGGACTTGTATAAAAAATAACTTATATGTGAAGAATATTTGATAATTTAATTATTTTAATTACCAAAATTGTATTACCAATTTTTATTGCATTGATTTATCTCGTTTAGATTGTAAACGAGATAATTATGAATGTATCACTGTAAACGAGATATATGGAATTTGAAAAAATGCATATATCTCGCTTACACTGACGAGATACATTCCAAATTATCTCATTTACTGTGTAAACGATATATGTGTATTTGTAAATATAAAAACATAATTTTTGATAATAAAAAAACAATAATGCTCCACATCCATGTAAAAAATAGATGGATGTTATCCAAGTCTTTTTTGCTATACGCGCCTCCTCCAATCTCCAAATCGTTTGTGATTCATGCGCTACATATAACGTAAACCTTCTATAACCATTGCTCAACGTAAACCTTCTGCTGCAACCTAAACCTTCTTCTTTTCTTCTTCTTCTTCTCTACTCGCGTTATAGGATTCATCGTTCTCCTCTGCTCGCGTTTTCTTTCTTGTTCTTCTTCTTCTTTTCTACTCGCGTTCTTCGTTATGGATCTGGATTGACTTCAACGTAATAAGCTTCGTCGTTCTTCTTCTTCATTTTCTTTTTCGATGTGGACTTCTGAATTGAAACAATGAATGAATCAATTTCAAATCAGTTGAATGAGAGCGATTTGGATTATTCTTCCGAAACGAACCAATTTGATGAGGTTTGGATTATTCAATTTTGAATTGAATTCAATAGAATGCAATTGCTAATTTTATTTGAATTGAATTGAATAGACGGAGGTGTTCTGAATCTGAATTGAATTGATAATATCTAAATTGTAGACAGAAGTGTTTCGAATTTGATTTTGTATAATGGATTATGTTTCGTTCACTGAGTACTACACAATTATTTCACCGTGAGTACGTGTTTCAGTTCATCATGCAGAAAGCTGTTTGAATTTGATTTTATATAATGGATTATGTTTTGTTCATTCAGTACTATAGAATTGTTTCACCATAATGACATTTCGGTTCATTATGCAGAAAGCTGTTTGAATTTGAATTTATATAATGGATTATGTTTCGTTCACTCACTACTATACAATTATTTCACCATGAGTATTGTATTCAGTTCATTATGCAGAAAACTGTTTGAATTTGATTTTATATAATGTATTATGTTTCATTCACTCAGTACTATACAATTGTTTCACCATGAGTACATGGTTCGGTTCATTATGCAGAAAGCTGTTTGAATTTGATTTTATATATTGTATTATATTTCGTTCACTCAGTACTATACAATTGTTTCACCATAATGACGTGTTCGATTCATTTCTGTTCTGCACAATTCAAAACTCTTCCCCTTCACCTTCTACTGCTTCTTCACCAGAGAGAAGGAGGAAAAGACAAAAAATACAGCAGCAACAATAACAAAAGAATGACGATAAGGAGAAAATACGTAAAGAAGAAGGAACACGAAAAAGAAAGAGGAGAATAAAGAGGAGGAGGAACGCGAAGAAGAAGGCAAAGAAGAAGACCGTGCGTAAACGAGCATGAGAAGAAACGTGGGAGAATAAGAAGAAGAAGAAGAAGCGCGGGGAGAAGAGAAGAAGAAGAGAAGAAGCGTTAGGCAAGAGTGGTCGTTTTGTGTGTGTTGGACGCGTGTATTTCACGTTTCATTTAATGGTATTAGGTTTTTTTTGGTGTTGGGCCAACTTGGATGGACTTGGATACAAAATTACATTGATGTGTAGCATGACTGATCAAAAAAATATTAATAATTTAAATTGGAAATTTTTTTTTAAAATTGAACGTTTCAAATAATAGAGAAGATGAGTGATTTTAAAATAATAGAAGAAATAGACGGTTTTAACTAACCAATTAATAGGCGACTGAGTGTATCACGTAATTTGAAACTGTCCATTTAAAATCAATACATTATTTTCCTAGAAACTAACCCATTTAAACTATAGTAAACAAGTTTAGTGTTAATTTAATTTTTTTTAAAGTATGTTTCATTAAAAAAATATAATTAAAATTTGGCTCTTAAATTAATTACGAAATATTTGTATATATTTATACATATAATAATTAAATTATCATAATAGAATAAAAAAATTGTAATAAATAAATAATCTAAATTGCTTACAATAATATAATATTTTTTTATGAAATATTAAATATATATTTTTCTATAGAATGAGTAATAATTGGTTTTATTATTAGCATTGTAACGTATTTTTTTGTTATTAATTTAAATGTGTTGGTTTCTAAGAAAATAATGAGTTGATTTTAGATGGATAATTTCAAATTACGTGATATGCTCAGTTGCTCATTAATTAGTTAGTTAAAATCGCTTATTTGTCCTGTTATTTTGAAATCGTTCATCTTCTCTATTATTTGAAATCGCCATCTTCCCTATTATTTTTGAAACGTTTCATTTTTAAGAGTTTGGTCTAATTTAAATTATTAATATTTTTTATTATTCTCAAAAATTATATTTTTATATTTACAAATACACATATCTCATTTACACTGTAATCGAGATAATTATGAATGCTCTCGTTTATACTGTAAACGAGATACATTCATAATTATCTTTTTTAAAGTGTAAACGAGATAAATCAATACGATATAAATTAGTAAATACGTTACAAATTATATATTTCAATAATTAAAATAATTAAATTATTTATTAAAAAAAATTCCCTCTATCAATGTGATATTCCACTAATCTTGAAAAAAAATATTTTGTAACAATCAAAATCATTTTTTTCCAAGGTTTGAAAAACCGGACCGGTCATCAAACCGCTCTAACTACTGGTTCATTGGTTTACTAGTTTAACCGGTCTAATCAGTGGTTCAACTGAAAAAATCGTTTTAAAATAAAATAATAAATAAATTATAAATAAACATCCTAAAATATAATTATAGTATAATATAAATATTAAAATAGTTTTCAAATTTAAAAAAACTACGTTAAATGTCATCAATCAAATTCATATAATCTTATTAATATACAAACTCAAGTTAAATAGTATAAAGAAATATCAAATATTAAATGTCGACATAAAGATTTATCAATCATCAAAACCTCAAGATGTTCTTGTGAGTTTCTTTTTTTTTTGGGATAATTATTTAAACATATTATGTAATTATGATTGTGATTTCAACTATTGTACTAAAAAAACCTTCAAGTAACAAGGATATGTTGATGGTGGTGATGTCTTCTGAGGCATCAATGTCTCCTCATCCAGTCCCTCCAATTTCTTCAGCTAAAGCCATAACAAAAGGAATGGTACCAAAAAATGAGGTCGTTAATGGATCATCAAATGAGAAGCTTTTTGTTATTGCAAGTGAAGATGAACAGGCTAATGCACAAGTTTGAATGTAGTAACTTAAAAGAATTTAACAGAGTCAGAAAGAAAAAAGAAGCAGCAACAAAAGTTAAATACCAGCAAAAAATAATCACTCTAAACCCTGAAATCAATAACTATTTCAACAAAAATTCAGAAACATCATACTTAAAAATTAAAAAATGGCAACAGCAGCATAACAAAAAATCCATTTTAATCAACAATTTCAACAACACAAAATCAATGATTTAATTAATTTCAGATTCAGAAATCACAAATCAGAGTATCAGACATTCAAAACACTGAAACAGACTCAACAGTGATGACACTAAATTAAATAGAGCATTAGCAAGGAAGAAGAAGAAGAACATTAGCAACATTATTTGAACAAAAAATTCAGAAATTAAAAGTAAGAAGAAGAACCGAGCATTCAGAAACTAAACAGAGCCATCAGTAACCAGAAAAAAATTAAAAGAACCATCAGAGTAACAAAACTTCAAACATTCACAGCAAACTTCAAACCATCAGAGTAATAGATCCAGAACCAGACTTTCAAAGTAACAAAATTTCAAACATTCACAGCAATTAGAAAACAGAGTAACAAAATATTTAAAACCAAACTTCAAGGACCATCAGCAACAGCAACAGATCCAGAACCAACCTTCAAACATTCAGAACAAAACTTCAAACCATCAACAAATACAAGACAGATTTGAACAAAACTTCAAAAATTGAAGAATACTACCGAAGCAGACTTGAACAAAAATTGAAGCAGACTTGATCCCAGACCGAAGCAGACTTGAAAAAAAAATTAGAAATGGAACAAAAATTGAAGAAGAAGACCAAAGTGAAGATGAAGAAGAGAAGCCACTAACCTAGGTCCATGCCGAGAAGCTGGCAAAGATGAAGAGCCGAAGAGGAGCTGGGTTAGGCAGTGACGATGGAGGGCTAGGCGGAGGGCAACACGGCTAGGGTTTCTTTCATTCAGAGTTCTCCAGAACATGGATGAATGAATGATTGGGGAAAGAGGGGGGGGGGGTTGGATCACGAGGGATCACTGGATCGGTGGATCTGTTTCATTTTTTTTACAAGTTTAAAAATGGCGCTGTTTTATCCGAACCGGCCGGTTACCGGTCCGGCCCAACCGACCGGTTCTCGGCCAGTTCGTCAGTTTTCCACCGATTTTTTTCGAACGGTTATAAGGGGAGGACCGGACCGCTTGCACTGCCGGTTTCCAATTGAACTGGTTTGACCGGTCGGTTCGGTCCGATTTTCAGAACCATATTTTTTTCCATCGGGATTTAGCTCAAATCAATTGAAAACTTCTATATTTGGCTTGTGGTATAAAAAAGGTTACATAAAAAAAGTGAAAGAGTCACTTTGAGATACTTTGAGCGAAGAAGATACTACTCTATACACATTAATGATGAGAAAATGTAATGAATAACTAAAATCTAAAAGCAACTTGTTTTGCTACACATCTATATAAATCTGTATCCAAGTCCATCCAAGCTGTCCCAAGTCCAAGCCCAAGCCCAAAAACACTCACAAGCATTCTATCTAATTAAATGAAACATGACTTTCACGCGCCCAACACACACGAAACCGCTACTTCATTCGCGTTTCATTATGAAAAAACATTCCTTCTTCTTCAACACACACGAAACCACTCATTCTCTTCAAATCTCTCTCAAAATGACTCGAACTTCACTCACGCTCTCTGCAGAAACCAGTACTGGAGAAGAATCACGACAAGATTTTGCAAGAAAGAAGCACAAACGACCCACCACAGCAACAGAGACTGATGAAGGTATGAGAAAAACTACTGTTCATTTTAAATATTACAATCTCGCATTTCTCCTAGTTGCATTTTAGGTTTACTGGATAGACTTGCTTTGTTTAGTAGATCGACGTATTCCGATTCCATTTTTATAGCGTAGCTAGGGCTTGAAATGAAATGTGTTCTTGTTTTCATTCAGTTCAGTAGAGTTGCTATTTTTGATTCACTTGATTGTTAGTATGTTCATTTGACTTCTTTTGCATGCAAAAATACTATTCTTGATGAATGAATGTTTATAACATTTTACTCAGCACATGCATGTTGCTCGGTTCAGTGGAGTTACTCATTTTTATTCACCTGATTGTTAGTGTGTTCAGTTGAGTCCTTTTGCATGCAAAAATGTTTTTCTTGATCATTGAATGCCTATCACGTTTTATTCAACACATGGATGGCGTTTGGTTCAATGGAGTTGGTTATTTTCATTTACTTGATTGTTAGTGTGTCCAGTTGCATCTTTTTATATACAAAAATAATTTTGTTGCTGATTCAATGTCTATTAGGTTTTATTCAACACATGAATGGCCTTCGGTTAAGTGGGGTGGGCCATTTTCATTCACTTGATTGTTAGTGTGTTCAGTTTTGTCCTTTTGCATGCATGAATAATTTTCTTGATGATTGAATGTTTATCAATTTTCAGTGGAGTTGATAATTTTTTATTCAACTAGTTATTAGTGTGTTCAGGTAGCTTCTTTTGCATGCAAAAATACTTTTCTAGGTGTTTTATAATTTATCATGTTTTATTTAGTGCATCAAGTGAGTTCGGTTCAGTGGGCTGGGACATTTTCATTCACTTGATTAAGATATGTATGCTTGTACATGTCGGTGTATTGAGTGAAGTATTGACCAATTTTTTTTGTCCATACAGCAAAAAAGAAGAAGACAATGGTGACAAAGAAGGAGAAGCCGCACTATAAAGTAAGCACATTAAATATATTTATCCGCTTTGATTCGAATAAAATCTATTTTGTATTATAAATATACCGTGACATTCTGTTTCAAAACCTTGCAGAAAACTCACGATTGCATATGCTAAACAAAGGCAATAGCGACAGTGTTCAAGATTTTGAGTCAGGAAAAGAAAGATGTAGTTGAAGAAATGGGATTTGATGCCTTGGCACACGTCCCAGAAATGAACGTCTCTCATGCTCTTTTGAGAGAATTGATTGATTGCTATGATGAGTATCATGGATGCCTGAAAACTCTCCATGGAAAAATATACATAACACCTCACAAGATAGCAGCTGCACTGGGCATAAGCCACGGTGGTAATACACTTTCCACTTTCTGCTTATTTTTGGTTCATTGATTCCTTTAATTTCTGTTTATTTGGGTACAGAAAATTAAACTGAGCCTTTTTGGGTGATTTGTTGCTATTAAAATATTGTAGGGAGTCGTTTTCCTGAAAAGGTTGAGTATGGCAAACTAAATGAAGCAGACAAGGCAATATTTGACAGCCTCAAATGGGTTACGTTGGTGACTTTGACAAAGTCTGTCCTGGATATGAGTATTAAAAGGGAGGAGAACCGGCAACAATTCCGAAGGACTTTTGTCATCTTCATATAGAAGTGCTTCTTGCTGCCGATAACGGTAAGCATGGCCTCCCCGATCCATAACTCGCCTATCTTTCATGTGGACAACATCTGACAGTGGGATTGGGCAAATCATGTGCTCAGCTTCTTGAGAAAGGGAATCGAGAACAAAAGAAAGGGAAAGAAACAGTCCGTTGACGGCTGTGTTTTTGTTTTTATGCTTATTTATTTCCATGAAACCAAGTTCCCTTGCTTGAATGGATCTGCTGCTCCCCTGCCACCGTGGGTGGCCCACTGGACAAAGAAGATGATGCTTGACCGGATTTCACAGGAAGCAACAGACGCAATGGTAAATTTTAAACAAAAATTTCTCCCTAAAATTTCTCCTAGTTGCATTTTAAGTTTATTGGATTGAGTTGCTTTATTTAGTACATCGACTTATTCTGAAATGTGTTCTTCATTTTGATTGTTAGTGTGTTCATTTGAATCCTTGTGCATACAGAAATGTTTTTTTCATGATTAAATGTTTATCACGTTTTATTCATCACATGAATGTTGTTCGGTTCAGTGGGGTTTGAAGTTTTGATTCACCTGATTCTTAGTGTGTTCAGTTGAGTCCTGGTGCATGCAGAATTTTTTTTCTTGATGAATGAATGTTTATCGCGTATTATTCATCACATGAATCGTGTTCGGTTTAGTGTTTCTGCTCATTTTGATTCACCTGATTGTTACCGTATTTGCTCGTTTCAGATGCTTCTAAAATACTCTGCTAACTAAATAAGTTTGTTTGTTTAGGGACTTTTGTATAGAAAGCAAATAAAGGAGGAAAAAACAAAAAGAAAGAAGGTGGAGAAGAAACCAACTTTTTTGAAGGGGAAAGAGAAAGAAAAAGGGAAGAAAGGAAAAAAAGAAAAATGTTGATCTGGATTATTCTTCGGAAGAAGACACTTTTTCCAAATCTGAATCCAAATCCGAATCCGACAAAACACTGCCAGCCAAGAGAACAAGACAACAAAGGTTGGCTAAAAAATAAAAGATTGTTGAGACGGATTCAGAATCAACAAGAGAAACTAAAGCAGTCCCACAGATTCTGAAAGTAGAAGTGAATCCGAAAACCAGTAAGTTTGATGTTCATAATGGTTTTGCTTTACTTGTATTTGGTTAAAATTGTTCTTATGCGCTTGTTCTTATGTATTTCAGAGAAGAAGAAATTGAAAAAACAGCAACAAAGAAAAGAAAACAACCACAGAAGGTGGTTACAAAAGAAAGCAAAAAAATGAAGCATGTGCCGACGGATTAAGAGAGCACAAGCCAACTGAAAGCTAGTAAGTATCGGGTGATGTTCATTTATGTGATTGTATGATCTCGAACTGGTTTAGTTTTGCTTTTCTTTGCTGAAAATTGTTTTATTTAGCACATGAATTGCGTTCGATTCAGTGGGCTTGTTCACTTGATTGTTAGTGTTTTCACTTGTCCTTTTGTATGCAGAAATATTTTTCCTGATGATTGAATGTGTATCACGTTTTATTCAGCAAAAGAATTGCATTCGGTTCAGTGGTGTTGCTCATTTTCATTTACTTGATTGTTAGTGTCTTCAGTTAGGTTCCTTTGCATTAGAAATGTTTTTCTTACTGATATTTGTCTCCGGTATAAGTTCGATGTGTTTGTCTATGTTGTAGAGAAAAAGAATTTGAAAAAACACCCATAGTAAAAAGAAAACAACCGGGGAGGGTGACCAAAAAATAAACCAAATCAGGAAAGCTTGTTTTCACAGATTCAGAGAGTAAAACTGAATCTAACAGGGAGTAAGTTTCTCGAATCATATTTTCGATTATTCATGCTTTCGTTTTAGGTTCATTGATACTTATTTTATGAATTTTCAGAACTGAACAAGAAAAGGACAGCGATGCAGAAAGAAGAAGAAAGGCGTTGGAGATGTTAAGAGAAAAGATAACAAAGAGAAGAAACGATGGAGCTCAGACAACAAACGTTGCTCCAAATAGGTTTGACTCCACAGAGGCACGAAATGATTTCTCTAAGACGTAAGATTCGATTTATTATATTGAGTTCTTTTTCTTTGTTTGCTAACATTTGATAGAATCTCTTATAATTCCTCTGGATTCACTGCGTAATATTTATTTATCTTACTTAGATTGCCGACTCTAAACCTGGGTAGCGAACCTATCTTACAGACTGAAGCAAGCTCCACACCGTCTGTGAATGTCCCGGACAATACCAGGTAAATTCGTTTATTGCAGGCTTTACTTTTGGTTCAGTAGGGTCTAAAAATGAATTTCATGTGTTTCTAGACCGCTGCTTTTAATCTTGGTTGCTGATTTTAATTTGGTATCTTTTTTATTAGGAAAAATATCCCGGAAACCCCGGTAAAAGTTTTTTAAAGAAAGAAAATCCATCAAAAGAAGAGTTTTAAAACTCCACCAGTGTAAGTTAAAAATATTTATGTTGCTCTTTTAGATTTAGGTAATAAATTTGATTTAATTAATCACACGAAAATCGTGTTTAAATGTCAGTAGCACTACACCTGTTTTCGACCTACAAATAATTGAGGTTCGAGAAGAAACTCGTTCTCAACCTTTGGAAATGTGATTTTTTCAATGTGCAAATTTCGGTTTCTCAAAACCTATTCTAATTTTTCAACATTAACTTCTTCCTTCTTTACATTCCTTAGAGATCCTATTGCGGTATCTCTTCCGAGTTCTCTTAAGAGTTCCTGAAAGATGACTATATCTAATTTCGGGCTACTGCTTTTTCATTGTTTCTTTACGTTGTAATTAGAATTCTTTTTATTAGTTTTAATGGTATAGGATAATAATTCTGGGTCGTTATTGAACTCTTTTATGTTTAATGCAGCAGCCCTCCCGAAGAACAAGAGCAACCATGCCAAGAAGCT
The DNA here is from genome assembly GCF_003086295.3 of Arachis hypogaea. Taxonomy (NCBI): domain Eukaryota; kingdom Viridiplantae; phylum Streptophyta; class Magnoliopsida; order Fabales; family Fabaceae; genus Arachis; species Arachis hypogaea. The sequence goes on along the minus strand of NC_092048.1, from coordinate 15,238,616 downwards.
CCGGCGGCACAGCAATTGGAAGAAGAAGCACAACCTGATTTGTAAGTTTTCTGCTTGTTCAAATCTAGATAAATTTCGGTTCACTGTTTCATTTTGTTTCGGTTCACTGATTTGTTTAATCCAGAAATTAATTACTCTCTCTATTGTCTTGCAGTGCTGCTCGTCCTAGGCAATGGGAAGATGATGTGCCTTCCTTCAGCCTTGGTATAAATCTCCTAGCATCTCAACCAACTTTCCCGTCTCAAGTGACAATGACTCAACCAACTCATCCCTCTGAGCCGACGGTGTTAGATCTTGAAGTCCTGACAGACGCCGTGGTAGATGCTAGTGTGACGGCAGCATTAAAGTTTGCTGAAGCAACGAGTGACGAGTCGAGTTTCACAGCTGCTGAACTTTACAAAACTCTGGAGAAAGAAAAAGAAATCACGGAGGAGTTGAAGGAGAAGTGTTATCATTTGATGACACATGTCAAAGTAACCAAAGATGGTACCGATGAATATGACCCCTTATTCATCTTGAACCATAAAGCGAATTTTGAGTGGCTTAGACATCACTTCATGTCTTTAATACCCGGAGAACAAGTGGAAAGCACGATAAATTCTTTGCCTATTGCATTAACATCAATGATTTTTCTAGAGACTCTAATATCGCATATCTCGTAAATTTTCTTCTTATAGGTGGGCAATACACATTGCAATTCTCAACGACATGAAATGTCCCCAGTTTGAGAAAGATATATACTGTGTGCCAACAGATATTGTGGTAAGCCAAATTTTTTATTCCCTGCTGATTGAATGTGTATAACATTTTATTCAGCACATTAATTGCATTCGGTTCAGTGGTGTTGGTCATTTTCGTTCACTTGATTGTTTGTGTCTTCAGCTATGTCCTTTTGCATGCAAAAAATATTTTTCTTGATGATTAAATGTGTATCACGTTTTATTCAACACACGTTTTTATCACTTTCAGGGTTTAATAATATCCCAAGATGAGGGTTTACGCTGGGGCGGAACCCTTAATGGAGGACGGAGATGGAGAAGAAGCAGAGTATATCATGCTCAATGGTCAACGTACAAGGTAAAAATCTTTCTCTTCTTTAGTGCTATTTTTAATGTGTTTTATTTTGTATACTATTAATTGTATTTTACTTAAATTCTTGCTTAGCTATGATTGTGGCATATACGTCATGAAATGGCTTGAAATAATTGATCCTCGAAAGATCAAAAGCGGGAAGAAGTATCAATATAAAGCTTGGACACAAGTAGTTTCTAAATTAATAAAATAAAATTCTTATTGAGTTTGATTCATTTCTTATGTAACTAATTCCTTTCAATTAAAATGTAGGAAAAGATTGATGCTTTCAGGCTTGAGTATGGTCCAAATATTATCTTCCACAAACTGAATAAAATGAGAGACCAAATCATTCGGGCATGTGAAGCAATAAGACTCCCGAAGCCATCTGCTGCCCTCTCCAACCCTTTTTGTAAATTCACGTCTGAGGATATATATAGTAGTAAATAGGATATAGTTTGTTTGACTGGTTGTAATTAACACTATTTTGTTTAAAAAAGCAAACATTACTTCTTTCAATGTATATATCTGAATATTAATGTAAATCCTAATGTATATATCTAATGTTAATGTTAATGTATATATTTAATGTTAATATTTATATCTGATTCAAGATGTATATATCTGTTGGAACTGTCTGGCTACTATTTTGTTCCAGGTTCACAGTGAATGGAATCAGGGTGTTTTTCAAACATTACAAACCCCAAATAAACAAATAAACCGAAACTAATACACACAGTGAACTGAAAAAATGCATATATCAATATAGCAGAGAGATAATTTGAAAAAAAATGCATATATCAGTATTCAGTTTCAGAAACACCTGAACTCTCTGACATAGCACAATAAATTGACCATGGAATAAAGAATTTCACAAAAGCTAATATCAAAAACAAAAAAAGTGACTATTCAATAAAGACTAACAACAGTCAGAAATTAACCATCCTATAACTTCAGTGAACCAAAATTTGCTCATAGGTGAAAGGAAATTTATGTTAAAAAAACTCGTATAATCCTCTCCTGGATAATTCATATCCGGGGCATTGTAAAAGCTTGAACTTGGCTGAATCGCTGGTCCGCTGTCTAAAAGATTCAACTGCAAAAAAAAAAAAATCGTATATTAGCAAAATGCACAAATGAATGTTTGCCTAATCGAAAGCAAATCAATTTTACCTCTCTTGGAGTTGGCCTTTTCTTTTTCTTCGTGACGTTAGAGATCATTTTTCCAGGTTTGATCGAAGTCTGTTCTTGGACCCGCCTCTTGTTCTGACATGTGGCGGGATTTGAAGGTTCTCTCTCTCTCTCTCTCTCTCTCTCTCTCTCTCTCTCTCTCTCTCTCTCTCTCTCTCTCTCTCTCTTTGCCCTCTGCTTGCTAAGCAGTTGTCGTATTGCTTCACGAACTGACTCAAAGAGCTATTGCGTGTGATGAACTTGTTGAAAAATGGATGCATACTCTCGCTCCTTTGTGTGCTTCTCATCCCAACCCAGAAATGGTTATCCAAGTAAACTGGAATCTATAAATGTCGATCCTCATACACCACTGTAGAATGAACTGAACCAATGAGCTGCACTAAACCAAAATCTGTGCATGTTTTAATCCAAAATAATTCCAATTAAAACCTCGGTTACCTGAGAGCCACTTGTTGCCTCCGAGGCCATGCTTTGTGAGAAAATCGTTCCAGTTTCTGTCGAATTCCACTTTTGTGAACGAGTTCCAAACGACATGGCTCATCTCTTGTTCAATTTCTTTGTGTCGCTTGTAGCCGTTTAGTTTGTTTGGGATCTTCTTCATGATGTGCTAGATGCACCAGTGGTGAATTATTGTTGTCATGCACATCTCAACGGCCCTTTGCATCGATGCGCATTGGTCGGTAAGAATGCCTTTTGGTGCCTTGGCTCCCATGCAATGGAGCCAACACTCGAATAGACATTTGAATGATTGGATGTCCTCGTTTTTCATTAGCGCACATCCGAGAAGTGTCGACTGATCGTGGTGATTGACGCCCACAAAAGAACCAAAAACCATATTGTACCTGCATAAATGCACACTGTCACAAATTGGTGAACTGAAATGTGTACATATGGTGAACATACAAGCTTAATCTCAGTGAACGGAATACCTATTTGTGTTGTATGTGGTGTTGAATGAAACAACATCTCCGAAATACTCGCATGCCGCCCTGCTTCTTGCGTCGGCCCACAATACATGTTTGATGGAGTGATCACCTTCGAGGATGAGCTCGAAAAAGAAATGTTAGTTCTTCTCTTTTATTCTTAATAGGTACTTCCCGAATTCTTTGGTGTCGTCTTGTTCGAACACATTCCGTACTTTCTGTGTGATGTAATTCCTCACATCTTTTTCTATAAAACTTAGTTCACGATGACTGCCGGCTACTACTAGAATGATTGGTAAGTTTTGCTAGGTCTGATTCCGGCTTCCTCGTTGGTTTCAATGGTGCGACACACAAACATGCTTAGCTCCCTGTGTTGTTTGAGCATCTCTGTCCGGTCTGGACAGCAAGGGTGTGAGTGATTCAGAATAACTTTAGAAATTGCCCAGAGACCCACGTCCTTCAATATGTGTACGTATATCTTAGCTGGATAGTTTATGTCGGCTGAGGTGGGTTTGTCTTCAGAGTAGGAGATATCTTGGATTTCCACCTCCCCTCTCTGCTGCATACAATTAGTTGATTATTAATCTTGTCTCCGTCCCGAGTCATGTTCCTTATTTTGGTAGAAAAATCGGCAAGTTTGGAATAATTTTTGTAGAACTTTCTGGCTTCTTCTAATGTCTTGAAAATCATCCCAACCTTTGGCACAAATTGTTCATCCACAACACACCTGGTCTGCAGAATGAACTAAATATGTTGTTATGGTGAAACAATTGTACAACACTGAATGAACGAAACATAATCCATTATATAAAATCAAATTCAAACAGCTTTTTGCATAATGAACCGAACACGTACTCATGGTGAAACAATTGTATAGTACTGAGTGAACAAAATATAATCCATTATATAAAATCAAATTTAAGCAGCTTTCTGCATAATGAACCGAATACGTACTTATGGTGAAACAATTGTATAGTACTAAGTGAACGAAACATAATCCATTATATAAAATCAAATTCAAACAGCTCTGCCTACAATCTACAGATTATCAATTCAATTCAATTTAATTCAGTACACCTCCGTCCATTCAATTCAAATTCAATTCAATTCAATTCAAATTAGGAATTGCATTCCAGTCAATTCGATTCAAAATTGAATAATCCAAACCTCTTCAGTTTGATTCGTTTCAGAAGAATAATCCAAATCGCTCTCATTCAACTGATTTGAAGTTGAGTAATTCATTGTTTCTATTCAGAAGTGCAGATCGAAGAAGAAAACGAAGAACAATAGGAATAAGATAAATGCAATGTAAGCAGATCTAAAGAAGAAAACGAAGAAGACGAACGTGACCAGAGGAGAACGACGAAGTTGATTACATTGAAGGAGAACGCGAGCAGAGAAGAAAAAGAAGAAGAAGAGGAAGAAAACGCGAGTAGATAAGAAGGTTTAGGTTGCAGGAAAAGGTTTATGTTGAGCAAAGGTATAGGAATACAATGCAGAAAAAGTTTACGTTATATGTGGCGCGTGTATAACAAACGAATGAGGGAATGGGGAGGCGCGTCTATCAAAAAACATTTGGATAACTTGGATGCATTTTTTACATGGATGCAGAGTATTATTGATTTTTTTTCTTTCTCATGGTGCAAGTCGGAGCACTATTTAAGGATTTGTTGATGGCTAATAAGTCGCTGCATCATCAAATGATATTCAAATCGTCGACACTTGTTTAAATAAACTAGTAACTATCCAACTTGGTTAAATATTCTTTTTATTTAAATGAGTAAACTACCATTTCTATCCACGAAAGTTGAAAACGCTGACACATCTACCCATAGAAGAAGAAAATTACCATTTATACCCTTGAGACATGAGCTCCGCACAACAAAATTATCCAACCACTAAAAAATTACCTAAAAATCCCAAATTACCTTATCATTACCACTACTACCATCATCCCCCATCTCTCTCTTCGTACCACTTGAATACCCTCCGATCTAACCTCCATTTCTCTGCCACAAACCACCTCATTGCTGCTCCTTCATCACCATAACCTTCATCACCTCAATTAAAGCATAGTGCATTGAAAAATAGTGACCTCATGAATTAACTCGGAGAAAAGAACCTTTGGAGGAATTAAAATCAACCCAGAGAGGGATTTAAAATGGATCACGATGGGTGAGAGTCAAAATTGAATCTTGGTTTCAGCTGAGTGTGAAGTTGTTTAAGAGAACAAAACAGTGAAAAGGGTGTCGTGGAGAAAGCTGGCAGAAATAAGGCGAAAAAGGACACAGATCTAAGGTGTGAAGAGAGTGAAGAGAAAGGATCAAATCTAAATAACCAAACACAGAAGCCTCGTGTATTTGGATTCACTTTTTCTGGGAGAAAAGAAAATGGCGAAAGAGACAGAAAGAGAGAGAGAGCTCGCCGCGATTTTGGTTCGCAAAGGAGACCGTTGTGGTGGCGGCTAGCGCGGTGGCCCGTCGGGGGCATTGGTTCGGTGATGAGGAGAAGGTAGCCACGGTAGGTGAGGGTGGTGGCGATGAAGAGAGGAGGGGGCTGCGACTCTAGGATTGCTGGCGGCGGCGAAGCAAAGTCTGGGGCAGAAGTTCCTCTGGTCAGCAAGGGCGAGACAGGGAAGAAGAGAAGGAGGGGTGGTCGCTGACACTGACGCTGGAGGCTGCAAGAACAGAAATAGAGGCTGCGACATTTGTCACGGAGGAGGAGAGGTGGCTCGTGGCTGAAAAAATTGCTGTTAGGATTGTTTGAAAATCAATTGATTATTGGTTAGAGAGAGAAAGGATGGGGTTAGCGGTGGTGGTGGTGGTAAGGTGATGAGCATATGAGGATAATGGAGTGGTTAGTGGGGAGGAGAAAGATGATGCAGATGATGATAAGGGTAATTTAGGGTTTTATGTGATTTTTTAGTGTTTCGATAATTTTGTTGTATAAAACTCATGTTTTATGGGTACAAATGATAATTTCTTTTTTTATGGGTAAATTTGTTAGCATTTTTAACTTTCATGGGTAAAAATAGTAGTTTACTCTATTTAAATAAAAAAATAAACCCGATTCTAAATACGAAAGGTACTGGATAAAAGGCGATGGATTCAAATAGTGTCAAAATTTGTCGGTTTAATTATTCTGTTGGTTTCTATAGTTTCGCGAAATTTTCAATTAGGTCTCTATATTTTTTGTTCCTTTTAATTAAGTCCTTCCACCAATTTTTTTTTAATTGGGTCTCTACACTTTTTTTTTTATTTAGGTTCCTGTACCAATTCTTTTTTTTTTAGTTGGATCCCTATAAAATTAAGCCAATTACTACTAAGATGGACTTAATTGAAAAAAAATTAGTATAAAGACCTAATTATAAAAAAAATATAAAGACCTAATTAAAAATTTCACGAAACTATAAAACCAACAGAATAATTAAACCAAATTTGTCCCTATGATTGTCGTCCCTATTTCTGTTTTATTTGGAAGAAAACTAGAATTCTAGAAAATAGCAAAAAGTTTTTGTTTTGGGTTGGGCCAAGGCCCAGAGAAAGTGGAACCCTAACGGTGGAAACGCATGACGGAGTTTTGTGACATAACAGCAACAGGAGAGGAGAGGGAGAAGGAGAGACATCGGCATCGCAGAGAAGAGAAGAGAAGAGAAGAAGAGAAAGGAAATCGGAAGAAGAGAAATGGGAAAGGGAGAAGAGCTGGATGCGAAATGGGAGGCGTGCCTTGATCTCTCCCTTCGGCGCGTCGTGTATTCGTCCCTCGCCGGTGCATTTGGCGGTCTCCTCTTCTTCAGTACGTTCCTTCTTATCCTCGCCTCATGATCTCTCACATAACTTAATTAATTATATAACTCATTCCTTTCTTTGTATCTCTGCATCTTAGGTTTCACCGTTTCCCTACCATTACATAGCATAAGCTACCCTAATTTCCAAGCCCCACTTAACATTCCATTATTTCGCTGATTTCTTAGATGCCAGTGTCACTTGCTAGTTTTACCTTATGCTATTGCTTTGGGTTCTGTTTTATGTTGCTCGGAGTCCTAGATATGCACTGCAGTGGTGGTTTATTTCCGGTGAATAAATACGATCGTTTCCCAAGCCTCTATGCAAGCTTTTCTCACATATAATGCCGGAAATTTATTGAATTGCATTGGATATGAAGACTGATAAAATTGTGAAAGAGTAGTTTAATAAAGACTTCATTTGTATTGGTTTGACCTCTGCCGAAAAAAGTAATGTTGTATTGCTCCGGTTGTTGTGTTAGGGAGTCCTACAACTCGCTGGGCCTCAGTTGCGTTTGGTGCTGGAGTTGGAATTGGGTCTGCTTACACAGAATGTTCTTCGCTGTTTGCTGGATCCGCAACCAAGATAGCACCACCCCAGGTCCATGACACTCCCATTCAGGTACCATTTTTTTCTTATTTACTTCTTCATCGAAATTGTTTAGTATCGGTGTCTGAAATTATGGGCTGCTACTGCTACATGCTTGCCCTCAATACTAGTCAAACTATTGGTGTATGCTGCTGCTTTACTAAGAAGTAGGAATTAGTGCTGGTTGCTCCTAACTTAATTTGAATTGGTGAGAGATATTCATGACAAAAGCTGTAGTGAATGCATAGTTCAAGACTTCAAGCAATATGGATATGAATTATTCTTTAGAAAGATTTAGTGCCACATTATATTCAGTACTGGTAGTGGCCTGGAAAGTTTGTAAACAGCATTATGGTGAAAACTACTGGATTGTCTTCTTTTCTATCTGTAGTGAAAATTAGAATTCTCTCATTTCCTGATTATATCCCGTGTTGTCTTTTGATGTGCACTTGATTGTTTATAAATTTATTTCTACATACAAGCACGTATACTTTTCTGTTGTCCAAAGTATGCCACTGCTCTTGTTAGTTAAAAGTAAACAATCAAGACTATTTTGTAGAAATTTGTCCTCAAAGAGTAGGAAAAGTACATTAATGGAAAGAGCTTGAGAATTTAGATGTCTCTGCGCTTGAAATTTGCACAGTGGCCTTTGGAACTTAAATATTTGAAATTTTTTCATTTCATCTTCTATAATGATTTGGAAAAAAATAAGGTCTTTGCCTCTTTAAAATTTTATTCTTAAAAATGAAACAATGATGTTAGCGAGTTTATACTCCTAACACACATTGTTGGCTTGTTGGTTTTTTCTTAACTGCATAATGAATTTGATACTTGCATTGGAGAGCAAGTGAGGAGAGTGCATGAGAAAAGAAATATTGAAATAATCCAAGAGAAATGGACAAATAGGTTCTTGACATTTTATAGCGAATATGATTAAGTCTCTTGCCAAATTTGATTACAAACAAGCCCTGACCTTTGTAAACAGGAGACACATAGCCATAGGTCCCTTCATACTGGGTTCAAATCATCACCAAGGGGACCTATGTCTCCTGTTTTGAAAGATCGGGAATTTAATTGTAATTAAATTTGATGAGGGATTTAGGGTCCGTTTGGGAAACTCTAGAAGTAGCTTTTTTTAACTTTTGACTTATGAAAAGTAGTAGTATTAATGTTGGGTGCAATTTTCAAAACTAAATTACAACTTTCTAAGAAACTATTTTGGAGCTTATAGAGAAGTTAAAAAAAATGACTTCTCTCATAATACTTCTACTTTTCATTACATTTCTATAAAATAAGCACTTTTAGAGTTAAAAATCCAAACACAAAATAACTTATTTATAAGTTACTTTTAACAGAGTCATTTATTGTTTAAGTTATTTTATCAAAAGGAGCTTAATTAAGTTAGTTACCCAAACTGGGCCTTAATCCCCTTCGAGATAAAAGGTCAGGGACTTTTTTGTTCTTTTCTCTAATCTCAATTGTGGACATCTTATGAACTATGAACTTCCACTGGTATATGGTAATGACTAGAGAAGACTGAAGCTTAAATGCTGGTGGTTGTAGTTTGTTTTACTTTTAATCTGAGTGGCAGGGGATACTGGTTGATTTGATTGCTCATTATGTAACTTTTGTGGGCAATGCATGCCCTTGCACTGAGTGGATTGGGAACTTAACTTGCTTACTTGCTCTTATTTCCAGAATGTGTCGGACACGGAGTAGATGCTTGCTTAAGGGATCCCGCTTCTTGGATGTCAAGACAGAATGTTATTATTATTATTGGTGGTTTTTTTTCCATACCGGTAACATGTAGAAACCCTGTGATTCTGTAATGTATGCAGAGTTCATTCACAAGCTGTTAACGTTGGATCACAAAATAGAAATAACCATTGCCTTCTGCAGATTTCAAGTTGTGTCTGCACAATTTTCAATCTGAATGCTAGCTAGTGTCTTATCATTTCTGCTTAGGCATATGACACCATGCGTCTTTGTGTGATTTCAATTTTGTCTTGTATAATTGAACTGGATGGCTTCTTGCCGTGAGTCTTAAATGGAATCGAATAATGGATACACTAGCTAGAAAGATGAAGTTGAATGAACAAGAAGTGCTCGTTCTTCGTTTCTGAGCTTGAATTCCCATCCGAAGTTAGTTAAAGGCCCCACGGCAGGATTTTGGGGAATTAAGTCTATGCATAAGAAATTGCCAGTTGTGGAAATATCAAAATATGATTTGTGTTGTGTTTGTGAGCTTGTTACCTATTTCAGTATTTGAGTTGTATTATGAAAATTAAAACAATCGAATAAGTACTTGGTTTTATACATCATGCCATATGTACTTTGTTGAAAGTGAAAGTTCGTCGATACCACGTAAAATGACATCCCGGGAAGATGAAATTATTAAAGGTTCAAACTTTCGGACGCATAACACATGGATGAAATGGGACGCTTTTAAAATGTTCCCGTTTAAAAATTGGACATTAGTGTTCTGGTTAAATTTAAACTATGCATATCTTTGATTGAAGATTCAATTTGGTCCATTTTCACAAAGGACTATTCCTATATAAAAAAAAAAGACACCTAAACCCTCAAATTTTTTTTTATTATTTTAGAATAATATGACTTCTCTAATAAAAGATCTGTCAAATAGTAATGACAACTATTTTTATAGGAGATTTTATTTGTATTTTGTGAGAATTTTAAATTTTCACAAAGTTTTTTTCAACAATACTAATATTATCAACATTAATGTTATTTTCTTTCGTTTCTTATTTAATGCTATTTTTTTCCTTTAAAAAGTCTTCGTACTACAATTATTTTTTTTCTTGCGATATCATGTCTATTAATGGTTTTTTTTTCCATTTAACCACCACTGGTGAAGGAATTTTTTGAAAACAAACTTATTAATAGTTTGTGGGAATTTAAAACTCCACAAATTACAAATAAAACTTCCACAAAATTAATTTACGTTACTATTTAACGAATTTTTAAATAGAAAAATCGTATTGTCCCAAAATAAAAAGGTTGAGACCCGGAGTATCTCTTTTTTAGACAGAAATCGCCTTGTCTTTCGTGAAAATAAATAAGGGTCGAATTGAGTGTTTACTCGCATATCTTTTATTGATAGATGTAATGGTTAGAATTTAATAGAGTCTAGTAATTAAAACTTGATCACCATTATGAATTTTTAAGTTGTCGATAATTATATGAGTAATTATTTAAATTAGTCTTTGAAATTTTTAAAATCAGATATTTTAGTCTATTCGATTTTAAAATACACAAAATAGCTTTTAATATTTTAGTGACTAACAAAAAGTGATTGTATTATCTAACAAAAAAATATTAAAAATTTGTGTATTTTAAAATCTAAAAGACTAAAATATATAATTTTAAAAATTTTACAAACTAATTTAAATAATTACTCTAATTATATTTTTTAAAAAGATAAAATTATAAAGAATATAAAAAGACCTAAAAATTACTATCTGAACTAATATTAAAAGACGTATCAAAAATTACTAAAATATAATTTTTTAATTAAAATAAAATAGTATAAATTATTTAAAATTTAATACAATGCAATAAATGAAATATAATATATAAATTTAATTTTAATATATTATTAATATAAAATAATTTTATATATGCATCTAATTAAATATCAATCAAAATAACTATTTACATTTGTAACAAATTTTCTAATTATCACTGTAACCTTTATATACGACGAGCAGCAAGAGAATCACTACTTCGAATATAGAAATGACATTCATTCAGTTTTCCCTGGCTGGCATGAATCCACGTGGCCTATATATTTGAGAGGCAGAGTCAGAGAGAGCAAGAGAGTCCACAAAAGCAAGAACTGGTGGTCCCACTCGGAATCCTGTAATGGATCCTGCATCTGACATCACCAGCACCAGCAAGAAGGCTATGTTATGTAGCGTATAAGCTTGCTTATCTTGTTTTCTTTCTTTGTTTGGTTGCATTTATGTATGGCTTATTTACTGGCATGCAACCCCACCACTTCACACAAGCTTTTCTGCTCAGAAATCTTTCTTGATTCTAGAGCAGTTTCCAGAAATGCATGTTGCAGTAGTGTGAGAAGGAGTAGCGGCGGCTTTGTGTTGCAATGCACCACCACAAGTAGTACTTCTCAGTTATCTCGTGCAGATCAGAATTTGAGTCTGCAGCAGCAGATTGAGAACGCTGGTGAGAAGCTTAAGCAGCAACTCGAGTATTTGGTATGTGAATATGGATGGAAGGTAAGGAGGCTTGTTGAGAATAAAGATGAGACAAAGAAAGCCGCTCTAATTCAGGCAGAAGCGTTCCATGAGCCTGTGGCTCTTTTTAATGACTTGTTCTTTCAATTCTTTAAGGTCAATCTTTTGCTTCTCTTATTTTTCTTTTTCTTTTTCAACCAGATACTCTGATTATGTAAAATATTTTTTGTACTCATTCAATTGCATTAGTTTTTTTTACTATTCATTCAAGTAGTATTATTGATGTAGCTAGCGTTCCGTGCAAAACTGTTTTACGCGTATCAAAATTAAATTCTAAAAGAAATCACTTCGTTAGTTCACTGTGAATTTGATGCATTTACAATATGCAAGTAGGCGGAAGTGCTTTCTGGGCTCATGTACAAGCTTAATAACTCACCTCCCAATAGGTAAATTTGTGAACATCTGAACTTCTAAAGATAATAAAAGAGAGAGAAATATCAAGAATTGATCATTGGTGTTTGTGTAGGTATGCTTGTTTGGTGGCTGAGGCAGCCACAGAAGATGCAGATTCACAAAAACAACTTGTAGGGGTCATAGATGTCACTGTCTTAAGAGACCGAGATGTGCTTCAACATCTTCCTGCTGAAGCACAAGAGTACCTTTACATATCAGGAATAGCAGTCTCCAAAACATTCAGGTAGCTAAGTGAAATCTAATATAGACTTCGTTTATTTGGTTTTCATTGTGCTGTTAAGTGTGTATTTATGAAACTAACTGGTGACTACAGGAGGAGGAAAATAGCTACTGCATTGTTGGAAGCGTGTGACAAGCTTTCCATTCTGTGGGGTCATGAGTTTCTTGCACTTCGGGCTTATGAAGAAGATCTTGGTGCACGCAAATTGTACACAAATGCAGGATACCATGTTGTGTCTAGAGATCCACCATGGACAAGTAATTGGATTGGACGAAAATGTCGTGTTCTTATGATTAAAAGAACTAGCTAGCTTAATGTATAAGTTTTGAGACATCTTACATCCAAACGAAACCTCAACATGAGTAAAGTGTATCATAAGTACATAGTTTGTGATAGTATAACTATTTTGTAATTCTCATGCTGTCAAAATATGCTTTTCAAGTGAGAAGCCTCAAACTTTTAGCAAACCCTTTTACTAAAATTCGTATGCAATAAACTAAACAGCGGAAAGTGCTTAACAGCAGAGATAAACTGTTTTTACATACTAACACAAGCACCCCAAAAATGAAAATAAAATAAATAAAATAAAACAAATAAAATCCAGGTAAAAGACTTGAGTGATTTCCCTAATAAAGCATCTTATATCACACACCCCAAAAAAAAAAAAGATCTTACCATTTACAAACAGCAAAGGAATGACACACTCCAAACACTAGAATACATAAAAACAGCAGCATAGCATATGCTGCTTATTCACTTCTATATACCTTGTACCATACATGGATACACAGAAATATTGAAACTGCAAGCAAACAGAGCTTATGTCTCCACAATGATTTTTCCAGTAGCATGGCCATCAATGCTCTTAGCCCAAGCATCTTCAGCTTTGCTCAAAGGAAACCTAGAGTCAATAACAGTCTTGATTTTCCCATCCTTCACTAACTGAACCATATGCTCCAGGCCCTCCCGCTTGATAGTAACGAAGAATGGCACCAGCTGCTTCTTGGAAAAAGTAATTTTCTTCACAGCAAATGTCCACAAAGAACTCGCATTAGGTGTCAAATCGATTACCTTCCCATTTTCAGTCAAATTAGGACTGAAAGTTGACCATGGTATTCCGGTTGTACAATGTATCACAGCATCATATTTCTTGCCTGATGGACTCTTTAGGGCTGCCCCCTCTGGAGTCTTGTAGTCAAGAACCTCATCAGCTCCTAAGCCCTTAACAAACTCGATGTTGCGAGCCCCACAAGTGGCTGTCACATGTGTGTTCCCTAGTTTTGCTAGTTGAACAGCATAATGACCTACACCACCCGAAGCAGCAGTTACCAATATGTTCTTTTGCTGGCCAGACCCATCAAGCTTGACTCCTGCAATTTCAGTGAGGGCATCACGAGCAGTGAGACCGGCAACAGGTAGAGCTGCTGCTTCAGCAGCCGATACTTCTGCTGGTCTGATAGCAGTTAAGCTCTCACTAGCAACGGCATACTCTGCTAATCCACCTCCATACTGCCATTCAAAACAAACAACACATAAAATAGATATTGGAAATATTATCCTAGGATATGTTGGACAACGATCTAAACTTGGAAAATTTACAGGTTTCAGAAAGTTAAATTATACTCTTCCATCTAGGGGCTATCATTTATTAGTTTACGGGAGGAAAACTATAACAAAAATGGGGAAGGTGATCTTCAGATTGTGTCACAAAATCAGTCTCTCTATTAGGGTTAAGGCCACATACATAAAACCCTCTCCAACCCCACAATTGTCAGAGCTTGGAGCACTGGGGGTACCCGTTTTATTCTCGTGTGTTCCAAAAAGTATAACATGTTTTCTTAGCAGACGTGTTTTATATAATATAGAGAGAAGTATGAGACTATTGTCTTACATCACAGCTATTTAGAACTGCTTCACTGAATTAGTGAATTGCAATTTGTTTGTGTTCACCCCTACTTTCTTATCTTTTTCCACCTAATTCTTAAAATTTGAATGATTTACTGTGTCTATCCCGAAAACCTAGAATCAAGCATACATTCCAAACACTGGGCTCAAGTGTATGCTCATATTCCCTAGTTAACAGATTATCAAAAAAACAAGGAGAAGGCCCAAGTTCATGGAGCTTGGAGAAGGAAGATCAAATAGAGGAAGATAGATATCCAAAAGGAGGACATGGCAGTCATGAGGAACACAGAAGAGAAATTTAGGCGGAATGGTGGGTGTGCTGTATCACGATGCAAATCAAAGAAGATATGCTTTAGGAGGATACTTGTCGAATGGAAAAGGGCTGCTCTACATGATAGGTGATTCTGAAGATTCGAACTCAGAAAAATGGCGGAAATGATGGCATTTGAATGGGTATTTCAGTATGCTTTGGAGGTGTTAAATACTTAAATGGAACATTTGAAACATTTGAAATAATTTCATCCAACTTACTACAACTGTCATGGATATAAGGAAATGATGAAGCAGCATCAGAACAAAGATTCAGCTGTAACTATGTTTTAAAGAGAAAAAAGAATGGTTCAGAGACAGAGAGAAAACACGCAGGAAAAAGAAGGATTTTGCTCTGTTCAGCTTCTTGTGTGTTGAGATAGCACTGGAGACCCGAGAAGCTAGCTGTTGTTTTCTTGAATTGAATTGTGGCATAGGGTTAGAACTTAGAAGGCTAATAGAAGAGATATCTATGTGGATATATTAGTGTGGATTCTGTTGTTTTCTTTTATTCCTACTGTACCTTCTGAGTGTAGCTAGTGACCATTTGAAATTATCAAAAATTGAAAACGAAAGTCCATTTAACCCTATCTATCTCTCTTTTCTCTTCTACTTGATAGAAGTGTTGCCATTTGTGAACAACAATGTATATATACTCAAGCTTACAATTTTAACCCCCGAGCTAGAGTAGACAGTAGACAGAAATCACCGGAACTTTAATCGAAAGCAATTAACAAGTGAAAGATAGAGAAAGTTACATCATGACCGAGTTTAGCAATGACTTTGTCTCCAACTTTAAAATCTTTAACTTGTGGTCCAACCTCTACAACCTCTCCTGCAACATCAGTACCTGATTGCAGCAACATTAAACACGAATTGTCAAATAAATAAACCAGAACACTGCGGATTAGAGGTAAATTGAGAAGAAGACTTAGCGTTAGCATAATTACAGGGTATGTGGGGAAACTTTCTCGGTAAGAAAAGAGGGCGAAGCATGCCCTTTTGAATCTTCCAATCAACAGGGTTAATGCTAGTTGCTTCCAGCTTCAGTAAAACCTCACCGCTCTTCGGAGTAGGAACCGGAACTTCAACATGCTGCTTACAAATTACAATCGTTTCTCACTCCCGAATCAAAATCAAGCAACTTCAATTTGGATTGAAACGACCATCAAGTTTTAATTTTGATTTAAAAAAAAAAACAAAGACGAGGGAGGTACCTTCAAACCGGCGGCACCGCCGCCGTAGGAATCGTACTGGAGAGCTCGCATAAGCTTGGTGGCCTTATCGGAGAGGGATGTCAACGACGACATTCACTATCACGTCGCAACCAAATTCAATTCAATCCAAATGCTGTCACTGTTTTGAGGTAGAAGACGTGTGTGGAAAGAGAGTATAATATCTGTCAGATTTGTTTGCTTTTATATAAAAATGAAAATTGAAAATTCCATGGTAATTAATTCACGAAATTTTCAATGAAATAAATATCATATACATCAATTTTCACGTGGCATACATGCCTACCACATAATATCTTTGCAATCGTTGCAAATATGCAAGTCACATCCGATAAACTTGAATTGCATTGTAAATATTGAAATCACGTCACAAATATTGACGAATTCTTTTAAAAGTAATAAATAATCTTCTTAAGAAAGAAATTGTCTCCCTGTTTGATCATCCACTGATTTCCAATTGCCTAATAAAAAAATATTTGTCCATTTTATGCTAGAATCAAATATTTATTTTATTTTATTGGAGTTGAAAATGTGAACATTTGTTTTGTTAAAATGAATAATGAATGATATAAATACTATTATGTTCTTTTTTTTCTTCTGTACTTGTATTAGTCAATTTTATTACTGTTAATTATCATTATTGAGTTGTAAGCTCACGTTATCTCAAATTGGGTTCTGAATAGTGAAAAGTGAAAACCCTTGTCTTGTGTTGTGGTTTTCTAAAATTGAGTGTTGTATTCTCCAATTTCCAGTTTCTTCGATAATTGTTTCTTCGTTTTGCCGATTCTGAAGAACGGGAGCTACTGCCATGGCCACCACAGCTCTGCGGTGGCAACCTCTGCTACCGCCCAACACGAACCTGCAGCGCCGCCATCGCCAAATGGTAACCTTCAAAGTCGAAGCCTTTCGCCGGAGCGACATGGACAGCTTCGCGAAGCGTATGGCTTCCGGGGAAGCATGGAAGGACGCGTGGCGAGGTGCCAACGACGGCATGGAGCGCTTCATCTTCGAAGCGAAGAAAACCGCTGAGCGCCTCGACCGCCGCTACGCCCTCTCCAACCGCCTCTCCTCGGTGGCCAGGGCTGCCGCTGACCGAGCACGTGAGATTGATCGCGATTTCGAGATTAGCCTCCGATGGCGCACCTTCACCATGGATTTCAGAAGAAATTGGCCTCAGGTCTTTTCATTATTTCCCTTCTTTTGTGCATTGATGATCTTAGTTTTGTGGTGGTTACTGGTTCGGTATCTTATATTCTTAGGGTTTATGTTATTTTGTGCGTGTGTGTGTGGTTCAGTACAGGGTGCAGCTCAATAAATTTCTGGATAGTCCAGTGGGAAAGGGCGTCGTGGTACGTATATCACTCAAATTCAAAATTTTTATTTCTGGGTTAAGATGCTAGATAGGAATATTTCATGTAGATTTATTTACAAAGGCCATGTGAAATGCGAGATTTAACTTGAGCATTAAACCATACATTAGGTTCCAAAAATTGAGTCCCATAGAATTCATTGTAAACATTTTCTCCATTAATGCTGCCATAACCTGTGAATCTAATTAACTTTACTTTCTCCAAAGGGCACACTGGAGCTAATCACTTTATTTGATCTTACTTTGAAGATATGTAAGCTTTAGTTATTATTTTTATTCTACAAAAAGGAAAAAAAACCCTTTGAATCATGCTTTAGTGTGCACCAACTCGTCAAGTATACATGTGATTTTTTAGTTCAGTTTCTCGACCTTGATCTGACTGGTCAATTCCCCCTTTCAGACAACTTTCTTCATCTGGTTTGCATTGTCTGGTTGGCTTTTTCGAATCTTGATTATTGCAACATGGGTACTTCCATTTGCTGGTCCTCTTCTCATAGGGACATTGGCTAATAATTTAGCTATTCAGGTATGAGGAATCATTGCCTTTCAATTTTTAATGCGTTCAAGCATGTGCATAACTTCTGAATTGTGCTGTTTAGAGTAGTGTACATCACTTCAATAGCAATTATGACTTGTGGCTATAACCAGGCAGGTGAAATTCTCTTTAGGAAAGAAGGCATGCTAACAATAAGTACACCAAAAATAATTTAACATGATGGCCTCATTGACAACCTGTAGACTCTGAACTGGGCCTATGAAGCTTGTTTTAACTGCGACCAAGAAAACTTCTGTGTTCAATGAAATAACTTTTTTCCCTTGAATCATCTGTACTATGTTTTCATTTTTACTTAATGTTTTAAAAATGTTCATGCATTTATACTTGAGCTGCATTTGTTAAATTATTTTTGCAACTTAGCACTCAGTTAATTCTCACCATGCTGGCAGTTGCCATTGACGTTAAACACATTGGATCAAATTATTTGGACTTGTTATTTATGTGGCACATAGCTCAAGTTGCTCTAGTGGTCTAAAGTCACGATCATTTCAATTATAATGTTTTATGCACTTTATAGGCTCAAAATGTTGTTAAATCTGTATAGGGAAATTGTCCAGCTTGTAAGATTCAATTTGTTGGTCTTAAGAGCCAAATAATTCGATGTACAAGCTGTGGCAACATTGTGTGGCAACCTAAAGGGGATTTCTCTTCAAGAGATGGTAAAAGAACCTCTGCATCTAAGTCAGACCCTGAGATTATTGATGTTGATTTCGAGGAGAAATGAAGACATGTTGGAGTTGGTGAATATCACTATGGATTTGACTTTGCAAACATAATGTGATCAGTTTCAATTCATTAATTATGTTTCCGGTTTCTTTATAATTGGAGTTTGTTCTTATATATTTGCTGTACAAGTGTTTGTAGTGTTAGTTGTATGCACTTGTAAATTTTTCCTTGTACGATGAAAGCTGAGATCGGAAAGAAGAAAACCAAACACTAAAAGAAAATTGGAAGACAAATAAAAAAGTAACAGCCAGTTTCCGGTGCAAACAGTTTCTGGGGCCACATCAATTTGTGAACTTTGTCGGCAGATAGCATCAATTTTGTAGCAAGATGTTTGGGCAACATAATATTACCATCATCAAGAAGCATGTTATTACTTAACAGACTTTAGGATTATGCTTCAAAATGGACAAAGGGGAATGCCCCTTGCATGTTGACTATTTTGAATGTTCAAAGATCTCTGATTCCAAATAATTATATTTCTACTAAATTTGGTCCTTTAATTGTCATGTTTCCAATTTTGCGGGTTGTGTCTCTATCACGAAAACGTTTTCTATTTGGAAGGTCTTTTCCTTCAAGGAGGTAACATCACAATTAGAAGTTAAAATCGTATCTTTGTCTAGAGTAAGTTGGTGTGAATGGACCTGGATTCTGAATGAGTCTTCTGACGAGGAGGTAGGTGGGCTGGTATAGGGAATAATTTGTCCACCCAAACCAGAAACCGAAGCAGCCCCGATTCATCCGTAGACTGTACCACTGTGGTCATAAAAATGGCCAAAAGTTCAATCTACAATATGGAAAAACGTTATAATGCTCTCCTTACACCTTACATCTGTGTTTTCCCCGGGACTATACTCAATTGCTCAGGTTTTGCCATATATAAAATGTCTCTGATTTAAGTGTACACAGTGAAGAACAATCATTTCATTATATAGCAATTTGTTCTAAGGACCATGATTATACAGTTCGTAAACAAAAGGTACAAGTATGATTTTCCCCGCTCTTTTCTCCTCCTATGTACATTGGAGAATGGAACAATTCACCACTACACTAGTCAGCCATATCGGACAACTCTAAGATGATGAATCCTTCTACTTCTAGTGTACATTCTTTGACAATTACACAATTGCAATTACATTGTTAGAGGCATTAACAGCAACTACGGATGAATGATTGAGAGCAATGCTCGTATCAGCATGTGCCACATTCACAAAGCAGTGATTTGATGCAAGCCTTGCATTTATTTAGAAACTAGAAGGTGTGCGCTTCTGTATAATCCTTCTAGCCTTGCTTGAGAAGTTTCTCACCATTACCTTGTCAGAGAATGTCAAGGGAACTTCTTCCTCAACAGTCTCTCTCCTATCAAACCAGCCAGTAGAACCACTCTCGTACTTTGAGGTGCCTGTGCCTGATGCATCCGAGTAGTTGGGGTCTTCTGGTATATCTCGATACAAATGTTTCAATATAAAAAGAGCAGTGTCATAATCCCGCCAATAGTTTCTGTACAGAGCAAAAAAAATGGTGGTCAGTTATCAGTTATAAGAATAACACCACAAAATCCATGATATTTCTGTCAAATCATTCATTCTCTTTCTAGTAATAAAATAATAGACACTGAAGCTCCAAAACATATATTAACCATGTCTTTCCCGCTGCAGAGAAGACCCTTATGATTAGGCACATCAATTCTAAATCTATGCTATGTTTAAGGAAGAGAATCAACTCATCACCACATTGGATCTGATTTTAAAATAGATTGTTCTGTGTATTGTCCCGGTATATATAATGTGGCAATTGAGCCACTGGCCATGTAATTGGCTCAAGGGACATAAGAAAAAATGCAATATGTTATTGTTTTACATAAATTTTAAACATATCTTTATGAATTTAATGTTCATGTACTGTCAATGTAAAAGAATTTTACACAGACAACCAATCGTGTATTGTCATGTCAGCAAAAATAACTAATTTCCAAACCCACTACTTAAAAAGTCATCTAAACTTGCATCAAAATTATACTTATCAAAATTACACAGACAACCAATAGTGTATTATGTTAACAACTAGAGAACAAATTAAACAAATCACAGATATTCTAAGCAAACTCCAATTACAAGTCTACAAAGGATCAGATGTATGTAGCCTAACATAAGCAAAGAGGTTGTTTATGTTATTAGAATCCATGGCCACCAGACCAGAAATAAGAATTGTTATATATATATATATATATATATAACCTAACAATTAAAATAATCACCCAGTTGCTTCATTTTATTCACTTCCAATGACTACAATCTTGATAGTATGATAATTACACAAATTCTAAATGAAGCACTTACGTATGTGATCCAATGGCTTGCAGATATGGATGCTCGAATGTCTTATCCTGTATATCAAACAGAAAATCAAACGAATAAAGAAAAAGAATTTGAATGAGTTAATTTTGGAGCAGCAAGTTTTGCAGAAATCAGTTATATATGATCTTGGTTTGCACAAGACTTCTGACACTGGAGTAGTGGGTCAACAATAGCAGTAGCAGATTGTTAGTTTGGAACAACTCCATACCTGTAGCATGTGATCAATTCGTCCATCCTTGCTTCCTGTCAACCTCTCCATCATCAAAGACCCATATGATGGCTCTTCCTCCACTTCTGGATTTTCATCTGCAATACAGGAGCCAAGAAAAAATTGTCACAATTATGTTATAGCATTAATCAAGAATAAATGATTTAATAACCACGAGACCAATAAAGTTGCAAAAGCAGAGTCAAACTATCAAACACAACATGTTTGGTATTGTTATATTATTTTCAATTTACATTCTACAATAAAGACTATAGATGAGGACCATAAATATCTGCATTAAGAACAGAAGCAAGATTTAATTTGAACTCAAGTAGTCAAGTTTTATAACTTGTTAAAGCTGAAATCAGCTTGCAATGCTTTTTACAGTTATTGTGGAATTTCGCACATTCCCATTAGGTTATAAAAATCTAAATGTTCATAGATATAGCCATCACATGACTTTAAAGTTCAACATTTCTTTTGGTGACATAATATTTACCAAAAAGTCAGCGAATGAAACATACTCCCACAAGACTGACTACCATGTCTGTGGCATGGTTATTAGTTATCACAACCCTGGCAAAAGGAACTAAGAAAAGCCACTTCTAAATAAAATGCAAATGGGAAAAGCTGTAAGATTACAAAAATCCATTTTAACAGCTACTATATCAACAGTCTTAAAAACAACCTTATTATATGAAATCGGAAAACATTAGCTCATAAAAATGAAGTTATCAAATGAAAAGGATCCTGAAAGACAATATTACCTTCTTGGTTATCCATGCTTGTCGATTGACAAACTGTGAGGACCTTAACCTGCTCGAAAATCATGAATAACAATCATCTTACAAAGCTAAACAATATGTTTTCTGTTCAATCTAGCAGAACCATCATAATTGATGAATTACATAATTCAATGTTCTAAAATAATATTAAGCTTCAAATTGTCTATATTGAGCTGCATTTGTAACAAACCTGCATACACTTTAGCTTACTAGTATATTCTCCCAAAATGAATTGTCGACCAACCCATGAACCAAACTCTAAGCTAGCAAGTTTACAAAGCAATCAAAACTCATAAATTTCACATTTGAAACTTAGAAAACCACTATGGTAGCTGCAATCTTCGTAGTTATTATTAACATCTCTGCTTAGGTGGTCCTATATTTCGTGAACATTACTCCAAATGTGTCCTCCTTCACTTTCTTTCTCCCTTTAGGATTCCAGTAAGGGTAGCAGATATTAGTAACATACATTGTTTTATGGTCAGCCTTTGACTCCTAATCCAAAATCCCAATAAAGGAGCTCACCCCAACAGAAATACAAGGACAGAACCTAATTGCATTATGTTTCTTAAAATTTTTCACGCTGATTTGGCCAACAGAGGAATATCTAATTATTATTCTTTTTTTTTTTTCCAAAAATGTACTTCTCTCTGATAAAGCCTCTTGCTTTTAACCAAAAAAGTGGTCAAGGTGACAAGCAATCTTAACCACTGGACATCAGTTTAAATACTACGGAAGCAACTCTTTATATGGAAATTATATAATTCATACCCCCATGGTTAAACAAAAACTAACTCCACGAGTGTTTCAAATGAATTCAGAAACAAAAATGAAAACTGCACATTTTCTGTGCACAATGCACATGAAACATGAAAAGCTAGGGAACAATAATAGAAAAATAGATTCAGAAATGGATATTATAGAAGGGGAAAATGTAACAGGGTGAAAGGATGATATGAAATGAATAAATAATCGTAATCCTTAGTCATCTAGCCTAATCTGTATGCCATCCCTCCACTTGGTTATTCTTATAGAAAAGATGCTCACCGTTGCAGAATTCAGATAATTCTTCACTGCCTGAGTGCGAACTGCCAAATCTTCAGTAAATTCCTACACCAGGATTGAGGGGATTATTTGAGACAAATACAGTGGTCCAGTGCATTCACATGGTACAAGCATCTATACTGCCTTACCTGAAATCCAATATGCAACCTTCTTCCTCCTTTGTGATACGGAATCAAAACAGGACGTTTGCCAATGTATTCTTTACAGACAAGTGGCTCTATCCTGCAGTGATATTTTTTTGGGGGGATAAAAATAGCATTTATGATGTCATATATTTTTCTAAATCCTCAGATAGAATATTAAAGTAATATATTTTGGAAAGAAAATTAGTAAAATAATGTTGAATTGGTATTAACAATTCCACAAGCCAGTGTGCAAGTAGCAAGACAAAGGTCCTCACATCCATGTTCAAACAATGTGGAGCAGTTTGTTAGATATATACCTTTTTTCCCACCCTAATATAATACTCCTCTTGTTGCAAAATTATATATTAAAGTGATGTTCCAAATTCAAATAGCAGCAACGGGATTTAGCAAATACATAGAATTTGAGCATAATTAAGGGATTATTTAAAAACAACTGGGGGCAAGAAATAAAAAAGCCTACTAGGGAATTTCATTGGGGATGAAAATATAACAAACCTGTATGCAACTGGATCGTAGGGGTGAAAAATGTTGAACATCTGACGACAAGCTGGCATTTCTTCGATTATATTTTCCTGCTCCCAATATTCTTGACCTCTGCCTAGAATGATGAGGAAAGAGTTTTGTCTTAATTTACATCAATACAATTGAAGCTTGTATGTTTATAGGTGACTAGCACTTATCCAATAAAGTAATATGGTGTGATATTCCCAACTTCCTATTTCCAACTTAATCTAATAGTGTCAAATGAATTTGAATGAAAGAAAGTTTTAGAAGAAAACATGGTCAAAGCAGGGGAGCCCAATGAACAAGATCTGAACCAATGGAGATTAGGAAGGATAGTGCATGCAGTCTTATTTCCGCAAGCAGAGAAACTCAACTTGTGAGCTCTAAGTCACAAGGCAGAAACCTTTTGCACTAAGGCTAACCCTCAATTTGCATACTCCTGATATGGTCTCTAAATCATACTTCCATTACAAATGGTTCATCAATGTGGAAACAGAGCAATATAGTATAAAATGTGCACTATTGTAAAAGGAACTTCAAGACTAGAAATAAAATTTCTACATTCTACGGTGGCTATAAAGCTCTGGCAACACTTAAAAATTGTAGCCAAAATTAAGGTCACATTTTTTTATTATTGCCAATGCTTTTTAATTTGAAAAAAAAAAGGTGTGACCTTAATTTTAGCAATACTTTTTTAAGTGTTGACAAAGTTTCATAGCCATCATAATTATAGCCACTATAGAATTCACACCATTTATGTATACATGCTCAAAACTTATTACCATTGCCAATTCGGATATTACGGAGAGAAAGAAATACACCAAGAGGGGATCCAACAGCGAAGAAGGTGTCAACCTGCCATACAAGCAGTAACAATCATATTATCAATGAGATATATAACTCATATTTTAAATGGAAATTAGCAAGCACCCATCTTTTTTTCATTGGATATGTTTAAAATACTAAAGGGAAACATACATCACAGTAGAAAACACTGAAGAGATTATATACCTGAAACAAAGGTTTTTATTTGTTACCATACCTTGAAATGAAGCTTTGTGTACTTGATATATGGGGTATAACTCTTTGATTCATCTTGTGGCGTAGATAACCCTTCAGGTAACTGTTGCACTGCCATATTGACATAAGCATCTTTAACTATTTTGCGTTATATATTGAAATTCAAAGAGAACAAAGAAAACACTTTAAGCTGTTCAAGCACAAGCTAGTAACTACCAGGTTGCAACTCTTCAATATGCCCTGCACCTCGTGATTCCATTTTGACTAGAGAGGCTCTCAATGAATCAATCTAAACAACGACATTACAAGTTATTACCATACTAATTCAAGAACATTCCATTGATTTTATAAGTCTAAAAGTAAGTAAGCCATGTATGTAGTATATATGCACACACCAAACCCAGCCTCCATCTTACAGTTCAAGCTCTCATACTAGTATAAACATGTATCACAGACCAATTCAGAAATTCAACCCACTAGGAGTAATAGACCAAGAATAGGCACAGTGAAACACAGCTAAGGACTAAATCTTTACAGGGTAACAAACCAGGCGATAATGAAGTTCTTAATAATTCCAGGTTTTATTCAAGAAATGGCAGAGATTTTAAATTCAAGACAATACCTCTCAAGTTAATGCCATCTTAGGGAATTCAAAACTAAGTATTGAACAATAACTTCATATCCACACGTTATTAGACTAAAATAACTCCCAAACCATAGTTACTAAGCCAAACCCACCATTCCATGGGACATATTGACATACTAACAAGACACTAACAATTCATAAGCACACACAGGACGCAATCAAACTCATAACCATAAAGTGTAAAAAGAACTTAACATTGCCACTTCTCTGGGTGTGTGGAAAAGAAGGGGGTATGGAGGGAGGGTGAGGTAGCCAACCTAAAATTTACGATGGACTGAGTGTTTGCTTTCTCCATAGAAACACCTTTAATAGGATGAGGTGTCAGAGAAAACAAACCATTATGGACAAGCAACTAACAGCTTATGATAATGGTACTGCAATTGACATGATTAATTGATTGATTGTCATGAATTAACGATTCATCTTGAAGGGAAGTAAGTAAAGGATAAACAGCAGGGGTGCTTCTGTATCTTATGGCTTCTTAGATTTCCTCACTATCTTGAAAGGGGGAAGTTTCCAGAAAAGAACATTAAAAATGAAAAATTACAAATAAAGGAACAGGTAGAACCTGAAAACTAACCTCTTTCATGAGCTTCTTGATTACTTCATCTTTGTTCTCTGTACCCTGGCATTCTTCCTCAGACAATCTCTTTGCCAATAGCCCAACATTCGCGCTCTCAGACTTATCCAACCCATTGAATGTCTCCGAAGGCATGTCACTAGAATAAGAAAGGAACTCAGAAACATCTCCCTCATTACTTGGTTTAGGAGCATCAGTTTCAGCAGTGATGTGTTCACTTGATGAGGCAGGAACTGAAACTAACGATTCCTCTGAATTTTCTTTCTCTACTTCAGGAATGATCTGCTGCATACTGTTCTTTTCATTGGAGGGGTTCACTGTGTTCAAAGTGTCGTCCTTATTGATTGATGAATGGTGAAAATGACTGTCTTGCTCATCAGGAAGTGATTCCCCGTTTTTAGCATGCTCCTTGAACATCCAATCCATTGGAAAAGGGCAGGACAGATTATTTTGATGGCAGAGGATATCATATGAAAGGACACTTCCCAGAGAATGTCCATATAAAGAAATCTACAGAAAAATCAGCCAAAAATAGATAAATTATATATATTGAAAATGCATAGAGGACAAATGAAGCAAACTTTCTCATAGTGTACCTTTCCATCATATCCAGGATTCCTCTTGAGAAACTTCAGATATAATCGATTCAGTTGGTTAGATACCTATAGAATGGTTTCACAATCAAGGGTTCTGTTACAAAAATCTTCAAAACAAACCATCCAAATCAAGAAGGAAACAAGAATGTTACTTTCCATCTGAAATTTTTGAAATTAGATAAATCTGTTGTGCTGTCACGTGAAATTTAAAAAAAAAATGCATCATGTTTCCACTTGTATGTTTGACAGTGCTGTTTTTGCAATTACCAAAACAGCTCTGAGAACAACAAGAGGCTCATAGAAGTAATCCTCTCTAAAGTTCTTCAAAAATGGAGTTTGTGGATTCAAGGGGATATTAAAGCAGAAACCATATAATATCATAAATGCCCCTAGGATCAGAAAAATACAAAAATACCTTCTTTACCAATTCTAATAGACCTAAGGGATTGTGAGAAAGTAAGTTTTTGGGCTATTGCAGTCAATTGAAAATAAAACAGTAAGATTTGATCTTTAAATGGGGAAAAAGTAGGAAAAAGTTGAAATAACGAGATCTGATCATTTTTAAAGATTTAAAAGACAATGTAGGTATGCATGTCTATATGTGCACACATACATACCGAGTCAATTATGTCTTGACAGTATATTGGGCTCATGTAGTATAAAACATCATGAACAGTAGCACTCAGCATAACACGCAAGCCGCGAACCCCATCGAGAGTTATTTTCTCAACAGCTGTTTCACCACTAAGCTTCAAACCTTTTCTCCACTAGATAACATGAATTCATGAATAAATATAGCAAAATAAAATGAAAGATTATGATTAACATAAACAATCACAATGATTAAAAGCATTGAGGCCTCCGTAAAATTTGCAATGTGCTCTTTGTACACAGATTTGTAGAAGAACCCGTAAGATTTCAACTTATATATTTCTCTTTGCCTGTAAACATGCTACAAGCTTTGGTTCTGTCTAGAAAAATGGCCTCTCTTTCATGTTCAACTTATATTTCAAGGGAATTTCTCATTCTGACGTTCAGGATAGATTGTGCAGGTTGCTCACACATATCAGGAGAACAACACCCCCCCCCCCCCAAAAAAAAACCACAAAAAAAAAAATAAAACCACACACCTACACACATAAAAATACAGCAGATTTTGCAAATTTGCCAAGTTTGGAACTTGACTCTAGTCTATCCAAAGTAATTCCAGCTTTGATTACATATGCTGTATAAATTGCAAAAGATACTTTGAATCCATAACATCAGAACATCATGTAACTCCACAAAAACAAAATCAAAGAGCAAGCCTAAACACTCATCAAACAGAGCAAGTGAAACAGACAACATTTCCACTGTTGCAGAGATCACCAGGAAGATTATGGGATTTCATGCAAGTTTCTAACTATGTGGTACAGCCATACAGGTCATACAAGCCAGGAAATAGTTCTTCGATTCACAATACAAGTCTCAATTCGGTTTAATATGGATTAGCATAGTATCTATGTCAGTTTCGACCATTTTTGCAACATGCAGTCCAATGGATAATCAAGATGAGAAAGAGCTTAACTTTGTATATAAGGAAAATAATGATAAAAGCCTCATAATAATAATAATAATAATAATAATAATAATAATAAATAAAAAAACAGGAAATCTCATATAAGGCTCAGAACACAAAAATGAGAACATGTGAGATACCTGGCATGGTATAAAGAGGACCCTTTGAGTGCCACGTTGGTGATGAGTAAGATGCTGTTCTGCAAGCCTTGCTGTAATATGCCGAAAATTTGCCACATCATCAACCAAATTAGATTTTTCCAGCCTTTGACCAATTCCATGAACCATAAATACCAAGTGTCGAACAGGGACCTACAAACAATTATTATCATACAGCTGATATGTAGCAAACCAATTATGACCAGGGGAAGGCGCATTATATGATCAAATCCAATTCCAAAGGGAAATAAAACTAAGTTTCCAAGTTTTAGCAGGATGGTATGGAGCTCTAGAGACTGACAAGAACACAAAAAGCTAACTGAAAGGGAGAAAAAGAGTATGACGATGAACACAATATAAATGTAGGCTATACCTGTGAGCAGTAATCATCCATCTCCTCCTCCTTCTGTTGCCGTAATTCATCCTGTTAAAATTTGTAAGTTAATAACAATAGAATTGATTTCTATTTGTATGCTTCCAGAAAGAAGAGCCTTGAAGTTTATTCAACAATTAACTGATAATTATCCACAATATTATCCAATAAACTTACTAAAATTTACGATATCAATTGTCATGTGTTGAATATGATACAGTTTCTTATTTTCTACAACAAATCATGCATTAAAGAATAACCAAGAAATAATGGCATCCCTGACATAGCTACAGCAAGATTTATATATCAACATAAGCACGCCTCTGTAATCACAATAATTGAGAAGATAAAATTCCAAGGCAAATTTGCTATCCATAAGGGAAATGAAACGGGTGGGGTGAGTTTAGACATGATTAATGACAAGGAGCAATGACGTCATTTAATCTATGTAACCAATCCCACCTAGTAGGACAAGACTCTATTGTTGCATCTTATGGAAAGATTGAGGAGCTTTTTTGTGACAACATGATTATATATAACTATTAGTACCTATATACATTCTAGTAGTAAGACCCCCCCCCCCCTCTCTTCTCCACACACACAAAAAAAAAGAAGAAAAATACCTGGGTTGGTTTTGATGAATCTGATGGTGAGTAACCACGTCTTAGTTTGATTGCATTTCTGCTAAAACTAACAAAACTAGAAAAGCCAGAAGCATCGACACTTAGCCAGGCATCCCAGGTATCATCTTCTCCTGTGAAAAGTGCATGCAGACCCTGCATGATCAACAACAATATAGAATGAAGCACCAGTCATTTACAATTTTAAAAATAAATAAATTCTCTATCTGTAAAACAAAATAAATAAAACATATCATCCTTTTAGAGATATTCTACATACTGGTGTGGAGCCTTGCAAATCAACTCGAGCTGCAAATAGACCTGAAGGTTGAAATGTTCTACGATGCCAAACCTGTAGAAACCAATGAATCGTAAACCTTATACTCTGGGCGAAGGGAAGAACCAAATTGAAAGCCGATCACCCTCTAACCCCCCCCCCCCTCTCTCTCTCTCTCTCTTTCTCACAACAACAAAACAAACAACACCCTTCCTTTCCTTCCTTCACACAAGTGTGATGCTAACATGTCCAGGATATGTATTTAGAATCTTCACGGAGTAAAGAGGTTTCCAAGTTTTTTGTTGCACAGCTAATTTGTAAGAGTACCTTTGTGAACTCCATGAAACTTACAAGATTAAGTGTTATCTCTGGCTGTTCTGTTTTCTTTATCTTTCAGGATCATAATACATCCCTTGATCTTATAATCTTTTTCTTGTACAACAATTTCCAATAAATGATAATAAAAAGAGACTAAAGAAATGGAAGTATAATAACAATCTTGGCGTTTTGTAAATAGATTGCAAAACATTGTAAAAGGCGAGAAACAAAATTGTAAAAAGCAGAAGGTAATAACGTACTAAACTGGGATAAACAAGAAAAGCATATCAATTGGACAAAACCCTATCAAACAGCCTTCCAGAAACAATTTGATAAGAACAATAAAATAAAAAAGGAGCAAGAGTTGCACATGGAAGATGATTTTGCAATTCAAATTAGACCCACATGCACAGCAAAAGCCTTTTTAAAATTATGAATAGAATTATTTGTTGGAAAACATTAACACAAACAGTTAGAATGACCTGAGTACGATAAGCAATCTCTAGTTGTTCAGCAACATCTTCACGAATTGGTAGCCAATCGAGCCCACCTTTACGAGCAAACCAATGGCCTCTTAGAACACGTCTATTTTCTCCGTTCCAGTAAACTGGGAAACAATGTCTCTTTGTCAAATCCACCTGCATGGATTGAGAATCACATCCTCAGAAATCAGTTCTAGTTATTTTCAAGCAAGAGAAAAGCCATGTTCCCTCTTTTTTTTCATTCTCTTTCTTTGAATCAAAGAATAATGTCCTAAGAGGAATAGAAGAACAATACAAAAAACACTGGAGGACCTCACACGAGCCCAAATATATATAGCTCCACTACTCAACATGTCCAAGAGGTAACATCCTCTAAAAAGATAATGAACTTTACATAAAGTAGGGCCAAACACTTAATCCTATCCCATAAAACTTGCTTGAGAAAATGCCCATTCTTTTATGTGCTTAATATAATTACTCACCAAAAATATCCCTAGAAGCAAGCAATATATAATAAGTGCTGATGAAAAATTTACGCCAAAAACACTTGATCCTTTCCTATCCTCTCTCTCCGCATTTAGAACCATGCATCAAAAACCAAATAATAAACGACATGCATCATGAAGACATGAAAGAACCTGTTTTTCTTGTGGGGAAAAAGGGTGAATTCAAACAAACATTGTATGTTTTCCAAATTTGTTTTCCATTTATTTTTAATCCACCTTCTAATAAAGTAAGATTAGAAAGCACTATGGTGTTTACCATAAATCACCCAAGAGTAGGAATGATATAGAAGCCACTTCTACCGCAAAACATTAAGGTTTTTCCATTAAAAACTCGCCAAATTTCCTCATATTGTGCTACATAAATCTAGAAAGTTATCATTGAGACCATTATGAAAAGAAGACACAAAAAACAAACAAAATACCTCATAGAGTCCTCCCTTTACAGGGACACCAACTCTCTCTTCCTCAATTTCAAAAAGTTGAAACGACTTTTTTCGCTCCAGCAAAGATTCATTGTGCTGCTTATCTAAATTTGTACTGGTACTTTGTCGTTGTCTTGGGCCTTCACTACATTCTGCATATTCTCTCCACCAACTAGAGAGTAACTCTTCCTCTCTCTACCAATGCATATACAACAAAGAATCTCATTATCTAGAAGTCATCCCATCCATGATTCAAGTAAAAAAAAAAGTAGAAGAAAAAGTAACCAACTATACATTTTATAAAATGACCTGCAAGAATGCTGCTTCAATTGCCAGAGAATCCCTCATGCCGAAACGAAAATAATCACTCTTCCCCACTATCTCTGTGCTCGGGACTGAGGCTGCCAACTCTGCAACGAGAGAGCAGGTGAGTGCAAGTACCAATGCTTCCACATTTTAATGAACAGACAAACAAACTCCGAAAGCATATCAAAAGAACAAGATTCAAAAATGGTGATACGAATCACAGGAAGTTAACGAGTTAAATGACAGTTTATGCTTGGTTTTTCTCAACACGGTTCCTTTTCTTGTGCAACAATTCATCAAACACATCACTTCGTACTTATATATTCACTAAGTCATTAATACACTAAGGCCCTGCAAGCCATTTCTAGCAAAGTTCAATTTAAAAAGCAAAAGCAACATCAGAGTCTCATGCAAGTTAAAAGATCACACTCCTAAAAGTCTAAACCCAAAGCCAAGCACAGCCCTATTGATTTGTAGCTGAACAGTGAGTGAAATGGCCCATAGAGAAACAAATGAAAGAGAAGCATAGTGAAGTATGGATATCAAGATTGCCGAATTGAATGAAGAGAATAGATACCGTTGGGAGCGAGAGGGATCTTGCAGAAGTACCACCTAACGTCACCGCCATCGGAGGGGCTAGAAGTCTGAGCAAGATACTTGTGCCTTGCTTTTGAATGCTCGATCACGTCTTCAAGCCTCGCAATGTTGGAAGGCGTGTTCTTCAGCGAGTCAGGGTCAGGGCTGTTGCTACTTCCCTCAGCGCCGCGGCGGTGCTCTTCCGCTTCCGCCATCGCCCGCCGCCGAGGAAATCAGAACCGATTGGGAGTCCGGGAACGGGAACAGACGGTGGAAGGTGTTGTATTGTTGTTGCGTTCGGTTGGAGTGAGCTACCAATTCTAAAATTGGAAGCGATTCTGTTTCTCTTCCTTTTTCTAATTCCTCTCTTTCTGCTTTGTAAATCAAAACTGAGAGAGAAAGAGAGAAGGGAAGGAGGGAGAATGACAGAGATGGCGTGCGTTGAATGTCAGGTGAATTTCATTTCATTCATCATTTCAAACATGCTATTTTCCATACACCAACAGCCAAACAGCGGTGGCTCTACTAGGGGTGTGCATGGCCCGGCCCGGCCCGAAGACCCGGCCCGGTCCCGAGCACTTTAGGGGCTAATTTGATGTGATTTCATCGGGTCTAGGGCCGGGTATGGGTCTCAAAAGTAGACCCGGTCATTATTTCGGGTCGGGTCCGGGCCATAGCTCGGGTCACCCGAAATTGGCCCGGTGGCCCGGTCATCATACACAATTAATATTTTGTGTTATTAGTGATGGATGATGGCTATTATTATGTGAAATTTAAGTATTGTAAACCTTAATATTTTGTGTTATTAGTCATTATATATAAGACTATAAGTTAATGTTTTATATTTAAAATGCATAAGACTTTAGACTAATGCATAATTTTGTGTTATTTGTATTGATTTAAATATTTGGTGTTATTAGGCAATATTAGTATTGATTATGGTTATACTTTAATTTTAGAGAAGAGTTATTTCTTATTATATTTTTCTAAGTGAATTTTACCATGTCAAATAATGGTTGGAGTCTTGGAAATTTGGATATTTTTACATGCTAACTTACAAGAAGGTATCAAGGTAATATAATGTTAACGGCCCGGTTTTCACCCGGTTTTTACCCGGTATAATCGTGGCCCGAAAGTGTATAGGTTTCATCGGGTCTAGGGTCGGGTTCGGGTCTAACAAATAGACCCGGTATATATTTCGGGCCGGGTCTGGGTCACATCAAACCCGGTTTCACCCGGCCCATGCACACCCCTAGGCTCTACCCAAAATCAAGATTATTACATTAAGAAAATGAATTTATTTTTTATGCAGGAAAATCGTTTTAATGAGAATAATTATTTTTTATATTTATTGATTGTGTATATAATTATATAAAAAATAATTATAATTAACTTTTTTTTATCTTTAAACTCACAATTTTCTAGATAAATATGAGGAGACTATGCCATTTTAATTATAACTCGTTGGATATTACATATTAACTATTAATACCCTATACATTAGTAAATGGCATTGCTCCTTCCATAAAGATAATAGTTATATACATGTATTATATCAAATAATTTAATTAAATATATTGTAATCATATAACAATTTTTAGTTATCATCTTCAATTTTCATGTTAATAGTTATATTCGTGATTCATAAATTCTAAATCGAATATTTTACTCTCAATAATTTTTTATTATTTTAAAAAATAATTGACGTGACTATCATAACACTATATATGTTAAACAAGAACAAATAGATCTCTATTTAAGTACCTGGTAAGTTATTTTGATAAGAGACATAAATCTTTAACAAAAACATCTTAAAACCACCAAATAATATTATTTTAAAGAAAAATAATTTGTTGGGTTAAATACGATTTTATAATTTGTTGGGTTAAGTATGATTTTGATTTCTAAATTATATAGACTAAAAATTTTTTTCTGTTTTATTTTTTTTGCCTACAAAATCATCTTTAATGTTTAACGTAGTTTTAAAATCGTTCTTTTGATCTAGATCTTAAAATTCTAGACTAAATTATCCGTAACAAAAAAAATTATAAAATAAAAAAAACAGATAAACTATTAATAGAAAAAAAAGAACTACAAAAAAGTCATTAATGGAATACCAACAACAACAATACACAATATTCAA
Source organism: Arachis hypogaea (assembly GCF_003086295.3). NCBI lineage: Eukaryota > Viridiplantae > Streptophyta > Magnoliopsida > Fabales > Fabaceae > Arachis > Arachis hypogaea. Next base: position 15,204,407 of record NC_092048.1, on the reverse strand, counting down.
CAATAATACAATATTCAAATTCAAAAACAACAATAATATTATTTATTGCAATCTAATATTTTAAATTCAACAACATAAAAAGAAAAGAAGAGGAGAAGATCTGAAACCGTTACCTTAACAGGTTTGTAGGAATTCAGTTACCAAAACTACAATTTTTCAACACCCAATAAATCTTTACACCAATAAAACAAAATCCAATCATTAAGGGTGTGTTTGGGAAACGCGTTACAAGAGAAGAAGCACGTTTAGCCTTCTTGAAAGTTTCAATTTTTGGTTTGGCAAATTTTTTATTCATAAACGCAGAAGTGATTTTGCTTTCAAAACCACGTTTACAAGAAGCTACAATTTTAAACTTCTGCGTTTCACCGACGGACTTTTAGCCATCAATACTCCATCTTTATTTACCTTTTACCAACTTTATTCTTTATGCATGTTATTATATTATTTATGGAATTCTTATTATTTTTGTTTACATGAACTCTCTTTTTTTATTATTTATTATTTATTATTTTTAATTAATTATTTATTTGATATTATACACTTTTATAATTATAATTTTTTGTATTATTTTTATTATCTTTTTGTAATATAATTTATTAATTCTATTAGGTAAAGTAAATTAAACAAAAAATTAATTGTAAATAATAATAATAATAAATTATAGCATACTAAAAAAGAGTACTAAGAGTACTAAAAATATACTATAAAAAAATATCATAAATTTTTTTTTTATTTATTTCAATTACTACCAAGATAAATATTTATTTTTTTTTATTATTTTTAGTACGCTCTAAAATTTATATTTTGTTAGTTTTAATTAAAAATATATTTTGCCAATTTTTATATATTATTTTTATTTTAGTGTATAAATATTAATTTTATTATAGAATTAATTAATAAGATCTATTCAATTATCTAAATTAAAATGATAAGATAATATACAAAAATTATTTAAGTTGGTGTCTATTTTAGTAATTTTTTATCTAAAAGTGATTTTGAGTAGTATAATCCAAACAATATTTATTTTACTATAATTCATTTTGATGCAAAAATTACCAAACATAAATCACTTTAACACAAACTTACTTTTCATCAAAATCAAGTTTGCAAAATCAATTTTATTCAAACTCCCGTTTGTAAACTGTAATCCAAACACACACTAAGTTAGCTTCTTGCAAATTCTCAGCAAGGCTTCACAAAATTGAATACCCCTTGAAAGCTTGTTTCAGCTTGGTGGGAGCAAAACCATAGTAACCATAGAACAAAGCACTTACCAGAAATAAGAACTAATAATCAGCATTAATAGAACAACAAGACCAAACATTTATTCAATTTTCTTTAGTTTCAATATTTAATCTGTGCAAGCTAGGTCAAACAATTTTAACAGTGCTTACTGAATTGGTAAAACCAAGCAATCTAGCAAAGAATTAGCTCCAAAACATTCATTCTCCCTTAAAAATCAAGAATGCATCCAAATCAACAAGTAGAACTAACTCAACTGCAAAATCAACTAATCCAGGATCAGAAAAAAAAAAAGAAACAAGGAGAAAAGGAAGTGAATTGAAAAGGAAATAGGAAAGAAGAGGGAGGAGAAGGCATTGAAGAAGACCTGAAGAAGCGCAGAGAATGGTCATTGTCGTCCTCGTAAATAGTCAAAACTCAAAAGGCACACTACACGGTTTGGAAAGTGAAAGGACTTTGGTTTCTTGTTCTCGTTGTTGCGCTGCTCCTCGCGAGCTCCATGGTTGTCGCCACTGTTTCTACTTCTGTTTCTTCTATTTTTGCTTCTAACGAAAAAGAAGAAGATATGATGTAATGAAGAAGAAGAAGAAGAAGAAAAAGAAAAAGAAGAGAATAATATTTTGGTCCAAATGACGATTTTAAAATTACATTGAACCTTAGGGACGATTTTGTGTGCAAAAAAAAAGTTAAAAAAAAAATTGGCCTATATCTTAAAGACTAAAATCATACTAATCCTAATTTGTTTTATAATAACATTTCTTAGGATATTATCAAATAATAAAACATGTTAAGAATTTATTTATCTAGTTTGAATATAACAAAATTTATTAAAATTTGGTATGATGATACAATAGAGGGAAAGATTAATAAAATTTAGATCTTCTCATGAGAATAATGAGAATCCAAGTTTGAAGTTTAAAGAGAATGGCTTACATAAGAAGTTAAATATTTTGTTCTTTTACAGGAGTAGCTTATGTGGTACCAAAAGTGTATGGAGCAATGGATTAAATTTAGAGATCGTAATATAAATTCTTTTACCTCAAACCATTGTAAGGCATAAGAGAAGTAAAATTTATGGTCTTTTTCTTGAGGGTGGCTCTTGGACTTTGGAGGTTGAGGTTTTAGAGGCTGAAACAAACTCCTTTTTTAAAAATTTGTTTTCTACGAAAAAAGATATTCATATTGATACTATGGGTATTTTTTTCTCCCTCAACTTAGTCAAGATGAGACTTGTGGACCTGTTACTTTAGAAGAAGTTAGTAGTATGGTTATGGGAATAAATTCCTTCAAATCTCTTGAGCTGGACAAGTTTCAAGCTCTTTTCTACAAAAGAGTTCTTGAATGTTATTAAATTTTGCGTATTGTTCAAAAATCCTTTGCGGGAGAACTTGTCGGGTCGACTGCTTTTGATACTCTTATTGTTTTAATTCCTAAAGTGGAGTCTATGTCTTTTCCAAAAGATTTTTTACCAATAAACATGTGGAATGTGATTTATAAAATCACGACTAAGGTGTTTGTTAACATGTTCAAATCTTTTTTAATTGAGATTGTTTGACCTCTTCAAGGAGATTTTATTCTAGGTAGAGGCATGACAAAAAATATCATTATTGCCAGGAGATTATGTATTTCACGAGGAATACTAAGTCAAGAAAAGATATAATGACTTTTAAGATTAATTTTGAGAAAGTGTATGATAGAGTGAATTTAAGGTTTATAGAGATCTTTGAGACGGTTTGGGTTTTCCAATTCTACTGTAAGTCTTATGATGACTTATGTGACGTCGTCTTCTCTCCCTATTCTTTGGAATGGTAATAAATTACAAAATTTTAATCCAAAAAAAAAAGCTTGAGGCATGGGAATCCTATATCCCCTTACCTCTTTGTACTCTGTATGGAGAATTTGACTCTGTATAAAAAATTTGGCTTGTCTGGTTACTCATATGATCTGAACTGGCTCGTGGATTCCTGTTTTGATTTTGAGGCATGGCTTAAAAATTTCTCATTTAACATTTACGAACGACCTTCTTTTATTTTGCAAAGCTACTACGAAGCAAGTAAAAGTCGTGATGAAGACTCTGGATATGTTCACCAAGGCCTCATGAATGAAAATGATTTTTAGTAAATCAAAGGCGCAATGCTCAAAGCATATTCTCTTGAGAAGGAATAAAGTTGTCTCTAACATCTGCTTTTACTCAAGATTTAGGAAGATATATGGGAATTAATATTGAGCATGATAGAGCAACTAAAAAAACAACTTGGGAGGTGATTGAAAATATTCAATAGAAACTGGCTAATTGGAAGGGATCCTTGCTTAACAATGCTGGGAGGCTTTGTCAGGTTAAATCATGACTTATATCCCTCCTTTATAATATGCAAGTTTCCTTCATCTATGTTTGTGATAAGATAAATTTCTTGGAAAGATCAAGCAAATGACAAAAGATTGCCCTTGGTGAAGTGGGATAGTATTGGAGCTCCTAAGGTTGCAAGAAGGCTTCGTACTTGTGATACCATTATGATAATCTTTTCCTTTTTTTTTTTTACACTGGTTTGAGATTGTTTGAATAATAGGGATAAACTATGGATTCAGCTTCTCTTAGAAAAATATCTCTGGAATCCAATAGATTTTGGTTGCAACCATTTTCAAAATGCTTCTCCTATTTGAAAAAATATTGTTAAAGCCTTTGATATCCTTAAAGATGGTTTCAAGTGGTGAATTGGGAGCCTCTAACAATCTCTTTGGCACGATATTTGGACACTCATAGATTTTTTGAGTGATCTCCTCCTGGATGTTAATATTTCTAAGCTAAATTATACTATTAATGATATTTGGAGGAATGGTGTTTGGGACACTGATAGTTTAACAACTCCAATTTCAGAAGATATTAAGCTGGTTATTCGGCAATTTAGTCCCCAAAACAGTGGTAGTAATGAATCCAGTTAGAGTTAGTGGCCAACAGCTACAAAGCAGTATGGTGCTAGAGAGGATTAGAAGTGGCTAGCTAAGAGCAAATTTGGGTTGAATGATAACAACAGATGGAGATGGGTATGGAAGCTTAATCTACAATAAAAAATTAAGTTTCTTATTTGGCTTGCTTTGCATTCGACTCTTCCAATGGAGAAGTTTCGTTTTAGACACCATCTCTTCGCTATGGATGTTTGTCTAAGATGTAGGTTAGAGAAAGATATGGTGCAACATTGCCTTAGAGATTATGAGAAATTTAAAGTTATTTGAAGGCTGCTGGATCCATCCATTCTTGATTTTGATGGAGAGAGCAACTTTGTTTTTTGGATCCAAAAAAATTTGTGTGGTAGAGAATTACGTTTGGCGCTGGCTTATGGTGGATTTAGAGACATCGTTGCAATGATATCTTTAATTATGATGACCCTTAGACTGATGATAAAGTTGCTGCCAATGCCAGAAATTCGGCAAATGACTTTTGACTGTATACAACTAAGAACTATCTTCTTAAGAATTTGGATCAGCAACTAACTTAGGAACCTCCTCCAGATAATTCTTATAAAATTAATTGTGATGCTAGTCTCGTTTCTGAATTGGGTTTGGCTGGTTTTAGTTGTATTATTAGAAACTCTAATTGTTTGTAGGTGTCGGACTGCTTAGGAACTATGCCACCTTGGAATGTGATATGGCTGTTATAACCCAATTTGAAAAGGCTATAAATCAGTTTCGCATGTTATAACTCGGCTCTAAGCGTTATAACTCATCCAAACATTATAACTCAGATTCGCACATCAAAACAAATATCATAACGTCCTGATATGGTATTACTACTCTTCAATAAAAAATAATTGCTAAAGCATAACTGCTAACACTTCCTCACACATATAAAAGGTAAGGTGCATTATCTGAATAGGGATATACGAATATACATTGAACTAACTTAAGTATCAGAGTGTCTTTTGCAGGTACACTCCCCTTTTTGTTCTCTCCGCACCAAGATATACTCCCTAGACGAAAAGCTCGAACCCTCAAGTCACAAGCTCGGAACTAAAATAGAAGCTCGGAGCCTGCTACTGGAAAGATGAGCTATATCCAGTTAACTCACGTAAGAACAATTGGCCCACCATGGACCCTAAGAAATAAAGCCCTTCCTTCCTTCTTTCCTAGGCCTCAAGATTTCTCTATCCACCTATAGCTGATCAATCGCCTCTCACACCCTCTGAACTACTTCAGATGGTGATTTAGTTACAGCAAGCTAATCAGCGCATGGCGGAAGAGCATCAAAGAATGGCAAACCAAATAATCGAGTTGAGCAATGCTCGGATTGAAAATAATGACAATCATAATGAACGAGCCGAAGATGAGGAGCATGAATCTGACCCAATACATATCTCTAAAACCCAGTGACATGAAAAAGGTCGGCGAGCCGATGAAGAGAATCAACCAAACAATACTGTTGGTCCGTTCGCTGCAGATGTCATGAACTTTCAAATGCTCAAGAGGTTTACTCTGCCTACCAGCTTAACCCCTTATGATGGGTTGGGCGATCCAAGAAAGCACGTCAAGAAATTCCGATCTATAATGATAGTAAACGATGCTTCTGACCCTGTTTTGTGTCGTTGTTTTCCTACTTATTTAGATGGCCCTGCACTTGATTGGTTTTGTTCTTTGCCTGCAGATTCTATTTCTCGTTTTCAGGACTTAGCAAAATTTTTCGAGGATTAGTTTGCTGCGTCTTCTATCTATTTACATGATTCTGATTATTTAAACACAATCAAGTAAGGACAGAATGAAAGCTTGAAAGACTATATTACTCATTTTACAAAGGTAGCAAATACTATACCAGACCTTCACCTCGAAGTGCGTCTGGACGCCATCAAAAGCGGACTTCGACTAGGAAAATTCCAAGAGACGATCACGGTTGCAAAGCCAAAAACACTGGGCGAGTTCCGTGAGAAGGCTAAAGGTCAAATGGAAATTGAGGAACTCTACCAAGCTCGAAAATCAGAGAAAACTCACAATAGCAAAGACGAGGATAAAGATCGGGACAGTAAGAAAGCCTTCAAGCTAACTCCTCGCTATGACTCATATACACAATTTAACACCAAAAGGGACGACATAATCAAGGAGATCCTAAATTCAAAACTCGTTAAGCCTCCCCGGAAGGCCGGAATTATCAGGACACAAAGAACATGGATAAATCCAAGTATTGCACCTTTCACCAAATGCATGGACACACTACTAATGAGTGTGTGATTGCCAAAGACCTATTAGAGTGATTAGCTCGGCAGGAATATCTAGATAAATATATCAGCAGACACATACAAAAACGTGCCACATCCTTTGCCGACCACACCTCCACGGGACAATATTCCCGAGATAAAGAGAAAATGACTCATAATCATCCTGACCAACCATGAGGTATTATTAACTGTATTTCTGGAGGTTTTGCAGGTGGAGGAGCAACAAGCTCGGCCAAAAAGCGAACATACTAAGCTATGCTCTTGGTAGAAGGCAATTTGAATGAGACCAAAACACCTCTTCATTTTCCACAGATGACATTCCAAACGTCTGATTTCAATACAAACAATATAAATCTGGATGATCCGGTTGTCATTTCCATCCAACTAGGAGACCTTTTAGTACGCAAAGTGTTACTAGATCCAGGAAGCAACGCGGACATTCTATTCTATTCTACATTCCAAAAAATGAAACTGAGCAATAATATACTCCAGCCTTCCACTGGAGACCTGATTGGATTCTCATGTGAACATGTCCCAGTATTGAGATCTGTGTGGTTACAAACCACACTGGGTGAGCATCCTTTATCTAAAACTTTGGACGTTCAATATATATTTAGTTGTCGATTGTTTTAGTCCTTATAATTTAATACTTGGCCGACCTTTTTTAAATAAGTTTGGCGTTGTTGTCTCTACAATTCATCTCTGTATTCAGTTCCCTGTGCAGGACGATCTTATCGCGACCATTCACAGTGGCTATCGTAAAGCTCGTCACTGTTACAACATCAGTCTCAAACTACCAAACCGAGCTATAGGAGCTCAAGTGAATAATGTCCATAATTCTGATGAGCTCCTTGCACTTGCAGACCTTGACCCGAGAGCTGAGTTCCTTGAGCGACCAACACCAATGGAGGAACTACAAAAAGTATATTTCACTAATGATCCTAACAACTTTACTTATATAGGCACAACTCTTAGCAAGGAGGAAAAGAGTTCAATTCAACAATTCCTACAACAACATGTCGACCTTTTCGCATGGACTCCTGCTGATATGTTCGGAAATCATCCTTCGATCATTTCTCACAAGTTGGCACTTAACCCATCAGCCTGATCTATGGCTAAAAAAAAAAAACGTAACCTTGGCCTTGAGAAAAAGCAAGCATCTTTAGAAGAAACAAAAATGTTCATCAGTGCTGGTTTTATAAAGGAAATAAGGTTTACGACATGGCTGGCCAATGTGGTAATTATAAAAAAACACAACAGTAAATGGCGCATGTGCGTTGATTTCACCGATCTCAACAAAGCTTGCCCAAAAAATGCTTATCCTTTAACATCTATTGATTCTTTAGTTGATAATGCTTTAGGTTATAAAACCTTAAGTTTTATGGACGCATATTCTGGTTACAACTAGATTTTAATGCATCATTCTGATCAAAATAAAACTGCCTTTATTACTAACTATAGTAACTATTGCTATAAAGTTATGTCTTTAATTATATTATGCCTTTAATTAAAGACATATCAAGAAGCACAAACTATTGCTATAAAGTTATGCTTTTATTTATGTGTGAACTATTTGTGGTTGGGAGAGATCTTGTCTTGGCTTGGGAGAGTGGCGTAAAAGATGTTATTTGTAAAATTGATTGCTTGGATGTTTTCATTTTTCTCCAAAATCTTAATTATCATAATATATGTGAAGAAGCTGATCTTGTGTCTAAAATCCAAGAGCTCCTCCTTCGATAATAGGTCATTCATTTTGATTGGATCCTATGGGAAGCTAATAAGATCGCAGATTAGTTAGCAAACTATGGGACTAAGAGCAACGCTAATAATGTGATTTGGTTAAATCCGACAAATGATCTTCAGCAAATTCTTCATTTGGATATTGAGGTATTTGTGTAGGTTATATTTCTTTCTCTTCGGAGCTATTTGGACAACAAAAAAATAGATGCTAGAGCACGTAGTAGTGTTTGGTAAATATAGTGATATTCTTTAATTAAAATCACGGTTATATTCATAATTTCATATTCTCGTATTATAACTTGAAGAAACTAGATAAAGAGAAAAACAACCTCCTCATTGAAGAAGATTAATTGAGTGGTAAGGTTTGAAAATAGAATTATTTGCTTGTAATTCCTTATCATGTTTAACTAGGTATCATATTGGTATTTTGCATGCAAAAAAATTATGTGTACCAAAAAAATTATCATCATCATCTATTTGTGTGTGTTATTTTATAAATTTTTAATTGTATTTCATATCCTAACATATATTTATATAATAATTGAGTTGGTAACTGATTTTTACACTACAAGAAAACAGCTCTATTGCCACGCTTTTAAAGTGTGGCAAAAAGTTGAAAAAAGCGTGGCGATAGCTTTTCGCCACGCTTTTTGAGCTACTGCCACGCTTTTAAAAGGGTGACCTCTGAAAGGGTGGCGGTTGCTCTATTACCACGCTTTTTTCAACCCATCGCCACGCTTTTTTTTGCCACGCTTGTATGTAAAATATGACCACGCTTTTAAAGCATGGCGACAGAGAGAGATATGGTCACGCTTTCAAAGCGTGGCGACAGAGAGAGATTTGGCCACTCTTTTGAAGCGTGGCGATAGCCAGTGATACGGCCACGCTTTTGAAGCGTGGCAATAGCCTTACAAAATTTTTAAAAAAAATTATTTTTACCTTCACCACCGCAAAATATATTATTTTTTAGTCCTTTTTTATTACCAAACCTACAAATATAGTATGCAATTTTTATTACAAGACAAATCAAACAATAATTAGTGACATATAATTTTTACTATAATTGTTTTATACATTAAAAAACTAATACTCAAATACAAAATAAATCTCGAGTTCAAATTCCATAACTAAAAACTGAAGAAAAATACAAAAATAATACAACTTAAATCCTATGTCCTTTGTTGTTCCTCCTTCCTCTAGCCCTGTCAAACTTCCTTCCTTTAGATCGTACATAAGGCTTGGGGATTTTACAAGCCTTGTCTTGAAATGGAAGTCATAGAAGGCCTTCCCCCTTTGCATAAAGGATACAGAGCATCTATTGCAGAAAATAAAAAAGAACAGTAAGCTCATACAACAATCAAATTCAGAAATAGCAAAATCAACAAGGGAATACAAAATATGTTTAGAAATTTCCTTAACTGGCAACTAAAATTCACTCTCAACTAGAATTACATAGCATGTCTTTGATCATCATAGTAGAAATCCACCTCACAAGAACTTAAAGCAAGAAAAAAACATGACCAAAAGATAATCAATTATAAGAATTCAGTATTTGACGGATTTGGTATGGAAGGTGCTATCGGAAATTCATAAATACTCTTCCAACAGTGACAATAACTAAAGTTCAATATGCATAAATACTCTTCCAACAGTGACAATAACTAAAGTTCAAGATGCCAATAGATTTTACATCTTAGCACAAAGAATAAAGCATGAGGCATATACACATTCATCTGTCACAAAGAATCTCAAGCAAAATATTCAAGGCAGGAAAAGGAAGCCGGGAATATTTGCCGACTTACGATATTTGAGAACTTGGTGGTTGAGCAGGCAAGGATGTCAAACCACCACCTGCATAATTGAATCAAAATCAGTAATTCAATATACAATGATGGAAAAAAAAAAGTAAATTAAAATTCATGATACACATTTAAAATGTGTTAAAACTCTTCCAACAGATGTTTGAATGGTATTATTCTCTAGTGAGAGAATAGATCATTCTAACAGTAGTAGAGATAGAAACCAAGAAATCATAATAATTGAATGTTTAAACCTCAGCATGACTAGTCTTGGAAGACTACCTTGTTCAGCAGAGGAGATGTAGGAGTTAACTGAATTTTGAGGAAGCCATGGTTTGGCAATACCACTATGGAAAGTGGGTTGTAACTGTGCATCGGGCAGAGCAGCTTGCAATGAGCTAAGATCAAGAAACTACAAGTGACATGGCAAACATTATAGATTATAGCAAACTGGAAACAATTTTACAATTTTTGTCTCTTATCCCTTAAATAACATTGTCAAATTTGTATCTTTTAATTATGCAGCAACGAAGTGTTACTACTCAGTTCTAAATTGACATAACTGATAAATGAATGTACTGAACTATATATTATGCAATCAAGTGAAAAAGCAAAATAAAAGCATTAAACATTGATCATACATGTTTTTATCCCACTGGAAAGAGGTAAAAGAAGAATGGTCATAACACACAAATTATATATGATTCACATTTGCACAAAAATCCAGAATTCGAATTATATCAGCTAACCAACTTCTATAGGCAGACTAAAACAACAGATGTAAATACAGAAGAAGCTCAATACCAGCAAAGCCTGAGGTTGAGGTGAAATTAACCATATTTACAAAGCAGAAGAGAAATGCTTAATCAAACTAAGACAGCAACAATGCATGAAACATCAACTGCTAAAACTTCACCGCTCTCAAGATTTAAATGTAAGATTTAAAATTAATTCACTAGTATAAACTACTTTATAAAGCTGTATTTTCTCTTATTATATATAAATTACTAGCAGAAAGTCTATGCAATGCATAGGCCGAAGAATTCTGTAGGAAATTTTTTTAAAAAAAATTGAATTGTCGTATATTGTAGATGCACAAAAATTAACAAAATAAAATAAATTAAAAATAATCTAACATTTAGATGCAAAAATTATTACTATACTAGGTATCATTATTTTGTGTGTTTCTTTGCACTGCTTGTAATTTATGACAAAATAAAGAGTAAAGCAACAATTAATTACAAATTTCATAAACTAAACATCCAAGGATAACTTTAAGACCAGTAATAGAAAAATTAACTGAGAGAGAGAGAGAGAGAGAGAGAGAGAGAGAGAGAGAGAGAGAGAGAGAGAGAGAGAGAGAGAGAGAGAGAGAGAGAGAGAGAGAGAGAGAGAGAGAGAGAGAGAGAATGAGTGATTTGTGCTTCTTGATATGTCTTTAATTAGGTACTAACTTTAATATGCTATAAAAGACCTTGAAATATCCTTATTATGACCTCACCAGGGGCGGAGCTTTAGTTTGATAATGGAGGCCATGTCGAACTTTTTTATGTATATATGGATTATGAGTGGTGAATTATTTGAAGATGATCTAAATTATGTATTATACATTGTTGTGAGCTTTTACAAAATGTTAGTGACATTTTGTCTTTTTTATAATTAAAATATACCAAGACTCTAATGAGTGTTGCTGAAATAACAAGTTTCGACTACTCTTAAACACCACCAGCGAGAGGTAGAGGCCGTGCTAGGGTCAGAACTGGGGGGAGAAGCTATGGAAGTGGCAGAAATTCGAACAAACTGTGCTCCTATTGTGGCAAAATCGGGCACCTAGTTGATACTTGCTATAGAAAGCATGGGTTTCCACCACACTTGAAAGATTCAAAGCGTCAAGAAGTGGCCAAGATCAATAACATTTCATCTGAGAAAATTGATGAAGATGAACAAAAAACAACAAGCAATGAGATATCTTTATATGAAGAGAATGGTGAAGGTTTAAATGTAGAGTTTACTTCAGAGCGAAAGAAGGTCTTGCTCACATTCTTACAACAGAATGGAGCTCAACCAATTCATAGTGTCAATCAGGTTATGAACTCTGCTCAAGATAATGACATAATCATGATCATTGAGAGGTGTCAAGGAGTTCCCTGGGTCGTTAACATAGGGGCCATTCATGTCACATACAACTTAAATCAATTTCACACATATAAACAAATTAAATATATGTCTGACTACCCAATAACTGCATCTTAACCTCACATATTGCGGGTACAGTTATATTTTTAGAATTAGTGTGTCTGACCAATGTATTGTATTTGCCTTAATTTGCTTACAATTTAATATATGTCTCTCACTAATTAAATGCCTAGACTACCAGTTTATGATTAACAGATTTGGATGTGAGATTCAAGATTATCAAACGCAAATGATGATTGGTGCAGCTAAACTACAAAATGGACTATATACTGTGAAAAACAATAAAGCACAAAGCATAATTCACATTGCATTAATTCATCACAGGATGACAAGCGAATAAATGAAGGTATGACTAAAATTTTAGAGCAGATTGTGGCATTTTAGGTTGTAGCATGTCCTACCTAATAGATTGGATGTAATGCAACAATTGTATCTATCCATTGATTCAATGAATAAAGTTAAATTGTCCAAATCTTGTGATGCGTGCCATTATGCAAGGCAGAAACACCTTCCATTCCCTTTTAGCTTATCACATTCAAATGAATGTTTTGGTATGATTCTTTTAGACTAGTAGGGTTAAAGCAGGCAGTAGGCAGTGGCATGAAAAGCTATGTTCCGAACTTAGTGCTTCCGGTTACATACAATCAAAGCATGACTATGCTTTGTTTACTCGAGCTTCAAATTCAACCTTCACAGCAATACTAGAGTACGTGGATAACTTGGTACTTGTTGGAGATTGCTTAAACGAGATAAATAGGATCAAGAAAATACTTGATGATGCTTTCAAGATCAAAGATATAGGAAAACTAAAGTACCTCATTGGGATGAAAGTGGCACGCAGCAGCAAAGGTATTGCATTGTACCAGTGCAATTATGTCCTTGAATTGGTCTCCGAATATGACATGCTCAATGCCAAACTTGTCACAATGCCCATGAATTACTCCACCAAGTTGTCAAAAGATTATGCAGCACTATTTCAAGATGTGTCCTTCTATCGAAGATTGGTTGGAAGATTGCTTTATTTGACCAACACAAGGCCTGATATTAGCTTTGCTGTTAGAAAGCTGAGCCAGTGTCTTGATTGTCCCACCATTGCTCATCATCAAGCTATGCTGTGCGTGTTGAAATATCTAAAGCTCGCCCTACTCGAGGTCTATTCTTTCCAGCATCATCCGACTTGTGTATCACTGCGTACTCCAACTTCGGACTGGGCTGGGTGGCCAGATACATGCAGATTAGTTACAACAACATGCTTCTTCTTAGGAAACTGATGAGTCCATATTTGACGATATATTTTAGCTTGAATTGGATGGATTTCATCATATAAACTCACACTTATTCACTAAGATAGCATACTTTGTGTTTGATCCGTAGATTGAACCTAAATATGAAAACATGCGTTTTTGTGCTTAAATTGAGCAATTTAATCCCACTTTTATTCCATTCGATGCCGTGATATGTTTGATGAGTGATTTCAGGTCCTAGAGGCAAGAATGGGTTGGTCGAAGTGGAAGAAAGCATGCAAAAAGGGAGAAAACATGAAGAAAACAAAGAAGAATAGCTCAGCCTAGTGTGCGTGCGCACAGACATGCGTGCGTACGCACAGCCATCGAATTAGAGCCACGCGTGTGCATGGGCCACGTCGCGCGTCCAATCAAGCATCGCCTGGTGTGCGTGCGCACAACCTTCTGTGTGAACGCACAGGTCGAGAATTTCCACAGAGTGTGCGGACACACACGTCTGTGCGTCCGCACAGGTCCCAGGGCATGCCTCCATTAAAAAGTCATGTGCTGCGCAGTTTTAGGGGTCTCTAGGCCCATTTCTGAAGTGCTAAAGGCTGGTTCAAGAGGCTATATTAAGGGAGCAACAACACATAGCAAGGGGAGCTCACTTTAGATTAGGAAAAAACACATAGTAGGAGTAGGAGTAGTGTAGTATAGAAAATTCTCTCTTGGGTTTAATTAGGGTTTGTAGCATTTTATACTTCAAGTTTGATTTTGGATTATAGCAATTGCATTGTAAGTATTTCCTTAATTTCTCTCTTAATTACATCACTTGTTCTACACTTTTATCTATTTTCATTTCTCTTGCCAATTTATATAGTTTTGCAATTTTGGATTTCTAGTTGTTTAATTTGATGTTTAATGGCTTTTATATATTTTTTTGAGTTGCTTTTATTGATTTTGATCATTTATGATTCATAGCTTTTACCATTTTTCCAATTTTTCCATGTTTTATGTTTATGCCCTCTATGTGTTTGATGAAATGCCAAGCTTAGTTATGGGGTAGATTTCCACCCCTTGACTAGGAAAAAATGAGTCTATGGATTACTAGAGCCATAATATCCAACGTTTAGTGATAGTTCTTGAGAAGTTAGTTGATTCTTGTTTCCATTAAAGCTAGCCTTTTATCAACTAGTTTGGTAAGTTGGTTAGGACTTATGGATTAAGGTCACTTATGCTTGCTTGACTTACCCCTCGATGTTTGGGGTTAACTAGGCGAGATTAACTCATGATAATTATCATAGTTGTGGTTATGGCAAGGAAGAGATTCCATAACTCATCCCAAGTCAAGGTTTCATTTATGTTTTGAACCAATTTTCCATCACTTTATAGTTTACTTGTTTATATTACATACATATATAGTTCTTTTGTTCTTTCATTAGTTTATTAATTGCAATTTTGTCTTGTTCTTTTATCTCTTTATTTGTTTGCTTGCTTCCTTATCATTGAAAACATCCTTGGCTTCCTCACAACCAAAATTGTGTGCACTTGTCGGCACTAGTTCCTAGAGAGAACGACCTGGGATTTAAAACTCCCGGTTATTTTGTGTTGATTGTGACATCTTTAGGATTATAATTTGACTGATGATCAATAGTTGGATTTTGACTATACTTGCAACGTCAATCATATTTTTAGTGTGAAAATTCAAACCCATGAAATTCGGTCATTGTCAAATTTTGGCGCCGTTGCCGGGGAGCTAGCGTCATGAGTGCTATATTTTGGTTGTTGTAAATATTTGAATAGTGTGAATAAATACTTTTTAGGTTGTTTGCTTGTTTTTGCTATTAATTAGGATTTTGTTTCTTTTGTTAATTGATGTCTTTAGTTTTTATTTTCAATTTTCTCTATGAGTTATCACCCTTTTGGTTTAGAGTTTGGTTGTGATTATTTTGTAGGGTTTGATAACTTCAATTTTGGATTGCATCATGGGATTGGAGCATCTATTTTGGAAGGAGCAACCTCCTCCATACTACAATGAACTATACCCTTCCCAATGCACATACCAAACCCAAGGATATGGTGGATTTCACTATAATTATACACCTCCACCACTATATGCCTATGACCCATACCCCTAACATAATCCTCAATCACCACACTAATACCAACAACCACATTCTTATATACCACCTCAAAACACCTACCAACATGAGTCACCTCCCACATATACCACCCTTCTCCCAAATTATGAACCTTCTTTTTCACCACAATATGAAGTATTCCCACCCTTGGCCCAAGACCATCAAGATTTTCAAGCCTTTCTCCAAGAGCAAGAAGGATTTCGAAGAACTCAAGGACAATTCATGGCTACCATAGCCGAGGTGGTTAACCGTTTAACTCTTCTACGCTCATCCAATCAAGAAACTCCTCTCAGAGAGTGTGAGGGAACAATTGAAGGGCGTAGAGAAGAGGAGAGCATGGAGCCACAAGGGAAAGAAGAAGAGCTAAAGCATGAATTGAAACAAGAAGGAGAAAGGGAAGTATATGAATCGGAGGAGAGAAAGTGAGAATTGAGGGAGATTGATCAAGATGAGGATTCCATCATTCATGATTTTTTGTCCTCCTT
This sequence comes from Arachis hypogaea, assembly GCF_003086295.3. Lineage (NCBI taxonomy): Eukaryota > Viridiplantae > Streptophyta > Magnoliopsida > Fabales > Fabaceae > Arachis > Arachis hypogaea. The sequence continues at coordinate 15,188,380 of NC_092048.1, read as the reverse complement.
GATCAATCCCCTTAAGGATCCTAATGAACTTCCTCCCATTGAGCTTGAGAAAGACATGGAGGTAGACTCCTCACAACCTCCTTGTTATGATGTGAGTGATGGGGAAGAGGAGGAAGAGGTTGGTGAGGAAGGAGTTGACAACCAAGAACATATTGAGTGGGTGGCAATTTCACCTATAAACTTCATTGGCCCCATCAATATGCTATCTTGGAAACAGATTACCAACTCAAGGTCCTTCTTGGGTTGGTACATGGTGAAGGAAATGATGTTGGGTGCCAATTGAATCCAAGGTTCTTCAAGAAGACCAATTCAAGACTTGGAGTTCAAGCATTGTGTAGGGCTCAAGTGGGTGATTTCTGGAGAACGTTGGGGTACTTCAAGGGTAGAATGAGAGCTTATCCATCCGGCTTGAAGCATAAAGATCAACAAGAAGGTGACCAGATGCCTAGAATATGGGATCCCGGAGGACCTATAAAGTGCAAGCTTGGATGGAGGTTCAAGGAGGAGTGGAAACACAAACCACCCTAACAAGAGTCTCCACAACAAGTCCAACTTAAGGACTATAAACCTAAGTGCTAGGTGGGAGACACCCCACCATGGTAACATCTTTCTTACCCTTTCCCTTTGCTTATAGTCCTAGTTTCTTGTATGTCTGCCTATCTTGGATAGCTTATGATTAGTTTAATTTTGAGTTTAGTAGGTTGATTTGTATATGGATCATGAATGTGTGGATTTTTGAATGTTTGGGGTTGAAATATGTGTTGAGCTAAAGTAGAGTGCCCCATAAATTGAAGAAAAATTTTCGAAAAACAGGGCATCTGTACGTGCGTACACACTTGTGCGTGCGCACAAACCTCTATATTTCGCATCCTGTGCATACGCACAGTGCGTACGCACACCCCCTTGCAAAGCCTCTGCTGGCAGCGCTCGCATGCCTTATGCACGTGCATTCTCCTATCTTTTGTGCCTTGTGGGTGCGTACATACGCAACCCCTGTCTCGCACACCCCGTGCGGCTGCACAGACGTGTGCGTCCGCACGCAAGCTGGTAGCCCCTCTGGTGGGAGCGTTAGCACAGCCTGTGCGCTTGCACCCCATACCCCCTTTTCGCTCTTGTGCGTGTGTACGGACCTGTGTGCGCACGCACACATGATCCATCTTTTGAAAAAAAAGGCATTCTGTGCGCGCGCACAGGCTTGTGCGTGCGCACACGTCTATTTTTGCCTTCTGTCCAGAGCGTTCACACGACTTGTGCGGACGCACCCCTCCCCTTTTCACTTAGTGTGCGTATGCACAAATGCTATTTTGGGCAAAATTTTTATTTCTTTTCCATTTAAGCTCTAACGCACTTCCGCCCCATCCATCCCTCTCTTTTCTTGCTTTTTCCATGTTTTTGCTCTTATTTTACTTAATCTTCATTGTATTTTATTTTTATTTTAGTAATTATATTAGTTTTACTTTAGTTGTTTCTATTTAAATAAGTTGCAAGTGTTTGTTTATTAGCGATAGGGTTGCCTCTTGATACAATGCACTTATACTTTGCTTTAATATGCAAGTACCTAGTAGATTTGAATACTCATGTTTTGATTGTACCACTAGGGCAAATTATATAAGTGCATTGGATTAAGTGATTTGAGTTAAAATTAGTTGTTCATCATGATTTTCATATTAAAATTCATCACATGTCCAGTACTTGTTCCTTGTTAATGCTTTGCATTTGTTTGAGTGACCTAACTTGATTCTTATCAAACTTATCAGTTTTTGTAACAAGTACCCTTCCATGTGACATTTTCATTATGCTTCGTGATGAGTAAGGAGTTTTCGTTTATTATTGAATTGGTTGTTGTTTATTGTACTATTTTATATTAATCTTGCGCTTTAACTTGCCCAATTACAATAGCCAATTTTTTAATCACTCAATTCACTTTCATAGTTACCTAAGGTTGCTTGTGCCTTAAATTTTGCTCATTCTCCACTTGCAACCTAGGTAACTTAATTGAGAAACTTATACTTTTTCTTTGGATTGTGTGGATACCGCTTCACCTGGCTAATGTGTCTGTTCTAAAGTGTGCGCACACTTAGAATACACACATTCTCTTTTATCATACCACACTCATATGATCTTTTTTCTCAATTGTTGTTTACTTGTGTATACAGCAACCCATAACCCCCGCATCCGCCAACCGAAGGTGGAGCTCTCGAGAGACATTTTTCCCGGATGATGTTCGTGCACGGAGGACCGTGCAATGCTTAAATGTGGGGGATGATTCGTCATTTTGGGGCGTAAAAATTTTCTTTACCGAACACTTTGCACTTTATCTTTTGTTTTCTTTTATTATGTTTCTTGTAGATATTTGTTAGTATTTTTTACTATTGCATCTTTACTCTAGTTAATATATATATACTGCATTTGCATGATTTATATTTTATAGATAGAAGTTGTGATTGGATGATGTGAATAGTATAGCACCTAGTTCAATTTTGTCCTAATTATTCATGTTAATTTTTAGATGTTGAAAATTAGGAATAAAAATAGGGAAGTTTTTGAAATTGCATCCATCACATCATACATACATATAGGAAATAATTTTGGTGAAAAACAACAAGAATTTTCCAAGAATTTTGTTTTTAGGGCATTCTATTGAATTGATTTGGAAAATTATTTTTAAACTTGTTTGAATGAATTTATGTGAAACATAGAAGAGAGAAAGAACAAAATACCTAGTGAGTCTTTGAGCTTTAATGAGTGGTTACACATTATAACCACAAACTTTGTTCATTGTGTGTTATACTCCTTCTATGATTGTAATCTTGGTTTTGCTTGACTCTTTATTTCCGATGTTTGATGTTTTGAATGCATTTAGCATGATTGAGGCCATTTTTGAATTAAGCTCACTCACCCATATGGACCTACCCTTACATCTACCATTGTTAGCCAATCTTAAGCTTTTTAATCCCCTTTGTTCTAATTGTTAGCACATCACAATCCTAAGCGGAAAACCATGAGTTACCATGAATTGCATCTTTGATTAGCTTAGGTTGAGGAATGTGTGTCATTTAAGTATGGAAAAAATTTTTGGGAAAGCATTGGTAGAGAAAAATGTTGTTGTGGGTATTCATTGAAAATTTGGAAAAAAATGGGTGCACATTCATGTATCAATTTGCTTTAACCATATGCATTTGTCATAGTAAAAAGAAAAAAAAAAAGAGAAAAAGAAAAAGAAAAAAAATGAAATGAAAGAAAAAAATATAGTAATAAGATGGGACAAAAGTTATCCCAAAGAAAGAAAAAAAAATGAATAAGAAATGCATATGTGTTTTGAATAGAACTAAGGCATGAATGTGTGTGTGAAAAGAAGTAATGGGTGGCAAGGATGCTTTGTTGTGGGTTGATTGATATATGTTGAGTTGGGTACTTGAGCTAATCAAAGATTCAATCATTTAGTCCACTTAGCCATATATTTATCCTACCTTAACCCTAACCCCATTACAACCCTCTAAAGACCTCATGATACTTGTACTCACACATCACATGTTTGTTGATTGTTAGATGAAAAGTAAATCCTTGAAAGCATGATTAAAGGAGACTTGAGTGAATTGACCCTAAACATCGAGCGTTGAGAGCGTATACACACCTAGTGAGGGTTCGATCACTCAACTCTATGTTTCCATACCTCTTATCATGTATTCTTGCAAGTTGCTTCATTTTTGATGAATAAATCAATTCTTTAGATTTTTTATTGCATTGAGTTATTTCTTTGCTTAGCCCTATATGTCTATACACCTGCTTGGAATTTGATTGTTGCTTTCACCAAATCAATAGGACACTATAGTATATATAGGAATATATAGTATATACATACTTGCATGCATATAGATAGTTGCATTCAATAAGTTGTTTCCCTTTGACCATTCTCTTTGTTTGGTTTAGCATGAGGACATGCTATTGTTTAAGTGTGGGAGAATTGATGAATCCATATTTGACGATATATTTTAGCTTGAATTGGATGGATTTCATCATATAAACTCACACTTATTCACTAAGATAGCATACTTTTGTGTTTGATCATTAGATTGAACCTAAATATGAAAACATGCGTTTTTGTGCTTAAATTGAGCAATTTAATCCCACTTTTATTTCATTCGATGCCGTGATATGTTTGATGAGTGATTTCAGGTCCTAGAGGCAAGAATGAGTTGGTCAAAGTGGAAGAAAGCATGCAAAAAGGGAGAAAACATGAAGAAAACAAAGGAGAAGAGCTCAGCCTAGTGTGCGTGCGTATAGACATGCGTGCATACCCACAGCCATCGAATTAGAGCCACGTGTGCGCGTGGGCCGCGTTGCGCATCCAATCAAGCATCGCCTGGTGTGCGTGCACACAACCTTCTGTGCGAACGCACAGGTCGAGAATTTCCGCAGAGTGTGCGGACGCACACGTCTGTGCGTCCGCACAGATCCCAGTGCATGCCTCCATTAAAAAGTCACGTGCTACACGGTTTTGGGGGTCTCTAGGCCTATTTCTGAAGTGTTAAAGGCTGGTTCAAGAGGCTATATTAAGGGAGCAACAACACATAGCAAGGGGAGCTCACTTTAGATTAGGAAAAAACACATAGGAGTAGGAGTAGTGTAGTATAGAAAATTCTCTCTTAGGTTTAATTAGGGTTTGTAGCATTTTATACTTCAAGTTTGATTTTGGATTATAGCAATTTCATTGTAAGTATTTCCTTAATTTCTCTCTAATTACATTACTTGTTCTACACTTTCATCTATTTTCATTTCTCTTGCCAATTTATATAGTTTTGCAATTTTGGATTTCTAGTTGTTTAATTTGATGTTTGATGGCTTTTATATATTTGTTCGAGTTGCTTTTATTGATTTTGATCATTTATGGTTCATAGCTTTTACCATTTTTCCAATTTTGCCATGTTTTATGTTTATGCCCTCTATGTGTTTGATGAAATGTCAAGCTTAGTTATGGGGTAGATTTCCACCCCTTGGCTTGGGAAAAATGAGTCTATGAATTACTAGAGGCATAATGTCCAACATTTAGTGATAGTTCTTGAGAAGTTAGTTGATTCTTATTCCATTAAAACTAGCCTTTTATCAACTAGTTTGGTAAGTTGGTTAGGACTTATGGATTAAGGTCAATTATACTTGTTTAACTTACTCCTCGATGTTTGGAGTTAACTAGGCGAGATTAACTCATGATAATTATCATAGTTGTGGTTATGGCAAGGAAGGGATTCCATAACTCATCCCAAGTCAATGTTTCATTTATGTTTTGAACCAATTTTCCATCACTTTATAGTTTACTTGTTTATATTACATACATAATTCTTTTGTTCTTTCATTAGTTTATCAATTGCAATTTTGTCTTGTTCTTTTATCTCTTTATTTGTTTGCTTGCTTCCTTATCATTGAAAACACCCTTGGCTTCCTCACAACCAAAATTGTGTGCACTTGTCGGCACTAGTTCCTAGGGAGAACGACCCGGGATTTAAAACTCCCGATTATTTTGTGTTGATTGTGACATCTTTAGGATTATAATTTGACTGATGATCAATGATTGAGTTTGGACTATATTTACGTCAATCCTATTTTTAGTGTGAAAATCCAAACCCATGCAATTCGGTCATTGTCAAGACATCCCTTGTATCTTGGAAAAGTAAGAAACTCTTCCTCTGAGGTAGAATACAGAGCGCTAGCGGCTGCCGTTCGTGAGGCACAATGGCTAGCCTTCATGATGATTGAGTTCAAAATGCCATTCTCAAAGTCCATACCATTATACTGCGATAGTAAATCTGCTCTCCACATAGTCGCCAATCCTATATTCCATGAACGTACTAAATATATCGAAGTGGATTATTACGTTGTGCACGAGAAGGCTCAAAATGGGTTGGTCAAGCTGCTGCCAATTCACTCCAATGAACAAGTTATAGATGTGTTTACTAAGCCATTACCCCCTGGACCATTTTAGACATGCATTTCCAAGCTCAGATTGTATGACTTTTATACTCCTAAACTTGAGGGGGTGAAAAAGTACTATATACTAACACAAGCTGCATAGATTGCATGGTGTGAGTACATGGGATAAAATGAAAGTGGTAGCACAGTAACTTAATTACACCAGAGTTAGTTAGTTTTACTGTTAGTTATTTAGCTTAGCATGTTAACTAAATATCTATCTCAGGTAGATTAGGTGTTAGTATAAATAGTTAGGAGTCATGTACATTTCATTTTTTTGTAGTTTGTCACCATATAAATGTAAGATTCTCTCACAAATTTTTTGTAGTTATGAGGTTTTGTCTTTTTATAATTAACTTTTTTTTTTTACAAAATGTCAATGATGTTTTATACTATCATTATAGTAGTGTAAAATATTAAAATAATAAAATATTCTCATGTTTTACACTAAAATTATCCATATGCAAAAATTTTAGCCAGCTATGTCCCCAAATTTTTTATAAAAAAATTAGAAATACTTTTAACAAAAGAAAAAATATAACTTAGTTCAGTTAGTTAGCTTAATTCTTTCACTTTTATATAAGGTATTTGTGTTCAATTCTCACCTAAACTTTCACTTAATAAGAAAAGCTCCCGTTCAAATAGAAAAAACACACAAAGCATATTTTTAACGGTAGAATTAGTTATAAAAAAAATTAGATATCTTTTATTTAATTTAATGTTATCTTATATTTTATTATTTATTTAATTTATTTTTTATATTATACAAAAATATTAGAATATACAATAAATATTGATATCATTATATTTTTATAAATTGATAAAAGAATTTGCAAGTTACAACTTAAGAAGTTTCAATCTTTTAAACTAAGTTTTGAGTTTAAACAATTATATTTGTTTAAATCATCTTTGTGAAATTAGGTAACCTTTTATTCATTTAATTTAGTACTATTTTATATTTGTTGGTTCCTTAATTGAATTTTTTGCTAAAAAAAATCAATAAATATTGTAAATTTTAATATTTATTTTTCTAATTTTTTTTATATATATTTCACAAGATATATATTCAAAATTTTTGTACAATCATAATAATAGAAAATAAAAAAATTAATACATTTTTAAGAAGAGGAAGTATAGGAACCAATAGAATAGTTGAACAATGTGTACAATGGAGGTTTAGGGTAGTATTAGAGATATAATCATTAGTGTTACATTTTTCATCAGCTTAAACTTTTGGGATGAGTGGTTTCATGACATAGTTTCAAAACTCTAGATCTGAAAAGTCAAGAGTTTGATCCTTGGTGAATCCCAAAATCAGCTTAAGTTTAAATTATTTATTTATTATCGTATTAGTAACAAAATTAAAAAATAATTATATTAGACACCAAAAAAATTATATTTATAAATTTTTAATAAAAATAATATTATGTAATTTTTATGTTAAATTTTTGACTTCTTCAAAAAAATTTTTGAAGCTCTGCCACTGGGTTGCATGATGATTTAGTTATCAGTAGGACAAATTTTCTGGTTAGTAATAGAATTGTTAAACCTCTAACTGGATGAGAATTTATTGCAGAATGAACACTTATTTTCATTTATGAGGAATGTAAGGGGCAGCAATTTTTATGATTTGTAGTCATCAAATAATCATCAATAATGATTTTAATGGTGTGAGATTGGTATAAGATTTTATCCAATGACTCATTTTTCTTTGCTGGTTATATGTGGCCAGAATTTAACAAAGTTGTTAGCCCCTAAACTTTTTCTTCATTTATCTATAACAATATATAATGGGAAAACCTATTTTTGGTGTCCAATTTTACTTTCCATTTTTATCCTTTTTAATAACTTACTTCCATTTTACAGCATTCTACTACTTCATTTCCATCCACGTTTATTTCAATATAACTTCTCCACGTTAATTCTCACTACTGCATCAGTTACAGAATTTTACTACTTAACTCCCACTACTGCATCAGTTAATTTCTCTCACATCAGTTACTGCGTCAATTGTATTATTCCCAATTTTTCTTCCTAATCTCTCTCACTTCACACTGGTTACTCCATATCTCTCCATAATAGAAAAAATTTCCTTCGTTTTTCCTTTATCTTCTCCTGCCTTCTTCTCACTTTGCCTAAATATAATGTTAAATTTACTGTAATTTATTTTTCGTCATTAAATAAAAGTGTAGAACTGTTTTTATATATGTTTCTTTGATTAATTATAGTTGACAACATACCAATAGAAGATTCACGTAGAAGTGGTCAACGAACTTGGCAAGACTATGCCAGACAACGAAGACAAAATATGAGTGAAGAACAGAGGCAGCAACACCTTGCCAGAAGGCGTGCCAGTTACCGAGAGAGTATTAGACGAGGAAAATAAATCGATACATCAAATGGACCAACTAACATGGCAACACCATTACAAGATATCACAAATATACCTCCTCAACAATACTCTCAACAATACTCTATATCAGGTACTCTAAGTTATACTTCTCATTAATAAATTTATATTGTTAGTTTATCATTTAATATGAATTATTTTTTATGATATATACCAATTATGTATAATTTATTTTTTGAGTGTACCCTTAAATTATCAAATTACATTATTTTCATCTTAATAATGAATTTTTTACATATAGATACTCATAATAACACCGGAGCTGGTTCAAGTAATATACCAAACGATCCAAATATGGGTAGGAATCCTATATTTATATTTATTTAATTAATAATAATTTATTTTTCCTTAAATTTTGATTCAATAAATCTTTTATTATTGACCTAAATAATAATATTATATTATCTTAAATGTACGTTACATCGTTATAATCTCAATTATTAAATACTTATCTAATAATTTTTTAATATAATATCATACAAATATAAAATTTAGTTAACTGTATTATTATAAGAAAAATATATATATTCACTGTTTAATAATATATTTGTTATTAAATATTTTGACTCTGTAACAAAAAAAACTTAATAGATAATTCTGGTATTTTTTTTAATCATTTTTCTACAATTTAGTTCGCCATTTAATTTGAATTATTTCTACAATATCTCTATGTTATTGTACTCTACCGAATGTACTCTTAAATTCTCAGTCTACATTATTTTTATGTTAAGAATAAATTTTTTAAATATTTAGGTACTCATAATAAAAGCGAAACAGATTCAAGTAATAGATGGAATGGTAATAAATATGGGTAGGACTCCTGTATATTTATTTAATTAATAGTAATTTATTTTTTCATAAATTTTGATTCAATAGATCTTCCATTATTGTCCTAAATAATAAATAATATTATTATAAGAATAAATAAAATGTTCTCGCGCCGTATCATTATAAAAAAAATTATATTAGATATATGTTTAATAATATAATTGTAGCTTAAATTTTTTCCAGTATAACAAAAAAATTTAGTTGATAATTTCGATATTTTTTCTATACTTTTCCTTCTAAAAAATAGATATATCAGAAGTGGCAATTTTTTCACTAGATAAATTTAAATTGATAAATTTACTATTTCAATATAATTATTATTATGCTACCAGTTTAATATAATTTTTATATTCACGAATTACTTATCTCTAAAGAAAAGTTATACACTGTAAAATATAATCATTTAAAATACATTATTGTCGTTCCCAAACAGTTCAAATATGGGAAGGAATCCTATATATTTATATTTATTTAATTAATAATAATTTATTTTTTCTTAAATTTTGATTCCATAAATCTTTTATTATTGGCCTAAATAATATTATTATAGATATTATTATATTGTCTTAATGTACTTTACATAATTATAATCTCAATTATTAAATAGTTTAATAATTTTTTTAATATAATATTATACTGCCAAACAATTTTTATAACTGTATTATTATAAGAAAAATATATATATTCAATGTTTAATAATATATTTGTTATTAAATTTTAGTAGATAATTCTGGTATATTTTTTTAACTTTTTTTCTACAATTTAATTTGCCATTTAATTTAAATTATTTCTACAATATCTCTATGTTAATATACTCTTAGTACTATTTATTTATAATTTATCTACTTAATATATTTATTAAATTGTCAACATACATTATTTTCATGTTAATAATTCAAATTTTTTAAATATTTAGATACTCATAATAAAAGCAAAATTAATTCAAGTAATAGACTAATTGGTAATAAATATGGATAGAACTCCTGTATATTATTTATTTTTTCATAAATTTTGATTCAATAAACCTTCCATTATTGACCTATATAATATTATTATAAGAATAAATAAAATGTTCCGGCGCTGCATCATTATAAAAAAAAATTATATTAGATATATGTGTTTAATAATATAATTATAACTTAAATTTTTTCACTGTATAACAAAAATAATTAGTATTTCGATATTTTTTTATACTTTTTCTTATCAAAAATAGATATATCAGAAGTATTAATTTCTTCACTACATAAATTTAAATTGATAAATTTACTATTTTTAATATAATTATTATGCTACCAGTTTAATATAATTTTTATATTCATGAATTATTTATCTCTAAAGAAAAATTATACACCGTAAAATATAATCATTTAAAATACATTATTGTCGTTCCAATAATATAATTGCTATTATTCAGATGCTCATAATAATAGTAGTCTAATTAATATCTAATAGAATTTTACATTTCATATCTTTTTTAATATTCTACAATTCTTTTAAACGTTTTATTTAATACACAAAAAAAATTAAAATATTTTTAATAAATATATATAACATTGTAAAAAATAAATGAAAATTTCTTCACTTAATAAATCTATTATACGGTTACACTTGAATTATTTTTCAAATGGTAACTTTTTTCAGGAACTCAAACTGCTATATTTTATCGGTCACTATCTATTCTTTTTAGTTATTCAAAGTTTGGATAATTATGATATTAATGGGTATTCTACGTATTCTATTACTTCCAATCAATTTAATTTTGTATGATTTGTTTCTTTAAAAGTAACCTCTCAATTACCACTGATACTGTACCGACTTAATTTAATGAACAATTTTATAATTTGTTGATGTGTTCTTTTTACGTACTATCAGAAATTCATGGAAATAGATCTAATCAAAACAGTAGACGTGAAGAAAATGTAACTGGTTAGTATTGTACTTTTTTTTTCTTTATATATTTAGTATTGTGATATAATTTTAATAGGTAAATAAAGTTATAAAAAAATATTACTTTATCCTTATATGTTAGCATATTAATGTATTCATAGTAAACATTAAGTGTGAGCATAATTGGTGTTAAAAAAATTATTTATTTAAGATCATTACAAGAACCAATTATAAAAAAAGAGTGCCAGTGCCTAACAAAAAAAAATCTATACACAAAAAAATTTATAAAAACCAATAAAAATACTTAAAATATTTATTTGCCAATTAAAATGAAAAATATGTAAACTTTAGTGAAAGCAAAAAAAATAGGTAATTTAAAAAATTTTATATTTTATTGAATCATTCTGTTATAATTCACATAAACATGACAAAATAAAATATTAAAAAATTTATTTATTTAAGATCATTACAAGAACCAATTATAAAAAAGAGTGCCTGTGCCTAACAAAAAAAATTAAAATCTATACACAAAATTTTTTATAAAAACCAATATAATACTTAAAATATTTATTTGCCAATTAAAATGAAAAATATGAAAATTTTAGCGAAAACAAAAAAAAATTAATTTAAAAAATTTTACATTTTGTTGAATTATTTTATTATAATTCACACAAATATGACAACATAAAATAATTAAATAAAATATATTTTAAGAAATAAAATAAATAGTAAAAATTAAAATGATAACTCTAGGCAAAAGCATACAAAATAAAGATTATTAGAAGTAATAGAACAAATAAAATATGAACCAATATTATCGTCATGTATTGTATTATTTCGACCAGTAATATCTAAACATTTAAAAAATATGAAACAAAACATACAAGCAAAAAAATTTGGCCAAAGACAAAAATTTTCATACCCTATATAAGATAATTAACTAAAAAATACCGTAAGACAGTTGATGAACAGAAAACTTTATACAAAAAAAAAATTTATGATATATAAAGAAAGCATTTTTTTTTAAAAAAATTATTTATTTCAGACTCAAACTATATTGTATTGACTATTTAATCTAAAAAAAATAATCCATGATAAACATAATGTTACCATATAAATAAAAACATATAATAGAACAAGAAAATAATAAATATTTAGAATAATATAATGTTGTTATAGATCGTATGTGATTTTAACTTTGTTATAACAGTTTCGAATAAAAGGTTTTAAACAAAATAATTTTATTTAAAAAAGAATAAAACTATTTTGCTACAGAATAAATAATATTTCTTTATAATTAAAAGAATAAAAATATTTACTTAATAAATACAAAACATCTTTATAAAGAATAAAATAAAATATTTTATAATTAAAATTGTTAAATACATCTGAATAACAAAATTTAAAACAAATAAAGTCAAATAACATCACAATATTATACAATGTAACAAAGTTAAAAAAAATTATTGAAACATCACTTAAATATTTGATAGCTACTTATCTCTTTTTATGATGACCACTAAAATGGAAGTAATTCTTTGTATTTATAATCAACAAAGAACTATTTTTTTAGTTGTTACAAAATTCATCATTTTTTTATTTTCATTATGAATGTAACCAAATATATGTTAATTTAATACGAGTACAGAAATTAGACAAAATGTTCGAGCATCCCATAATTGTGCACGAAATTTTCAAGAGGATGCAACAATAATTCGAACTCCGCTACCAATCCCAAGGACATGTCATTACTGTAGCGCACGTCTATTTCACCATGAGACATTCGAGATGTGCTGTAATGGGGGAAAAGTCTCTCTTCCCCGAGTAAATGCTCCTCAAGAATTGTTTGAAATCTTCTTGGACCCCTCTGCAGAAGGAAACCATTTTAGAAAACATATTCGTAGATACAATCATGTATTTTCCTTCACTTCGTGTGGTGTGCACATAGACGAACAACTGGCTATAACAGGTCGTGGTATATATACATTTCGTGCTCAAGGCTCAATATATCACAGTATAGGGGGATTTCATCCAGATCAGGGCACGCGGCCACAGTTTTTGCAACTGTACATATATGATACTGACCACGAGTTGCAGAATAGGATGCTGGAGAACACACAACTACATGAAACATTAGTTTTCAAGTTATAACAATTGCTACACCGGTATAATCCTTTTCTCCATGTGTTTTGCCAGCTTGCACAACGGTCAGATGTACATGAGTGTAGTTTGGTCATTAGAGAGCGACCTGCTAATCAGCCACAATATAGTCTTCCAACTGCGTCGCAGGTAGCAGCTATAATTGTTGGTGATGACGTTGAAACAATGATTCGTGGGCGAGATATTAAGGTGCAAACTCATGCTGGTAGCCTACGAAGGATTCAGGAATTCGTTGGCTATTACGATCCACTACAATATCCTCTTCTTTTTCCATTTGGAACTCATGGATGGGATATCAATACCCGAAGTCAAAGTGGCGGCAAAGTATCATGCCAAACATATAATAGCTATATGCTCCAGGTACAAATTCCCATTTCCTGCGCAGTATAGACTTCAATAAAATTCTGCCAAAAAATTGTTCAATGTATCTAATCTTTTTTGCAAATTCTTAAAAATTTGTAGATCCGCCCCGATGATCATTCCACCGTATTGCAAGCAGGGCGACTACTACAACAATATGTTATTGATAACTATGTGAAAATTGAAACCGGAAAGTTAAGATGGGTTCGAACTAGACAGAAGAAATTACAGGCTGAATTATACCAAGGCTTACAAGATGCTTTGCACACAAGAGAAACCAATGCAGGTTAATATTGTATCTAATTGCTACTTCGTAAATCATTAAGAATTACCCAAAATAATTATTAAAACTAATAATATTTCTTTATATATTTGTCTTCAGAAAATGTTGGAAGAAAAAGAACAATATTACCATCGTCGTTCATTGGTAGCCGTCGCGACATGACCCAACGAGATGAAGATGGAATGGCGATTGTTCTTAAAGAGGGCAAGCCAGATATTTTTCTCACAATGACATGCAATCCATCTTGGACTGAGATAACTTCAGAACTCAACCCAGTTCAAACTCCACAAGATCGTCCAAATCTAACAACAAGAATTTTTCGAGCCAAATTTGAACAGCTGAAAGAGGATGTAATTACTAAGGGTGTTTTGGGAAAGGTGAAGAGCTATATTTATGTCACTGAGTTTCAAAAAAGAGGGTTGCCACATGTACATATGTTGTTAATCTTAGAGAACAATGACAAGTTAATTGACCCGGAGCATTATGATAGTTTAGTACGTGCAGAGATACCATCTAAAGAAGTAGAACCACACCTACATGATGCAGTGCTAAAACATATGATTCATGGTCATTGCGGAACACTTGATCAATCTTCGCCCTGTATGAAAAATGGCCAAACGAAACTACCCAAAAGAGTTCGCAGCAGAAACACGAAGAGGTGACGACTCATATCCGCAATATAGGCGACGATTCAACACTCCAATACCGATTAACCAAAATGTCATAGTTGACAATAGATGGGTAGTTCCGTACAACTCTTGGCTACTACTAAAGTATGATTGCCATATTAATGTTGAGATATATAGTAGCATAAAGAGTATAAAGTATCTCTATAAATATTGCTACAAGGGTCCAGACCGAGTTGCAATGGAAGTTCACAATGGTTCTAATGTTGACGAGGTCCAACAGTTTGCTGATGCAAGATGGATCGCTGCTCCAGAGGCATGTTGGAGAATATTTAAATTTAACCTTTACCGAATGTATCCATCAGTGGAAAGGTTACAAATTCATTTGCCAAATCAACATCAAGTGAGCTTCTATGATCACCAAACCATTCCTGAAATACTTAATGATGATTATTTCTCTAGAACAATGCTCACTGAGTTCTTTGCCCTAAATCGTGAGGAGGACCAACAATCTAGGCATCTTCTGTACAGGAAAATTCCAGAGTATTACACTTGGCACAACAAGGAAAAGGAATGGCGTCGGTGCAAGACACAGAGAATATCCATCGGTCAAATTTATACTGTATCACCTTCAGAAGGAGAAAAATTCTATTTGCGTATTCTGTTATCTAATGTCAGAGGACCAATCAGTTGGGATGACTTGCTAACAGTGAATGGGGTCCAATATTCGTCCTTCAAGCAATCTGCTAAACACCGAGGATTGTTAGAGAGTGACAGTAGCATCCGTGCGTGTTTGGTTGAGGCTTCTGTTTTACGATTTCTATGTGCTTTACGAAGGTTGTTTGCAACCATCTTAATATTTTGTGAGCCTACAGATGTAAGAAGCTTATGGAATGGATTTTTTTCATATATGGTGGATGATTATCCGTCAGCCAGCACCACAACAGCCTTAGTGTTCACAAATCGGCTACTCAGGGATATAAATGATATACTCCTTCAGCACGGAAAACAGATTACACAATACGATTTGCCAGCTCTAACTCATGAAAATGACAATGACAACTCAATACCCAGAGTTATCCAAGAAGAACTGTCTGTCGAAGTACCTCGGGAAGACCTGTGTTCCGTAGCAAGATTGAACAATGACCAATCTAAAGCTTTCAAGTGCATTATGAATACAATTGATTGAAGAGAAAGTGGAGTGTTCTTTGTTGATGGGCCAGGAGGATCAGGCAAAATATTTCTTTATAGAGCTATAATTGCAGAATTGAGAAATAAGGGTCATATTGTCTTGGTAACTGCATCATCAGGAATAGCCGCAACATTATTACCTGGGGGTCGAACAGCTCATTCTAGGTTTAAGATCCCAATTAATGCAGAACCATCATCCATTTGCAACATAAGCAAACAATCAGATCTTGCAAAGCTGATTAGACAAACAACGACAATCATCTGGGATGAAGCACCTATGGCAAATAAAGAATCGGTGCAATCATTAGACCACACTCTGAGAGATATATTAGCAAACGATATGCCATTTGGAGGAAAAGTGATGGTGATGGGAAGAGATTTCCGCCAAGTACTGCCTGTGGTACCGAAAGGTAGTAAGTCACAAATGATTTCAGCTTCTATAGTTAAGTCTCATTTATGGGCTTCCACTAAAATTCTCCATTTGTGACAAAATATGCGATCTTCTAATGATCATGTTTTTGTTGAGTATCTTATGCGCATTGGTGATAGAATTGAGCCCACCATACATGAAGACTTTGTACGGATACAAGCAAATATGGCAATTCCGTGGGAGGGTGAAACATCGTTACACAAGTTAATAGAAGAAATATTTCTAAACTTACAATCTCATAGGTGGGACGCTTCTTACATGGTAGAAAGGGCAATATTGACGCCAAAAAATCATGATGTGCAACAGTTTAATGATATAATTATCAACCAGTTTTCAGGAGAAGAACGAAATTTAGTCTCATTTGATGAGGTAGAATGAGATGTTAATAATTTATATCAACAAGAATACCTTAACTCAGTTTCTACAGGCGGGTTGCCACCTCATGTGTTGAAGGTAAAAAGAGGTGCACCTTTGATGTTATTGAGAAACATAGACCCTAAGGCCGGCTTATGCAATGGTACAAGGTTACTATGTCGTGGAACTTTTCAAAACATGTTGGACGTAGAAATTTTAACCGGTCATCACTGTGGAAGAAGAGCTTTCTTGCCTCGGATAAAACACAAAACAACAGAAAATTCAGGACTGCCTTTTATACTTATCCGGAAGCAATTTTCTGTAAGGTTGAGTTTTACAATAACAATAAACAAATCACAAGGACAGACCATTCCTAAAGTAGGGATCTATCTCCCTAAACATGTATTTAGCCATGGCCAATTATATGTTGCTCTGTCTCGAAGTATTTCTCAATCAACTACAAAAATTTTAGTCAAAAAAGGAAAAATAGATGGAACAAATGGAGAATTTACCAGAAATATAGTTTTCAAAGAAATATTGTTACCTTCTCCACATATAATTTATGTTCTTAGTAAGTGTGTGTAGTTACTTCTTGGTACAATTCAGTCTACATATAATTTTAATCTTTAAATCTTTTTCATTGATATAGATATCTTTGTATACAAACTTCAATTTATTGAGGACTAACGACTTATATTTTTTTAATAGACAATTTGATTTCAAAGGAGCTCATCAATATATGCCAGGAGATAAAGACAACGACCTTGAAGATTTGTTTTACGCAACAGGTACGTACTAATTATCATTAACTAAGACATACTAGGTATACTAGAAATATATTAACAAATATCAATTACAGGAAGAAGGATTCCAAAATCTCTGGAGTGCATGGAAAGATGAGCAAGCAATTGCATCAATCAAACCAATAGACAATAAAGTAATTTTTTAAATTAATTACCGTCAAAATTGCATTCAATATACATACTTCTATTTCTATGTTAGTAATCATAATCATATGTTATCTAATAGGTTCATTTCCTTTAAATTTATTCTATTGGTTGGGGAGGAACGGTTAAAACAGACAAGACCCAATTCTGGAAGATGATAAAAAAGGAAATACTGCTCCAACAATATACAAGGTAACGCAATCATCGTAATCAGAATGTTATTGATATGCCTATTATCTATCCCCTTCTATGTTCTTCTTTTACTAATAAAAAATGAAGGAAAAAAGTATATGCCTAAAATATTAAAAGGTTATTCTGAGATTGTAACGGAGATTATGTTTCCCATATTGAATAAAGTTACAAAAAATAATTTTAAACTAATGATAATAAATTAAACATTTTTCTTTTTCCAGCAACAAACTCATAGGAGCGCAACCAACTGATGTTAGTAAAGAACAACATTGCAGGTACCTATCATTAGATTAAGAAACCGCACAAAATAGAGGTAATATCGGATACTTATAGATTTGAATGCTCTACAGAGGGTTTAATGGCTTCTTTTGTTGTGCATGTGTAGGAAATCCAACCTCAAACAAGAAATTTCAATTTTGCAAGTTTTATATTTTTTATTGTTAACTTTTCGTTCAAATATAATGAAATTTGTATTGGCATATGATATATTTTATTGATTTCTAAATTTTGTAGCTCTTCAAGGCTCAAGAATTTATTGATAAGGAGATGTATGAGGAATTGCTAAAGATTTTTTCTAGGTACAAATTCAGAAATTACTTTAGATTTATTTTAACGTTTTCACTTATAGTTTGATCTATAATCACAAAAAAAGGACATAATTATTTTTCTTCTTTACACTTTTTGTAGGCACAAGAAAGATTCTTCAAATATAGATCCGTACTTTGACTTACCACTTAAAAAAAAAGTCTCTAAACAAAAAAAAATATGACTTTTAAATATGGCTCATTTTTTGTAAATAATTGTATTTTTCTATTTGTTTTTATGACTTTGAGTTATATAGAATTCCATAAAATATTATTATAATAATTATTTTATAAATTATGTTATTTGTAGATTTGTAGATAGATGATGTATGTATTATAATTAAATCATTTTCATATTGTTATAGATTTATAAATAGATAATATATAATTATTTTAATTTAAACATATTTTTATTATCATTGATTATTCTATATTATTATTTTTATATTATTCAAATTTAAAATTTTAAAATTTATTAAAATAATTAACTTTAAATCTCATAAAAAAAACCGCTAGTACTGATAACCAAAATAGTTAAGGGGGTTCTGAACTTGCTCTTTACATCGGGTCAAACTTGAATAGAAAATTTGAAGTTGTGGTCCACTTGGTTTTAGAGACCCATTTGTGTGGTTCTGTTTTGTTTGAGCCTAGTTATAACCCAAATAAGTGGAAGTGTTAGATTTCATGCAGGGTATCGGTTTAGTGGTGATTTTATATATATTGTAATAACTATTAACTAATAAGTGCATCGGAATTCGAAGTTTAGTTATGATTAAATAGCAGATAGAACTCTTAAATATTGTATGTGTGAATATAATATGAATGAATTTTAAATTTTTAATGTCTAAAATTAAAGACAGGTCAATTCATTGAAAAAAAGATTTTATTGAATTCATATTTATTGATCTAGGTATAAATAATAGATAGAGTAGATTATTTTATTTTATTATATCATATTATATTATATTTTAATAAATTGTTTTTTTTGTCATAAAAAGTTTGAGTGCATACAATTATAATTATAAAAGATATAAATTAATGGGATATCCCTAAAAATATTAGTTTTACAAAATTACTTAAATTGGATAGTTTATACACCTAGTAGTTTTTTTTTATCACGATTAATGCAATTTCTCCCTTTTTTGTTGGAAATTGCAAAAGAATAAACAAAAATAAAATCTAAGAAAAATACTTTTGATTACGTATCCGACAAGATGTTAGTATAATTAAGACCACTCATATATATTATATTGTAACACATCAACAAAATCCATACAAGCACAAAAATAATATGAGTTAGTGTTTAAAGGGTGTATAAAAAATACAACTTGTAGCGATTATGCATAATGTGGGTAAAGGAGAGGTTTGGTTTGGTACATCATGCTCTTTTATAAAATATCATTCTTCATATATAATTCATAAAAAATGAATTTTGTGAGACTTCAACTTAACACCTATTGAATAAAATATGATATATTTATTATTTTGATTAATTTCACATTTTGTATTTCTTATTGTTATAAATATTTAAATTATATTATGTATATAAAAAAATTAATTATTTATATAAAATATATTTTAAAATAAAAATATACATTAAAAATATATGACATAACACATATAAATATACATATATAATTGATTTTTAATATATATAGATAGATATAGATAGATATATAACATTTTAATTTATAGATAGAAACATATATTAATAGGTCATTATAGCGCTTATAAACATAGTTGTGACTTGTGAGTTGTGATAGTAATGATTTACAGAAATACTTGGATGTAAATTAAAAACAACGGTGATATGAATTTATTGTTTCTTTATTGACCTGTTGCTTAATTCTTATTGGTGCTTCTGCTTATGATGCTACTTTTATGGCCATAAGAATGTCGAAAAATTTGACCTTCCGTCTTATATTTATTTATTTATTAATTTTTATTGTTGATAATTTATTTATTAATTTTTATTTTTTAATATCCAAATTTCCGATAACAAGAAAGAAATAAATAAATAAAAGGAAAATCTAAATGGACATACCCACACTCGTTCTCGTTCTCTCTCGAGTAATCCCTAGCAATCGACGGAGAGACTCACCTCATTCTTTCGACTCTCTTATTCTGCCGCTTCTTTCTCGCCGGCAGTTTTCTCCTCTCTGCCGCCTCAATTTTCCGGTGATCAGCTCCGTTCGCAGCCACAGGTTCCTTTTCTCATTTTTCTATCGCTATATTTAATATTTGCCGTATAATTCAATTTATTGAATCTCTTATTGCCTGCTCTGCATGATCTACTCTGATTTCCCTCTGCATTTTCCTCGCGAGTGGCAAATTCTTCCTTCGTTATTCTTCACGCTATTGATGCATTCGGTGATTTGAATTTCGCGTTTCACGTAAAAATTTCATTTTTCCTCTTTGAAATGTTTTGTGCCTGTAAGTTTCCGTAGATATGCGACTGTTCACAATTCCAATTTAACTCGCACTGAACTGCTGGTGCTTCTACTGTGGAATGTAATAACCATTCAGTGGAGATCACTCCATAATTGACTCGCTTCCTTTCACGTTTAATAAATACGACAGAAACATAGTGAGTTATTTCTCCCAGTCTCTCTCTGAAGAGCAAACAATCAATGAAAGGAACAGAATTATGTTGGGCGTTTTCTCCGGTGTTATAATGCTATTGTTGCTGTTATTTTAGTTTTACTAAAGAAGAAAGGCATCGTGTTTAATTACCAAAATAAGAATCATGTTACATCTGGGGATGATAGGATATGCTTATGGGATGTAAATTTAAACAAAAATAGGAAGCCGAAGAAGATGCATGATGTAATAATGGAATCTAGACTTTCATTTTGTATATTATTCATGAAAGTTCTCCTAAAAGCAACATGAGGAATGACCAAAGAGGAATAGTAATTGTGATTCTATCATGTTGCAACCTAATGGATGGTATACATCCTTGGATATATTGGCATTTTCTTCCTTCAAATACACCCCAAAAAATGCATCAATTGTATGCTTTGGCAAAATTTGTGTTATATGTAGCATAGGCCAAAAGGAGAGCCTGGAACAACTGTTGAGTTGTTTTTGTGTGATCTCAAGGTAGTGGGTTCAAGCCATGGAATCAGCTACTGATGTATTTATCAAGCTAAGCTGCTTGCATTGCACCCTTTGCGTGCAGCCTTCAAAGTCTCAGAATGCTTGTGCACTGAGCTTTCCTTACATGTAGTTTAGGCAAAAACTGTAAGAATGATTCAAGGCTATGCTTTAATAGAGATTGTCCTAAGTGGCCTTGTATTTTATATTAAGGGCTTGGCACATGTGACAGGATCCAAAAATCCTGCAAATTCACATATATGTTCTTCCCTTAAGAAGTAACAACCTTACAATGCCAAATGGCCAAGAGTATTGCTGGTAATACACATATTAGATTTAGAAGATCGAGTGTTAGACTTATGCAAATTAATATTTCATTTTTCAATAAGTATCATGGTGAATTTGCAGTGTTAATCGATTAGGAGAATAGAGAATAAAATGTGTTAGCATTCCGATAATACATATTTTCTTTAGCATTTTGACGAGGCATTGGACGGTATCTGGCTTGATGTTGCCCAAGTAACTTTGGAGTCCTTTATAAGATTTACATACATAAAACACAACTTTGAATGTGTTTGTTGGATAATGTATTTTCTGATTGACTAGAGATTGTTATGCAGGCAAAGGGAGCAACAAAGCCTCTGGAATGATTTGTTATGGCCCAACAGTCGTCTAGGCTTCAGCGGTTGCTTACTCTGTTGGATAGTATCCTCCATATTTTCCTTATGATTTTCATTTACTGAATTTATTTAGTATCTATTTTTTCTTGAAATTTTCTTTAACCAAATGTTAAAGCTGGGTCAACCCAAGCGACAAGGTTGACTGCTGCTCGTCAGATAGGGGAAATTGCAAAATCACACCCTCAAGACTTGAACAGTCTTCTTAAGAAGGTATTAATTTTTGAATTTATATTTATACATTTGTTGCAATATTGCTCAGTTTTAATATGATTTCTGCATTGTTTTCATTTTATGTCAATCATGCCAAGTACTATGGTATGAAGACTGCTAAAGAAAACTGGTTATGAACTTTCTATCTCTTTCCTTTCTGTTTGTAAATAAATTCTGTCTTTGGATTGTTTTATAGTTCTGTTATATTGAGATGAAAGCCATTTTTCAGCCTAGTACTGAAATTCAATGTTAATTAGAAGAATGAAGCAACAATCAACTCTAGACCTATGTCATAACTCATAGACTGTGTTTGGTTCTGAGAACAGGACAAGACAAGATACTGAGAACAAAAACACAAAGGACAGAGACATAAAAATTGGTGTTCTTGTATTTTATTTGGTGATAAACTAGAGCAAATTATGAAAGTCCAATTTACTTTTTTTTTCCATACAAAAAAACTTAGGAGGAAAAATATAATGATAAAAATTATAATTATGAAAATTTGATAAAAATAATGAAAGAAAAAATAAAAAATTAGTTGTGCTCTTGTTAGCATCTCTGTGTCCTTCCAATATAAAATACACTAATTCAGTGTCTCTGGACATAATACCTTTGTCTATGTCTTATTTGTGAAACATGATTTTGTGTCTCTGTGTCCCTATCTCAGTGTCCTGTGCATGTAAACAAACGCAGCCATAAAGATTGTGATACTATTTTCTGAAGTATATTTCACAGTTGCTTAAGTTGTTAGGTGAAGCTACACAAGTGCTGGTGGTTGTGTTTTATTTATCCTATTGCACTTTGATAGTGACTGCCTATTATTTGTCGAGTCTGTTTTAACAACTGTTATTTTGGTGATCTCTAGGTTTCTCAATATCTGCGCAGCAAAAATTGGGAGACAAGAGTCGCTGCTGCTCGTGCAATTGGGTCTATTGCTGAGAATGTTAAACACATAAGTTTGAATGAACTTACTACATCTGTTGTATCAAAAATATCTGAGAATGGGATATCATGTAGTGTTGAGGATCTTTGTGCATGGACATATTTGCAATCAAGAATTACAGGAAGCTCATTTAGAAGGTAGGTTGTCCTATCAAACATTATTTGACATTTTATTTTGGGTGAGGTATATGAGATCCACTCTGACGCATAAAAATAGATCAGCCAATAACAAGAAAGTAATCTGGGTTGTAGCTGGGCTGATCAATTGCTTTCTAATATAAAATTAGACTATTGAATATCCTGTTTGCAGATTTCCAAAGGGAAGCTCAAACAAAATCTTTCTGTTGCTACAAGGGCAAACAGACACCTTTATAACTTGCAAAAACAGCAGCTAACCAAAGAATTGCATAAACTGAACACTGCCACAAAACGATAACCCCTTGTTTTCACCTAATTGTTATCTTTAACCATGAAAAACTGGCAGAAGTGAAAACATCTACACTTTAATGTGACCTGAAAATGGTTATTGTTTGTTTAAGAATAGATTCCTCCCTATTTTGCATTAATGTATTTGTAAAGATATTTACTTAGTTGTTTTTGCTGTTGACAGTTTTGATATGAGCAAGGTGCTTGAATTTGGAGCTTTATTAGCATCTGGAGGACAGGTAAAAATGATGGTTTTTTTCCCTTGACCACTTGAGAATTATGCTTGTTCAAAAGAAGCAGATTTTCTGGCTGAGAAATTAACACAAGTTTTTGACAAAGCATGCATGATTCTTAGTATGAAGTTATAACAGGTTAAGCTGTTTATTCTTCCAAATCAGATGGAAAGTTTGGACGAGTAAAGTAAACTAGAAGAAAGAAAAAGAGTGTTTTTTGGAGTTAGGATTTTAGACAAGAAATGTAGAAAGCTGCTTGTCGTAAAATTTTTGCAATGCTAAATCTGTTTTTTCCAACATAACTGTTGATCTAAACTTGCAATTGCTTCTTCAGAAAGTAGTCGAGCAACAGATGACAACATATGCTAACAATACCAAAAAGCAGTGGATGGCTTATTTTCTGACATAATTTGTGTAGTGATTATAAGTGCATATATTTGACAGTAATACTATAGAATTGGCTATTCTGGAGGATTGGGAAAGTGTCATAGAAAATCATTTAATTACCAACCAACTTAAACTAAGGCTATGCAAGGGCCTTCTATTTGTAGAGCAAAATTTTTACAAGGGTCTTTCTTGTGTCTTGGTCCTGGTAATTTGGAATTTCTGTGCTGGTATCCCATAAAAGGTACACATTGTAAGTGTACTCTGTATGCAAACTACTTTGGCTTTACTCCTGTTTTCTTTGCATGCACATATATTGCATACAAATTTTATTTCTTGTTCCATTTCAGGAATATGATATTGTCAGTGATAATATAAAGAACCCAAAGGAGCGACTGGTACGCCAAAAGCAAAATCTTCGACGCCGTTTAGGTTTGCAATCTCTTATTGCCAATATTTCATTAATATAAAATCTTGTCGACAATAAGTGAGTAGTAAAATCATGACTTTAACTAGTTTGGTGATTCCTAAACATTTATTTTGTATTTAAAGCTCATTTGTTTTGAGGTTTTTCCTCCTTAAGGCAAGAACGTTTTTGTCTCCTCCCTAATGAGTAATGAGGTTAATAGACAAAATTTCAAAACTAGAAAGGTGAACATGTCTTCCCCACTAAAAAGAATTAAAAGGGCTTCTATTGCTTCTTTTGTAAACTAGATGAAAATAAAAAGCTTCCATATCATCACTTTATTGAAGCTGAAATAAATATACTCTATGTACTTGTTCTTGGTGGCAAATGTAAACTTTTTCAGCACCCAAAAGGTGCTATGGTGGCAAGAAAGTATGGCTGCTTTGCTAGAAACTCAAATGGTACTGTAACGGTGTAACCTTGGCCCCTTTTTTTAATAAAAAGAAGCAGCTGTAGCTGTCTGATTTTTTTGGTGTGTTCCGTGTTAAACAAGGCATTGATTTACCTGTTGTTGGTACACTCTTAATAATGTACATTGCCCTTCACTTCATACTTTGTAGGGTGAATAAACATCTATATTATCACTGTACATTTGATGTGTTTAGCTTGGTTATCATGATGTGGTTCTTTGCTTAATGATGTTTATTTATTCACTTTTGGTTTATGTGCATCTGATTCCATATACCCATTTATGTTGATGTAGGTTTGGATGTTTGTGAACAATTTATGGATATGAGTGATGTAATAAGAGATGAAGATCTTATGACACACAAGTCAGATTCACATCCCAATGGAATAGATCATGGAGTTTTTACTTCTTCTTCTGTGCATAACATCCAGAAAATGGTTGCAAACATGGTTCCTAGTGTCAAATCAAAGTGGCCAAGTGCAAGAGAACTGAATCTTCTAAAGCGCAAAGCAAAAATAAACTCAAAGGACCAGACAAAAAGCTGGGTCGAAGATGGCGTTACTGATCCATCAGGTGCTCAGAATTCGGCTTCGAAAGTCACGTATCCTGATTCAGTTAATTACAATAAGGTATTCTTATATTTTACTTGTTTATTCCTAGGTGATTTTGAGACCCTCCTGGGGCATGCTTGAGACAATTATTCCACAGAACTCCTCCAGTCTATTTAATCATTGATGGCAGCAGTTTGTATGTTAATTAATTAACCATTTTTTTAATGTTATGTTCATATTATTATTTTTCCAGTTGGTACATTCTTTCAAGTAATAAATTTTATTCTGTTGTGGTTTTCAGAAATGTTGTCTTTACCCTTGAATCTATACCTATCTTAGTGTGGAATGGGTTACATATAGTAACTACTTTGGTCTGTCTCTCAATTTTATAAAAATAATTCCAAAATGGTTATTAGGTGGAGTTGAACCTGGTCCCTTTAAGTTCCTTATGCATTTTTTAACCTCTGAACTACAGGAACTTTCTTTGTATTTATTGTGTTATGTTAAGAGTAATCAATAAAAATGTGGCTTGACGGGCTGGCAAGTGCCAGTTGTGTTAATGCAAGTTGTTCAGTTTCTTTATGCAATTGCAAGGCATAATTCTGACTATCCCGTTGACCTTTTACATAGGTATTCATGGATGTTAGTCATGATGAAGATGGCCTTGACCATGATGGGGATGGACAATGGCCTTTCCACACTTTTGTTGAGCAACTTATTATTGATATGTTTGATCCAGGTAAACAATTTACTTCTTTTGTCTAGTTTTAGTACAATTTTGAGAATATGCAATATGAAATGCTTTAGGGCTTTCAATATTTTATTAATGTTCTTCGAATGTTTTTTTTTTTTTTTTAAAATGTTGCTAGTTTGGGAGATCCGACATGGTAGTGTGATGGCACTGAGAGA
This sequence comes from Arachis hypogaea, assembly GCF_003086295.3. Lineage (NCBI taxonomy): Eukaryota > Viridiplantae > Streptophyta > Magnoliopsida > Fabales > Fabaceae > Arachis > Arachis hypogaea. Next base: position 15,161,858 of record NC_092048.1, on the reverse strand, counting down.
GATTTTAACACATCAAGGTGCTTCTGCTGGGGTATTGAAACATGACTTACGCTTGGGTGGGAACTTTATGGTCGAATTAGAAGACAAAAGTATAATTATTGAAAAAAAAGAAGACAGTAGTGTGTCAAATATATTGAAGAGAGAGAGGGAGATTGATTTGAATATGCAAGTTTCTGCAGACGAGTTTGACTCAAACTTGAAGAGACCAAAACTTGAAAATGTAACATCATCAACCTCTATGGATAGTCTAATTACTTGCAGCAATGAAGGTGATACTAAAATCAGCATTAGTTCTGAAACCTCTGGGTACAATTTACCTTTGGATTGTGTAAATGGGCAATTTAATTGTAATTCTGTTGAGATGGATGTGGTATCTTTCTCTGATGGACTGCAAGATGCATGCAAGGAACCTGCTATTGTAGCAGAGCAGAAGGGTTATTCTGAAGAGATTCCCTCCAGAAATCTTAATGTGCTGAGAAATGTTCCCCAGAATTCTGAGCTGATGAGCATGGTTAAAGTTGCCAGAAGTTCATGGTTGCGAAACTGTGGATTTCTTCAAGATTGTGTGATACGCTTTTTGTGTGTGTTGTCACTAGACCGGTATGATATTTTACTCTTTATTTAATCACTTTTTTAAATGTTGCTGGAATTTGATTTTCTGAACTGGTGGTGAAATTTTGTGCTTCTGTCTGTTTCTTCTTTGGCTACTGCTGTTGACGTATAACTGGATTTCTGCTTTGTCGGTTTTTGCTTTGATAATTTTTTGGTTATTTTATTCAGCTTCGGAGATTACGTATCTGATCAGGTTGTTGCTCCAGTGCGTGAAACCTGTGCACAGGCATTAGGTGCCGCATTTAAGTACATGCATCCGGCACTGGTAAATGAAACATTGAATATATTGTTGAAAATGCAGGTAAACATCATTTAAGAGTTCATTTTTTTATATCATTTGATATTAATTTTACATTGCTTTAGTATTAATTCAACTGCTTTCTTTGTCCTCTTCCTCGCTATGCTGCAACTTCCTTTTATAGTATAATAATTTGACTTATCACTTAAGAATTCTCTGATACATTGGTTTTTAATCTTTATGCTTTGCTGTTGCCTTTTGTTCAGTGTAGACCAGAATGGGAGATTCGTCATGGAAGTCTTCTAGGTATCAAATATTTGGTTGCTGTGCGGCAGGTGCATATCTTTTTTGCCTTTACTATTCCTTTTACTTGGTTTAACACTATAGGTATGATATGATAGTTTTGGCACAAGAAATGGTTACTATGTTAGACATGATATGTTTGCCATTGACCATTTTTTCTGAGCAAGATATTTGCTGTCATATGAATCAAGACATTGACTACATAAGCGACTAGGTACTTGTTGCCTATTTTGGTGTTACTCTAGGAGTGTCAAAGGTTGATGACAGTAGCAGGCATTGCAAATCTAAGACTGGAGATAGAGAATTTTTGGTTTCATATTTGAAAATGTAGTCTCCTCATGAAATATGAACACCCAACCATTCCAAGCAATGCTTTGTGCTGTTCTGACTATTGTGTCTTTTACTGCCACCAGGAGTTGCTACCTGACTTGCTTGGACTTGTTCTTCCTGCATGTAAATCTGGTTTGGAGGACCCGGATGATGATGTCCGAGCTGTTGCTGCTGATGCCTTAATACCAGCTTCAGCTGCAATCGTTGCATTGCAGGGTCCAACATTGCGCACAATTGTGATGCTGCTGTGGGATATATTGCTTGATTTGGATGATTTAAGTCCATCCACTAGCAGGTATTTGAATGGCTGAAATTTTTCATTATTATATACTTATATTTGCTTGTTTTTTGATTAAATTAAATTGTCATATTCTTGTTTCTATGTAGATGTAACAAAGCCATATATTTTATTCTGCTGAGGGGGTTCTATGCTTTGTTAATTACAGATCCTACATGTCGATGAGCCTTTGATTATATCTGATTTCATTTATTTTCATGTTGCTGATTAATTGCTGTAATTTTATTTATTTATTATTGTATGAATGATGGCTTTTTAGTTAATATTGCTGATTAGTTTGGAGAATATTCAGGGAATTAAAGGGTTTATAATTTCAAACAACTTCTCACCAAGCCAAAGGATTGGGCTTTATAGTCCACAGCTTGTAGACATCAGAGCTTAAACTACACCAATACAGCTGATTTTTGCATTACTATATTGATGTTAATGATTAATTTATTTATTGTTAAAATATCTGTTTTCAGTGTTATGAATTTGCTGTCAGAAATTTATTCTCAAGAAGAGATGGTCCCAATGATGTATGAAGTTCTTAGATTGGGAGACAACGGAATATCTATTCAAAATGGAGTCGGTGGTGGTGGTGGTGATGATGATGAAGAAAATCCTTATGTGCTTTCAACGTTGGCACCACGTTTGTGGCCTTTTATGAGGCATAGTATCAGCTCTGTTCGGTATTCAGCAATGCGGACTCTGGTATTTATCTTTTCCCTTTGATGTTTGCACAAAGTTTGAATCTCGTACAATACTTCACGTAACATATTTTATTGTACAGGCTTTTATTTATTTATTTTATATTCTTTTCCTTCACAAAAGGCAGTTTTAGTGTTAGTGGTTTATCGTAAATTTTCTACTTGCAGGAGAGGCTACTTGAAGCTGGATATAAGAGAAGAATGTCTGAGTTGTCTAATGCTTCGTTTTGGCCCTCTATCATATTTGGAGATACCCTTAGAATTGTATTTCAGAATCTGCTATTGGAAACAAATGAGGATATTTTGCAATGTTCAGAGAGAGTGTGGAGTCTCCTTGTTAAGGTATTTCATATGATAAAAGGTTATTGCTTAGAAATGGCTTTGACTAAATGTTCCCAACTGTTTACGTCAACCCTATTGCTTGTCATCCTCCCATCAAGATTGTGGCTTAAAAAGAAACAGTCTTTTATGGCTGAATTTGGCATTGTACAGAGTCCCAGAAAGGTGGTCTATCCCTGATTTGACAGTATTAGACTGGACGATCCCTGATTTGGAAATGTGCTACTGTGATTGTTATTAGAACACTATGGTTGGATTGAGACACAGCAGTTTTGATTTGAGTTGGAGTTTGATATATGGTTTTGGTTCCAACTTCCTTCTGCTTTCTGTGATACCTCTACATTTTTAATTTTCTAATGGTGTTTCAAATATTCATGATGATTCTCTTTTTTCTAAGGAGTCTTCCTGTCTTCTCTTGCTAAGGCCCCCAAAAAGTGGTCATTTGGGTATTTCCCCTGCATCTATCCTTGTTTGCCTTTTATACTTTCTCATCTATCAAATTGGCTGGCTTGTTTTCAGTGTTCTGTGGAGGACTTGGATACTGCCGCGAGATCTTACATGGCTTCTTGGATAGAACTTGCTTCTACACCATTTGGTTCAGCATTAGATGCCTCAAAGATGTTTTGGCCTGCTGCATTTCCAAGGAAAAGTCAATTTAGAGCTGCTGCTAAAATGAGAGCTGTGAAGTCTGAATATGATTATGGTGGGGATTTTGGTCTTGATTCTACAAAAGGATCTATTCCACAAGAAAGAAATGGTGATGCTGCTATGGATTCAGTGAAGATAGTTGTTGGTGCTGATGTGGACACATCTGTTACTCATACACGGGTGGTTACAGCAACTGCATTGGGAATTTTTGCCTCTAAGCTGCCAGAGGATTCTTTGAAGTATGTTGTTGATCCACTCTGGAGGTCTCTAACCTCTTTGTCTGGTGTTCAACGTCAGGTATGAATTTCTGGTTTGTGTACAGTGAACTTACACCCAAGCTATCCTTCATTCTCTTTTTTCCACCATTGATATTTTCTATTTATATTTAGGTTGCATCTATGGTACTCATTTCTTGGTTCAAGGAGATTAAGAGGACAAATTCATCCAAAAATCTTGATGGCATTCCTGGAGCCCTCAAAGATTGGTTGCTGGACTTGTTAGGATGCTCTGATCCTGCTTTGCCTACAAAAGATTCACTTCTTCCATATGCTGAACTTTCAAGAACTTATTCAAAGATGCGTAATGAGGCTGGTCAATTGCTAAATGCTATCAAGTCTTCTGGTATGTTTGATGAGTTATTGTCAACTTCCAAAATTGAGTTGGATAGCTTGGGTGTGGATGGTGCCATTAGTTTTGCATCAAAAGTTCCAGCAGTGTGTAATGATAGTTCTCTGAATGAGTCCTTGGTAAAGAATGCTTTAGATGATATAGAATCCACAAAACAGAGGCTCTTGACGACTTCTGGCTATTTGAAATGTGTGCAGGTTTGCTTCTCATGCTTTCTTTATTCTGTTTAACTGTTTATATTAACATTTCAATTTTTTGTGGCCTATATATTTTTGACTTAATTATTTCTGGTTTATGTGTTGTTTTTGCAGAGTAATTTGCATGTTACAGTCTCATCTGCAGTTGCAGCTGCTGTTGTTTGGATGTCTGAATATTCTTCTCGGCTTACCCCAATCATTTTGCCTTTGATGGCTTCGATCAGACGAGAGCAGGTGCTTGTTTAAGTTTTGACTGTTTCTTTCCTGTATATACTCGTTCAATGTTTAATTTGGTCATAATATGTATGTTTTATCTCCCCAGGAGGAAATACTGCAAATGAAGTCAGCTGAAGCACTTGCTGAGCTAATATATCATTGTGTTGCTCGTAGGCCATGCCCAAATGATAAATTAATTAAAAATATATGCAGTATGACATGCTTGGATCCTTCCGAGACCCCTCAAGCTAAACTTATTTGCTCCATGGAGAGTATTGATGACCAAGGTCTTCTGTCGTTTGGAACTCCTGTGAGCAAACATAAATCAAAGGTCCATGTTTTGGCTGGTGAAGATCGATCAAAAATGGAAGGGTTCATAAGTAGACGTGGGTCGGAATTAGCGTTGAGGCTTTTGTGCGAGAAGTTTGGTGCTTTGTTATTTGATAAGCTTCCTAAACTGTGGGATTGCCTTACTGAGGTGCTTAAACCTAGCTCCTCTGAATCTCCAGCAGTCTCTAATGAAAAACAAGCTACTATGGCTGTTGAGTCTATTAGTGATCCCCAGATATTGATTAACAATATTCAGGTTAGTCTCATCATTTTCTACTGGTGAACTTGCTCATTACATGATATTTTTGCTACATCACTATTTGTATGAAGCTGAATTACTGTGTTATAAGATGGGAAGAGCTTATCAAGAGAGATGCCTCTTTTTGGAATGAGTGATATTAATTTGTTTAGGACAGAACACTGGAAACAAAGACAACAACTGATAAATTGAATAAATTCTTGAAAATTTAGCCATATTTGTTTGGGTCAGTTTTTACTGTTTTGCATATGATATTCTGCTTAATATGCAGCATGTATTTCTTGTAGGTGGTACGATCTATTGCGCCCTTGTTAAATGAGGAGTTAAAGCCAAAATTATTGACACTTCTCCCGTGCATTTTTAAATGCATTCAGCATTCTCATGTTGCAGTTAGATTAGCTGCTTCACGCTGCATCACTTCCATGGCCCGGTCAATGACTGTGAAAGTTATGAGTGCTGTGGTTGAAAATGCTATCCCAATGTTGGAAGACGCATCATCAGTTCATGCCCGTCAAGGAGCAGGCATGTTGATTAATTTTCTTGTTCAGGGCCTGGGGGTAGAGTTGGTCCCTTACGCTCCATTGTTGGTAGTTCCACTTCTAAGGTGCATGAGTGACTGTGATCAGTCTGTCAGGCAGAGTGTGACCCATAGTTTTGCTGCTCTTGTTCCTTTACTTCCTTTGGCACGAGGCCTTCCTCAACCAGTTGGATTGGGGGAAGGTATATCTAGAAATGCTGATGATTTGCAATTTTTGGAGCAACTGCTTGACAACTCCCACATTGAAGATTACAAGTTATGCACCGAATTGAAAGTCACATTGAGAAGGTAATTTGGACTTCATTTTGGAGGCTTAATATTTTCATCATTCCATTCTGAAATAATTTGTGAAATATAAAATCTCATCAGGTTTTGGTAGAGTTGGTTTCTGCACTATAAGAAAACTTTTTATGACCGAGTCCAAGTGATATATGTACCCTGAAGTTGAATTTCTTCACTTCGGTCTATGTTTAGAGCCCAAAAGGCTTTTGCATGGAGGTCCATGCTAGATATAGAGATCATATATGAGCCTTTACCCAAGAATTTAAGCTTTTTGGGGAGTTAGTTATTAAAATATGCATTGACACCTTTGCCCAACTTGAAAACATTGCACAATTATGTTTTAGATCTTCTCATAGCTACTTATCTCTTCCTCTCCCCCTCTCCCTCTTTTTTTTTTTCAAGGGATTCTTCATGTTGAACATTTCAAGACAAACATGAGATTGAGATCTTATGTTGTATACAGTTTCACTTCATCTGTTAAAAGACATTCTTGCTTGATCTTCATTTAAACCCCAATTTCTATTTTGTAAATTTGTGATTAAAAAAAACATCAAGATGTGCTCATAATTGTTCATTTTTGTTATTGTTATTACTAATATTATTATGCTTCCAGGTACCAACAAGAAGGCATAAATTGGTTAGCTTTTTTGAAACGTTTCAAGCTTCATGGAATTTTATGTGATGACATGGGGCTTGGTAAGACGCTTCAGTCATCGGCTATTGTGGCCTCTGATATCGCTGAGCATCGAACTCAGTCTGGGAATGGAGATCTTCTACCATCTTTGATTATTTGCCCATCAACCCTAGTTGGACACTGGGCCTTTGAGATAGAGAAATATATTGATGTTTCAGTTATATCTTGTCTTCAGTACGTTGGTTCTGCTCAAGATCGAATGATTCTTCGAGATCATTTTTGCAAGCATAACGTCATTATAACATCATATGATGTTGTCCGTAAAGACATCGATTATTTGGGACAGCTTCTGTGGAATTACTGCATTTTAGATGAAGGGCATATAATCAAGAATGCCAAGTCCAAAGTTACACTTGCTGTAAAGCAGTTAAAAGCCCAACACCGCTTGATATTGAGTGGGACTCCAATACAGGTTGGTGTGGTTTCTGTTCTCATTAAAGGTAAACATATCATGACTAATTAAATAAACACACTACCTCTTTTTTTTTTGCAGAATAACATCATGGACTTGTGGTCCCTTTTTGATTTTCTAATGCCTGGATTTCTTGGAACAGAGAGACAGGTAAAATTGTGATTCCTTTACCAAGGATTAGGTGTTTGATGCTTGCTTCCTCATTCTTAATAATTAAATTAAATTTTAGCACATGGAAAAACTGGGCCTATGCTTATCCATGTTTAAAGGCCAAAGCATGTGGGTGTGTAGCAGAGGTATAAAACAATTCTTTGGCTTTATACCTAATATTTTATTCTCTTAAATTGATTTGTTTCTTGATATTTGTTTTATACTTTTATCCTTTTTCTTCACCACCTTCTCATTTATCAGTTCATACACTAGCACCCAATTTTCAATACCTACAAAAGTTTTGTACTCTTGCATCTGTTCAAATTAAGTAAAATATTTGAGTGGATTTTGTTCTTTTGATTTGACAATATCTGTATTCCCCTCATGATATTATGTTGCCTCTAGGGTTAGTTTGAGATTTTAAAGAGTCTCTTTCAGACATCATGTAGATATGTAGCTAGACCTTTCATAGTGGTAATGCTTTATCTTTGATTGCCAAACCATTTCTGCGTTCTTATTAATTGTTGTCACAACTGGCATACATTTAATGTAACATTAACAGTTCCAAGCAACATATGGAAAACCGCTTTTAGCTGCTAGAGATCCAAAATGCTCAGCCAAAGATGCCGAAGCAGGAGCACTTGCTATGGAGAGATTGCATAAGCAGGTGATTGATACCTTCTGTTGCATTATTGCTCTGCGAATATTTTGGTCTTTTTTCACTTCTAATAGATGTTCTTTTACCCTCTAGGCTATGCCTTTTCTCCTTCGTAGAACAAAGGATGAGGTCTTATCTGATCTGCCGGAGAAAATAATTCAAGACAGATACTGTGATTTGAGCCCTGTACAATTTAAACTCTATGAACAGTTTTCTGGTTCTCACGTAAAACAAGAAATGTCATCTATTGTGACAACAAATGAGTCAGCTGGAGCAGAAGGAAGCAGCAGTTCAACTAAAGCGTCTTCACATGTTTTCCAGGCAATTTGATTTCTTTAATTATATGACAGTTATTGCTTCAATACTTTTCATTTTTGTTGACCAAGAATTCATTTCTTGCTTCAGGCACTTCAATACTTGCTGAAGCTGTGTAGTCATCCATTGCTTGTCATCAATGATAAGGTTTTAGATTCACTTTCGACCATCCTCTCCGGAGTGTTACCGGGTGTTTCTGACATCATTTCAGAACTTCACAGCCTCCATCATTCGCCAAAATTAGTTGCTCTTCAGGAGATTCTTGAAGAGTGTGGAATTGGAGTTGATGCTTCTGGTTCTGAGGGTTCTGTTAACTTTGGGCAGCATAGGGTATTGATATTTGCTCAACACAAGGTTATAACCTAGCTTTCGTGAGGCCTAATTTCTTGCTGAATTTTAGTACATTACATAGTATGCTGATCTATGATGCACGGACACGGACACGGACACGGACACTGACACGGACATGGGACACGACACGACACGGGATACGCCGACACGCAAATTTTAATATCTTATAAGATACGGGGACACGCATACACATAAAATATAAAGTATATTTTAGAAAAACTATAATGATATTTTGATATTTTATTGATATTAAAATATAAATCAATTTTTAATTATTTTTAATATCATATTTTAATTATATCAAACATTTAAAATATTATTTTGTTTTAATAAATAATAATATATACTATATTTAAATTTATTTTAAAAATATATGTTAAGAATAAGACTGGGTACGCTGACACGTGATGGTATTTACGTGTGTCCAAGTGTGTCCGGAAAAGAATTTTTTATTTTTTATTAAGAAACGGTTGGACACAGCAGACACGCGTGTCGGACGAGTGTCAGTAAGTGTCGTGTCCGAAATGTGTTCGATACGAGGACACGACAACTCAACGAAGTGTCCGTGCTTCATAGATGCTGATTTCCCCTTCCACAATGGCTTGTTTGCAGGCTTTTCTGGATATAATAGAAAGAGATTTGTTTCAGACACACATGAAAAAGTAAGTTTCTGCATCTAGTCATCCTGTTACTTTCAATGAATTGGCTGTTTTGGTTCTCATGTTTGTTTAAAGCTTTCAATGAAGAAATTTCACCTGTTTTTTGCATCCCAAAATCAATTGATTTTGGTTTTTGATTATAACTGATGATGACTTCCATTCTCTGTTTTTCCTTTTTATGTTCTAAGTGTTACATACTTGCGGCTAGATGGATCAGTTGAGCCAGAAAAGCGTTTTGACATTGTCAAAGCATTCAATTCAGATCCTACCATTGATGTTTTACTGCTTACAACACACGGTAAAAAAGTTTACACCTCCATGTACATTTTGATCTACCATTTCCTCTCAGGATGGGTTTTTTTTTTTTTTTTTTTTTTTAAAAAAAGAAAAATTTATTGACTTCTCTATCTGCAGTGGGTGGGCTTGGTTTGAACCTGACATCTGCAGATACCCTTGTTTTTGTGGAGCATGACTGGAATCCAATGCGAGATCATCAGGTAATTATGATCCATCTTGTGCTTTCTTTGGGTTTTCCTTTCTAGTTCAGTATCACATTAATATTTGGGAGCTGAAAACCCAAAATTAGACATGGGATTAAGCTTTTCCTCATTGATCTTTTTTTAAGGTTTTCATTATAAACTCTAGTTGTAAGTAGTAGTTATTTTCAGCATGCTTGTATTGATGAGTGAACATGTATCCTGTATTAAGGGAAGAATTTTTTGTGCAATGACAACGTATATCCTATATTAATAACCCTGCAGGCTATGGATAGAGCGCATAGGTTAGGTCAGAAAAAAGTTGTTAATGTCCACCGTCTAATAATGCGTGGTACTTTGGAAGAGAAGGTTATGAGTCTGCAAAGGTTTAAAGTGTCTGTGGCTAATGCTGTGATTAATGCGGAGAATGCTAGCATGAAGACGATGAATACGGATCAGTTGCTTGATTTGTTTGCTTCAGCAGATACCTCCAAGAAGGTATTATGATTACCCCTCGTTTATACCTGCAAGTATATGCTTTTGTTATTCCAACTGTCAATTAGCGTGATTTATAGTTCTTTTCATTGGTTTGTGTATGATAATCGTTAATATCATCATTTAACAATGTTACTGATAGGGTTCTTCTGCCGGGAAGAGTTTGGAAAACAACCCTGAAGGAGACGCTAAACTAGTAGGTACCGGAAAGGGGCTGAAAGCCATACTTGGGGGATTGGAAGAGCTATGGGACCAATCACAATACACAGAAGAGTACAATCTAAATCAATTCTTAGCAAAACTTAATGGTTAATTAATATTCCAGATTCGACCGAGAGTCAGAGGAGTGTACATATATCCAAGGACTACAAATTTTGGCATTGTAACATCTCATTTTTTACTCCTCCGTGCCCCCCCCCCTTCCTTCTCTCTCTTCCTTTTTCTCTTTCTTTTTCCTCCTCCTTGTCCCCCTCCTCTTTTTTTTTTCCCCTTTTTGGGCGTTGCTTTGTGAACACCCCCAATGGCAGGCATGTACCCTTGGTGGTGCAGTGATGTGTAGAGAAATGGAATAGTGACGGCTTCTGGGAGGGGATGGAGTCCCATTAATTTTTGGAATTTTGTATATATACAATCAGTCCTAATGATAATTATAGTTTTAGCCTTTGTTAACACGAATTACCTTGCATTTTTGCCGGATTGTTTTAAAGCTACCAGCCTACCAATACCAAACCACAAATTAGTATAAGTCAGTCTTAAAACTCAGCTGTTAGTCATAATTCGCCGCTAATCAACAATGACGGCTATTCAAAGTTATTGTTTAATATTTAATTCGCATTCTCGTGCTATGTAATGTAACTACCAAAAATTAGTTGGCGTATATTCCGATTCTGCATGCTGACATTGTAGGTTTTTAATATTTTTTTTTTTCCATATTTAACAGTTTATTAAGTGTATGTTTGTTAATTGTTAGTACTGTTATTTTTATTAATAAACTTAAAGTATTTAATTTTTAATTAAAGTTAGAGCAAACTACCAGAAGTGTTCCAAAAGATTTAAATGCAGATAGAAATATTTCTAAAAGTCTAAAATGATAAAAAAAACACATTAAAAGAATTTAAAAACATGACAATAAAACACTTTTCATTTTCTAAGTATCAAATGATTTTTGTATTGATAAATAGTTTTTGTATTTGATTTTAATTTTGTAGAAGTATTTGGACAATTATTTAAAAAGGTATATGCAAAAAAATTATAATAAAATATAATCCTTAAAAATTTTTATTTTTTAAGATATTTTTTGGCCATTCAAAAAAAATAGCAAAAAAGAATGTATTAAAATATCAAATTTTAAAGACAAAGATCTCATTTTTTTCAGTGTGATTGAAAAATTGTATTAAACTTTTATTTCTAAAGTCATTTTGAGAATATATATATATATATATAATATTTTATTAAATTTGTTATGTTTTTAAACATTTTAAAAATATTTTTATCAATTTAATCTTTCAAAAATATTTTTACCGATGTTTATTTTGGTGATTTACTGTAAAAGTTGAAGCCGTCTCACTTTAAAAATGGTTATCCATATAGAAAACTAGAAAAGTATAATTAATTTTGTTGTATACTGTGTTTCATCGAGTACTGTACGATTGGATCCTGATAGTTTACATGTGTATTGAGATTAAAAAAAAAAGGAATTATTCATATTCGAATACATATTTTTCTATTTGATAATTATATAGCAGGTGAAATGAATTACTATGTAAAAATTATAAATAGAAGGATTAATAATAGGCATATTTTTGGATTAGCGAGTTGACTACTTTACTCATTTAATTGCTATTATGAATTCAAGACAACTTTATTTTTTGGTGTCTAATTGTTTTTTCCGATGAACGTTTTGTTGAAATTTATCTTTTACGATAATATATTATATATTAATTTTGGTAAAAAAAAATCAAAATTAATCACTAAAATTAATTATTAATATAAAATACAATAAAATATAAAAGATATATTTTATATTAAAAATAAATTAAATTTTATATATATTTAATATTTATATAGAGATATAAAGTGGTTAATTTAGAGATAATATTCAATTTGGTTTTTGAATTTGCATATAAATCTTAATTTAGTTTCTAAAATTGTAATTGTCTTTATTTAATTTTCAAATTTTACGAACATGACTCATGTTAGTCTTTAAAACAATTTTTAATGTATACACATTAATAGAACGCGAATGTCACACTAAACTCTGTAAAATAATGTCGTTTTATTTTTGACATTTAAATAATCAAAAAAATCATAAGTGGTGTTTATTGAAACTTTATCTAACAAAATAAGTGATGTAATATTATTTGAGTTATTTAAATACTAAAACTAAAATTACATTATTTTATATGTTTCAGTGTGACATTAGATTGTTCATTTTAACGCTTCATTAACATTACTAAAAATTGTTTTAAAAACTAATGTGAAGTATATTTATAAAATTTAGAGACTAAATAAAAATAATTAAAATTTTAGTGATTAAATTAAGACTGAAGAACCAAATTGAGTATTAAATTGAAATTTGAAAGCAAATTCTTGGCCTGCACCTCGCATTTTTTATTATCTATTTATGGGTATGTGCATATAGTGGGTTTTGAGATGTAAAGGGAGAGGAGAGGAATTAAAAAGGGATAATATGGATAGGAATGCGCGGCAGTGAATCATAGAAATAGAAATAGAAATTGGAATTGAAGCCATGAGCGTCAACATGGTGGCAGTGGCGTCCATGGCCACTCCATCCATCACCATCAGCTTCACTAATTCCAAATCACTTCCTCTTTCCTCTTCTTCTTCTTCTTCTTCACTTCCCAGCTGCTGGCCTTCTTCTAATTCAACTCTTCGTCGTCATCCTTCTTCTTGTGCCCTCACTCTTCGTTGCGGCGCCGCCGTCTTTGCCTCTTCCTCTTCCCCTTTCACTTCCCCCAATTCCAATTCAAGTTCCGTGGTATCATTCTATTCTCACTATTTCAATTTCTATCTTCCTTTTCATCAGCTGATCCTGTAGTTGACTTTGATTTTCAGATTGTGGCCGCGCTTGGAATCGATGCACAGCCTGAGCGTGATTACGAGCCTCTTCAGGTTATGATTTCGGGTGCTCCTGCTTCCGGAAAAGGCACTCAATGCGAGCTTATCAAACACAAGGTTGGTTCGTTCCCCTTCCCTCTTTATTATGATTATTATTAATCCCTTTCTTCCTTCAACGCTTCACTTACTCATTACTCGTATGTGATTTGTGTAGTACGGTTTAGTGCACGTTGCTGCTGGTGATTTGCTTAGGGCTGAGATCGCCACTGGCAGTGATAATGGAAAGCTTGCTAAACAGTATATGGAGAAAGGTCAACTTGTTCCCGATCATATTGTTGTCATGGTAATGCTACCTTCTTATTTCTCTTCTCTCGTTGTTCATGTTGTATGTATGTGGTTGATGTGGGGTGTGTGTGTAGATGGTGAAAGATCGTCTCTTGAAGCCTGATGCTAAGGACAATGGTTGGCTTCTCGATGGATATCCGCGGAGCTTGTCTCAGGCTACTGCCCTCAAAGGATTCGGCTTCCAACCTGATATCTTCATTCTTCTCGAGGTCTTCTTTCATTTCTTGCTTTCTTTTTGTTTCTTTGGCTTCTAGTATTTCAAATTCCAATCTTTCATTGCGACTTATGTATAATTATGACCCTGATTCCCCCATAATCATAAATGCCCTTGCTAGTTCTTCATAAAGCAGTTTTATATTCAGCATAATATATCATATTCATTCACAAAAATTTGTCCAAGGTTGCAAGCTCACAAGTAATCTTTTAATTTGAAGCTCTGGACCAACCATATTAATCATCACTTCCATCAATTGTGTGAATAACTGCAGTGTTGTCTTGTGGAGATCCCTTGTACTGATATAAATACTAGGAGCCATCAGTTGTATATGATAATTTATGATTCAATTTGCAGGTTTCTGAAGATATTCTTGTCGAGAGAGTAGTAGGGCGGAGATTAGATCCTGTTACTGGAAAGATATATCACTTGAAGTATTCTCCTCCAGAGACAGAAGAAATTGCAGCACGGCTTACCCAGCGTTTTGATGATACTGAAGAAAAGGCATGAATATTTAAACTATCATGTTGATTCTGTAAATATCCCACTGTCCCACCCCCCCCCCCCCCCCTTTCTCCTCCCTCCTCTCTCTTCTGTGTGTAACTAAGTGCAACTAAAAGTTCTTTTCCTTCATTGATTTAGGTAAAGTTGCGATTGAACACACACCATCAAAATGTGGAGGCAGTGCTTTCAATGTATAAAGATATCACCGTTAAGGTCTCTCTCTCTCTCTCTCTCTCTCTCTCTCTCTCTCTCTCTCTCTCTCTCTCTCTCTCTACAGTATAAGATTGAGTATCCATACTTCAATGGCAGTCATCTTCTTATGGACAAGATGCTAACAGTGTATAAGTGTATATGGACTAACTTATCCTGTTCAAAACAACTTATAATCGGAAGTTCCCGCCAGAGCTACTATCTCTCCTAAAAAAAGGCAACTCCGAATAGCATATCTTCTCAGGAGACTGAAGACAAAACTATAATTGACTTCTGCATATGTGAAATAATTAGTAACATTAACATAATGATGCATTCGAATATTCTTGTGCATTCTGATATAGTGATGTTGGAATATCTACATGAAAACTGATTAAGAGTCCTAGTCATCTTCTTAATTATCCTCTTAATTTCGAAATGAAGAAAGTTGAATTTTTATCTTTTTTATGTTTTCAAAAAATAACATATATATTTGAATTTTACTTATTTTAGTATTAGGAAGATAAATTAGGACTCTCAATCATTATTGGGATGAACACCTGCTAATATGCTCATATGATTTTGTTGCTTTTAGATTAACGGAAATGTCTCCAAGGAGGAAGTATTTGCTCAAATTGACAGTGCACTTACTAGTCTTTTGGAACAAAGGAAGGCTGCATCAGGATCTGTGGCCGCTTAGATTAGCATCTTTTGACATTTTGATCTATCCTGACGTCCTGCTCTTGGTAACGGATTTTATGATTTATTTATATAATGACTTAATAAAAGACTTCATGCAAAGTAGGCTGCCCGTATAGACTGATTGGTTGAAATTGTCTCATGGCTTTGCATCCTTTGTAGAAAGCATTGTGATTGGCTACAACCATACATGAAGACTTGTGATCATAAATTGCACGGTATGTTTTGGAAGTTTACTTTCTAAGATAGTGGTTGAAGATTTTTTTTTTTTTAAATTTTTAATGCAATGAGCCAATGAGGAGCATGTAAATGGAGGATTTGGTAGATTATGCTTGTTTCCGGTTGTTGCTTGGTTGGTATGTTGTGTCCTTTATCATTTTCTATAGATTAATTGATGATTGAATGTATTTGTTCGACCAAAAGAAATAAAAAGAAATCCATTTGTTCGATGTTCTTGAATAAAAAGAAATAAAAAGGAATATCTTTTGTGCAAAGTGGAATTGGGGGAAGAGTAATATTATAACTAAATTTGTGAAGAGAATATTCATTGTACACAATTGTTTTTTATTTTAAAAAGACAATTTGCTCTATTCATTGAAAGATGTTCAACACCATGACCTTTTTCTAAAAATCAACTAAAACGAGTATAAATAATTTAGGAAAAGTCTTAGGGCCAGCAACTTTGTTAAATTCTTGCTATCATGTAACCAGCAAAGAAAAGTGAGCCATTGGATAAAATTTCACATCCATCTCACACAATTAAAACCATCATTGATGGCTATTTGATGGCTACAAATTACAAAGTTGCCGGTCTCCTAGCATTCCTCAATAATTTAGTATAAATTGTTTAGGAATAGCTCCTTATTCGATATTGTTTCCACGCGACTGATTGCTATTTTGTTTGACGTAATTTTAACTCGGTGGTCAACTACATATTTGTTTGGTCTTATATTCCTCTGACACTAATGTTAATCTTGGGTGTAGAAACTAGAAAGTAGGAGTTGGAATGTTGGATAGTGGATACATTTGAATTTATTATCAGGGAAATAATAACAGTTAAAAAAAGAGCCTTCAACTTTCAATTATTTCTTTTTTTAATCTCGAGAGTGACGAGAAGGAGATTATTAGAATATATCTGCTTTTGTTATTTAAAGATAATTCTTTCTTGGTTAATCCTGGCCACCATCTATCGGTTAGTACATTCAACAAATAAAATCTATGAAAATGTAATTTGCGTAGATTTCCCTGCTGTTATTTTTTCTCTTTCTTACGACAGTACTTTTAACTGAAACCTTAGAACATGTAGACAAACTATGCAATTAGCTATTACCTTGCTCTGCCATTAATCCAACTAGTTTTGCTGGGAATGGGAAGTGGTCAGAGTTTTGGTTGAAAATTTTCTAAAATTTAGAATTGTAGGTACTTTTCACCTGCTTAAACAAATTAATAACAAGATTTTGAAAATGGAGGAGAGATGCATATGGATTGCATTATTGGCAAATCTTGACTTAATGGACGGGGACAAAATTGCGTCTCAGCTCTGGGTTTCACCGTTTCACATTGAAATTAGTTTAATCAGCATATGTGCCTTAAATGATTATATATCTTGCTAACAAATCTTTTGTATATAGTTACTCCTTGTCCTTGCTTAATTACAACCCACGAGTTTGTAAGAAACTAAGAATGGTGCTTTGTTGACTGCCATGGCAACAGTGGCGGAAAGTTCAACCATGTTAGTTATTCGTATATTTGAGAGTTGAGACCTCCAAATTAATGAAGCCTCAGGAGTCAACAGAGCAGCCTTCTTTGGGCAATAACAAATTGCTACTTTTTCAAACATAATAATCTTTATTTTTACATTTATATATGGAGACCTAACACCACCTGAACTTTCTTCTAGCTTCTTGCAAGGCTCAGCAATGGCTGGTCAGGCTGTGCCGCTGTGGATTAATAATAAATATAGGATTTGTTTGGGTGAACTTCTAAGAAAAGATCTTTTTTTGAGTTATCTTTTTTTAAAAGATCTTATGAAAAAGTAAAAGTAATTTTATGTTTGGGTATCTCATGCAAAAAGATCTTTTTATTTATTAATTATGTTTGGGTATATAACAATATAAAAGTACTTTTTTGTTTATTTATTACATGAAAAACATATTTTTTTTAAGAAAAAAAGATTTTTAAAAAAAGATGTAAATTACAGTCTTTCAAAAAAAATATTTTTTTATTTTTCTAGTGCTTTTACTTTTACTACTAGAAATTTACCAAACACGCTAAAAAATAAAAAAAGATATTTTTTCGTTAAAAAAAAAATTTTTTAATCAAAATAATGGCGCCCAAACTTATATATAATAATAAGCATTAACATGAATATAATTTCCTTCTAAAAGCCAATAAATTATAGTTTAAATGGTATAATTTTTCTATACTTATCTAAAAGTTGCTGCATCGAATCTTTTGGTAAAAAAAAAATCTCCTAAAAGATATATCAATAAAGGAGACAACTTCCTGCAAACTAGGGTTGACTTGTTTGGTTTTTCCCTTCTTCCACCACCAATCTAAACCTTACGTCAACCCAGAAAAAGAAATATTAATAAAAGTGATATCTGCCCATAAAATTGATATATTGTTTGGAGAATAACTCAAAAATAAATATCAAATGTTCGTCGTTCTTGTGTGAATGTACAATAAAAAATATTCATTTATAGGCTAATGATGTAATTTAATCACAATGATAAAATCAATCTAATATCAAATTAGATAAACATAAAATCACTTTGAGATAAACATAGATATTAAATATATAATATCCTAAATATATTCTAATATTGCATACAAGGAATATATAGAAAGTTTATATATGAGTGATGAGTAGGTAAGGCTTCTATTTGATTATTTCTCTTTTGATATGAATCACAAGAGGTAGGGTCTAATTTTAAAATGGGATTCTTTTTCCGCGAGTGAAATGACGGAGTTATATAATATTTACTTGAAAACAATTATAATAATTAATAATTAATAATTAATAATTGGAGAAACACTGTGGAACTAACATATATGTGGACTAAGTCATTGGTACTGAGTCCTAACAAAAGAGCAGAGAAAAGAACAATACTCTCTCTTTCAGAATTCGTAAAACGCGTTTGTTAATGTTATGCTTTTGCTTTTTCGGTCTTGTCATAAAATCCTCACCTCACCTCTATTACTCTCATCAAATCATATCCCACCATGAAATTTTCGAATTCTTCTTATGGCTAACTCCTCCTTCTGCCTCCTCCTCTTCATTCTCTTCTGCTTCCTCTCTTCTCTTACCATCATAAATACACTTTCAACTGTTTCCATCTCCGAGACTTCCAACCAAACATTTATTTGTGCCTTACAGAATCCCAACCGACAAGTACAAGGACAATCTAACCTTAACTGTACAAGCTTTCCACCTGGAATCTCTCTTCAACTGAATCGTAACCTCTCATATGCTGAAATTGCTGGTGGCAGTGGATTCCTATGTGCATTGAGGACACCATCTTCTTCTAACTCCATCATGGGTTGTTGGAGATTCTCTGCCAATGCTACCAATGTTCCTTTCAAGCGTCTCTACCATGGACCTGTAATTCAAAACATGGATGCCGGAAACTCCCATGTTTGTGGCCTTGTAACTCAGAACAATAATAGCCTTAAGTGCTGGCAATGGCCTCGCTTCGATTCAAGCAAGGTCATCAACTTGTCAAGTATTGCTGTGGGAGAGAATTTCGTCTGCGGCTTATCGGAGTCATCAGGCAAGGTTACTTGCAGTGGTGGTGATACCGGAGTTGTTGGTAAGGAGCCTGGTGGCGAGCACTCTGCCATTGCAGCCGGGTTTAGGCATGCTTGTGCCATCTCCATTGATGGAAGCTTGGATTGCTGGGGTGACGTGGATCAGAAACCGCAGGGTAAGTTTGTTGATTTGGCCTTGGGAGAGAACCGAAGTTGTGCACTTAGAGAAAATAGAACTGTTGCTTGTTGGGGACAGAATAATTTCAGGATTCCAGAGAGATTTGAAGGGACTTTCTTTGTGGCAATTGTGGCAAAACGAAGTGTTTTCTGTGGAATTGTGTCTTCTAATTTTAGTTTGGTATGTTGGGGTGCTAAGTTTTTTGATACAAATGCTGAGGTGTTTCAAAATGTCCTCCCAGGACCTTGTAGGAGTAATTGCCCATGCGGAATCTTAATAGGTTCTGCCACACTATGCTCTTCAGGAATGTCAATTTGTACATCTTGTTCCCCAAGAAATGAGGCTGGTTCGCCCTCGCCATCGCCACCACCCACAAGTAGTCCGACCGGGACTACAAAAAGTAGTGGATGGAGCAAGAAGATGGTTGCATTCTTGGTGATTGGATGTGTTGGTTGCAGTTCCCTGCTGCTAGTGTTTTGTTTCTTCATTTACTGGCACTGCAAGGGTAAAGGAGGCCGCGTCCACGACTCTGGGCGATTGGACGAATCAGGGACTGGGAGCGCCTCGCCAAGCCATCCGGAAGGCGGAGGCGGCCGTGGAGTTCTAGAGAAGCGTTTAAGCCACGTGATCAGCTTGGGAAACGGGAGCCATTTGGAGGAATACAGCCTTCAAGTGCTTCTTGAAGCCACCAACAATTTCTCAGAGGACAAGAAAATAGGGACAGGTAGCTTTGGGTCTGTATACCATGCCACACTGCAAGAAGGCAAGGAAGTCGCCATAAAAAGAGCCGAAAACTCTCCCCATTCGCCGTCCAATGCCACCAGAAGGCAGGAAGACAAGGACAGTGCATTTGTGAACGAGCTAGAGAGCCTCTCTAGGCTCCACCACAAGAATCTGGTGAGGCTATTGGGGTTCTATGAGGACGCCAACGAGCGCATATTGGTTTACGAGTACATGAACAATGGAAGCTTAAACGAGCATCTCCACAAGCTTCATACTTCAGCATTAATGTCTTGGGCCGTGCGCATCAAAGTAGCACTTGATGCAGCAAGAGGCCTAGAGTACCTTCACCAATACGCAACCCCACCAATCATTCACCGCGACATAAAATCATCAAACATACTGTTAGACTCAAAGTGGACTGCCAAAGTTTCTGATTTTGGACTCTCCCTCATGGGTCCTGAAGACGAAGAGTCGCATCTTTCGCTCCTCGCTGCCGGCACGGTTGGTTACATGGACCCTGAATACTACAGGCTTCAAATGCTAACTACAAAGAGCGATGTCTACAGTTTCGGAGTAGTGCTGCTGGAAATTCTGTCTGGCCACAAGGCCATACATAAAAATGAGAATGGAGTCCCAAGAAACGTGGTGGATTTCATGGTGCCATATATTAATCAAGATGAGCTTCACAGGGTGCTGGACCCAAGAGTGCCGCCGCCAACGCCCTACGAGATAGAGGCGGTGGCGTACGTTGGTTATTTGGCAGCAGATTGTGTGAGGCTGGAGGCAGAGATCGTCCAACAATGACCGAAGTTGCAAATTACTTGGAAAAAGCATTGGCTGTGTGTTTGGCCAAACCATCCATGTCAAGATCCACAACCAACACTTCTGATGAATGAAGAACCAGTCCCTTTCTTCTTGTAGATTCCATCTCTCTTTCCTTCACTCATTTTTTCTTGTTAATACATTTTTTTAGACCTGTTTCGTTGTCACACCATGAGACAACAATTATACTCGGTCCAATTTTGTTTTTTTTTTGTGTTTTGAATTAGTCAGGGCCGTAGATGCCTATGTATTTATTTTTATGTATTATACATTGAACCAACCATGAAGGAAAAAATCATATTGATAATAATAAAATATAAGAATCACTTCTTAATGAATTGGTACCCGCTTTAGTTTCTTAATAATTGCTGGAAGATTTTGACATACCACTACAGTAACAGTAAAATCATGTGATATGTGAATAATAAGGTTGAATAGCGAATCTAAATTTGATTCCAACAAAATTCTGTTCCTGTAGATATAACTTCTCATCAGTCAATCTTATAACCCATGACCATTCCTTTTATGGACATTAATCATTGACTGGTATAAGACCATAAAAACTTTGACATGGTACATGTTGAGAACATTTCTCTTATAAGTTTTCACGTTAAAATTTTCTAGAAAAACCAATACTATATACAGATTTTGAACAAAAGTGGAAGGGAAAAAAATAAATAAAAGACCCATTTGTTCGAGTTTGAAAGTCAGAATTTTCTTCTCAGGAATTTTCAGCATAAAAAACGTAAATAAGTAATGGATAGCCTTGAATCAGAATTAGAGCTTACAAATAAGCGGGTGGGTCGGGTTTTAGCAGACTCATCATCAGTCGCGAGCCAAAATTAAAAAACATGGATTGACTTGTATTTTAAATGAGTCAAGGAAATGTCGGTATGACTCCATTCGTCCAAGCTAATGAGTTAAATAGGGTGATTTGTTTCTTTTTTTTTTTTTTCAAAAAAATTGCTACATAGTTTTAGTAAATTCTTTTTTACTTAATATCCATACAAATAAAAAAAATTTCATAGTAAATTATCTAAACTCTACAAAAAATTATTAACAAATCTATAACAAAGATAGTGTATAACATAAATTAATCTAGCTTTATATATTACATATATAAAAAGTTCAGACAAGTCAACCTGTATATGTTCAACCGAGTCTGTTTAACTCACGAGTTATTCGAGTAGAGTCAAATTGACCTGCTTTTAAACAAGTTGTAATTTTATAGTAGTATGAGAGATGATAAAATTATCAAGTTAAATTCATATCTGACCCCACTGAAAAACTTGTAACACTACTAAAAGCAGGGGGAATATCCTTTAAACCTAAGCAAAAATGTTAGAAATTGAATCAATAAGAAAAGTAAAACAAGATGATCTTATACCGTAGGAAGAAGACATAGTTGCCATTTTTAAGGCAGAGAGGCATATTTCAGTCCCTACATACATCTGGACAATGTTACCGAAAGTGCATAATAATTGCATGATACATTATGATTAAGGGATAGCTTTCAAGGATTTACATTTAGCTAAAGAAAATCACTTGTCAAAGGAGCCTCTTGTTCATCTTTGAGAGGAGATTTCAATGTGCAAGGCTCAGCATCAGTGAGCATGTTGACAACCTCTCTCATTGTTGGGCGCAGAGATGGAAGCTTAGTTGTACACTTTATAGCAATCTTCAACACTTTTATCATATTGTTTTCAGACTTGGATACCAACTTGTTATCAAGGATGTTAACAACACTTTCTCTGTCATTCAGATGAGTCAAAACCCAGTATACGATGTCCTTTGCCTCTCCATAATCCTCTTCAATCGGTTCTCTGCCTGAAACCAATTCTAATAGCACCACTCCGAAGCTGTAAACATCACTCTTTTCATCTATGTCAAGTGTATAAGCAAGTTCTGCACACAAGAGTGTATTGCATAGATTAACTATAATATGATATAACTTATTTAACAATGGCATGCATATTTCATGTCTCAAAAATAATAACTGAGATTGCATTTGGTTTCAGAGATAAGACACATATATAAAGACAGAGAGACAGAAAGTTTTAGAATACAAATTTAGTTTATTTTCTATACTTCTCTCTAAACCTGGGATAGAAGGGACACAAATCTTCAGTCCTTTATCTTTGTATTTGTGTTCTATCTTTAAAACCAAACTCAAGTTGTGTATGCTTCCTAAATATTAAACAGTGAAATAAAATTTCCTGCACAAAATAATTTCAAAATTACCTGGTGCTATATAACCATGTGTACCAGCAACACAGCTATAACCCAATTGGTCACCGGATTTTTCTGCCAACCTTGCAAAACCAAAATCAGCTATTTTGGGCTCATAATCCTGATCAAGCAAGATGTTGCTGGATTTTATATCCCTATGAATAATAGGTGGAGAACAATCATGGTGTAAATAGGAAATTCCCTTTGCGGCTCCCAGAGCAATCTTATACCTCTGGTTCCAATCCAACTCCCGCTTCCCATCTTTAATATCTCTGTGTAGAGCACGAAAAAGATTACCGTTTGGCATGTACTCAAACACCAAAAAATTGGACCCTCCTTTTACTAAACAAGCATAGAGCTTAAGTATATTCCTATGTCTAATTTTCCCCAGAATCTCCATCTCTGCAGCTAAAATCTTCACATTATCACCTTTGCCTAGTTTCTTTACAGCAACTGTGGCATGACTCTTTCGCAACTCCACTCGATAAACCCTCCCTGTACTGCCACTTCCAATTAAATTATCATCGTTCAATTTGCATATTTCATCTGCATCGATATCTACTTGGTGGAAAGATGCAAGTTTCCATTTTTGACTTGATTCATCTTGACCATTCAAGTTCTTATCCGCAATAATATGCTTGAGGTTTCCACGATTCAAAAGCAGCAACACAGCTAAAGCAATGACAAAAATAGAAGCAATGAGAAAGAACAAGACAAATTTATCAGCAAAAAGCCTTTTCTGACCATGACTTTCAGCACAGATTCTCAAATCAGGATTCATGGGAGGTCTAAAATTTTCCTCAACACAAAGTCCCTTGTTCCCAAGAAAAGCTTGCTCTCCTCCAATAATCAGAAGACCAGATGGGATCCTCCCAGAAAACAGGTTTTGAGAAAAATCCACAGAGCTCAGTTTCAATGTCTCTAAATTATCCGGAATAGAACCGGAAAGTCTGTTTCCAGATAGATTAAGAGAGTTCAATGAGCTCATAAGTGAAATTGACTGGGGTATGTTTCCGGAGAGAGAATTCCATGCAAGATTCAAGTCTACTAGCCTTGCACAATCACCCAATTCTGCAGGTATTGGTCCAGTTAAGGAATTCTGTTCCAGATGCAAAGTAGAGAGTTGCTTCAGTGATCCCATTTCAGGTGGTATTTCACCAGAGAAAGTATTATTGATCAAGTAAAGCTTCTCAAGGTTCACCAGATTGCCAAGTTCTGATGGCAGCTTACCAGAAAACTTGTTCTGTGTCAAATCTAACTCACTCAAGTTGGTAGAAAACCCAATCTCTGAAGATATCTCACCACTGAAATCATTGTAAGCCAAATCAATTATTTTTACATCTGGAAGTGCCCAAACACCATCTGGAATTTTCCCAGATAATTGGTTACCACTAACCCTTAATCTCAACAGAGACTTGCACGAGGCGTAAGACTCGGGAAAATTCCCAGAGAAATTGTTTTCCAATGCAAGCAAAAATACCAACTTCCTTCCTTCACACAAGAACTTTGGGAAATCACCTGAGAATTGATTCTCAGAGATGTCAATGCTCTCAAGCTGTGAAAAACGGCCAAAATTCTCCGGAATTGTCCCGGTGAAGCTGTTTTTATAAACTGAGAACCCAACAAGACTCTGCATCTCCCCAAATCCAGCAGGAAGCTCTCCAGACAAGTTGTTACCATACACTTGAAAGACAGTCAAGTTTTTCATACTACCAATTTCCTCTGGTAACTTACCAAACAAGTGGTTTGAAGACATGTCAACCTCATGCAGATTGGTCAGGTTTGCAAGCTCAGCTGGGATTGTTCCTGTCAAGTTATTCGAGAAAAGCTCAAGCTTGTACAGATTCTCTAACTTGGAAATTGATCTGGAAATTTTACCAGAGATCCTGTTCCTTGAAATGTCAAGTGTCTGCAATGCCCTCATTTCATACAATGATTCAGGAATCTCTCCTATCAAATGTGAACCACCAAGATAGAACCAAGTCAAGTTCTTGAGATTTCCAAGTGTGTCTGGAATCTCACCCTCAGTGAACTCATTCACCCCAAGGCCCAGTGACACAAGGGCAGTTAGGTTCCCAACCCAGCTTGGGATTCTCCCAGTGAAGTAATTTGCTGAAAGATCAAGAACCTGAAGATTCCTCAGCATAGACAAGTCTGGGATGGTTCCAACCATATGATTTCCTGTCAAATTCAGCACTCTTAGGTTGGTGCATCTATTTATTTCTATTGGAAGCTTTCCAGAGATCATGTTCGATGGCAGTGACAACACTTGCAGGCTCTGAAGAACTGAGATTGATGGGAAAAGGACACCAGAGAGGGACTTATTCTCTACTGAGATTTCTGTCACCTTCCCTGAGAATGCATCACAGTTCACTCCAACAAACTCACATGGAGACACTGATACATTCCATGAACCCAAACAATTCAAGGGGTCATTCAAATGGTTCTTGAACTCAAGGAGAGCTTTGGCTTCCAAGGATTGAGATGCACATGGCGGGAAAATGAAGTAGGAAGTGAGCAACAACAGTTTGAAGAAGTGAAAGAGAATGGGAGTGTTGGCCATTAGGACAAAAGTTGAGGGACAAAATTGTCAGTTGAGAACAGTGAAAGAAGAATAATTGAAGCGGCTGCCAGGTGGGTGGGGGAATGAAATGATCTTTGAACTTTAATTTAATGAACAGCAATTAATTAAGAAACCATTATTGAAGGGTAAAAATAAGGGGTCACCTCATCATCCTGGAAACAGAAACAAACATTCACTCACATTAAAATATTAACAAACACATGGCATGCATAATAGTAATCAATAAATAATGCAAACATGGGTGTGATGTGTGAAACTGAAAAGAAAGGTGAAGTTGAGACGTCAATTTTGTTTCCATGTGTAGTAGTAGTAAGAAGTTTTAGTGAATTATTGCACTGTCTTTTCTATGATTGTAATCAAAGGCATTATTGAAACAGACTATGCTTGCTTGCTTGCTTTGGAGTCACTCATTCGTATCTTTTGCTGAAAAGTTTTGTTTCAAATCTAATTTGTTCTCAAAGCAAAGCACATAGATTAATCATGATTAAGCATCCCGCTACTTCTTTAGAAAACCATTAGATACCATTGCTAACAACCATGGACGTTACAATCATATTTTATTTTTCACTTTTTCCGAGACAGCTAACATTAAAAGTGTAACAACTCATTTCTTTTCTTCTTGTTCGCAAATTAAGACTACTTGTAACACACAACATGGAGAAATACGTATCCAGTTATTTGCACATAACAAAATCAGTCATTAGTATAAAATATAGGTCGAAATACAAAGTATACATTAAAAATGAGTTAAACAATATATTATTTATACACAAATATATAATAGCTGATTTGAGGATTGATTTTTTATATATACATAGCATTTTAGAAAACAGAGAAAAAGGAATCCAAAGATTGAAAAAGAAGATATAAATTAATGAACTTGAGCTGCAAGGGATTAAATTTTCCTTCAGATAAAAAGGATGTGGTATAAGGTTTTGATCTGATTACCTGATTTTCAGTGAAATTGAATTATTCTTCTTGTCCAAGATGAAGAAGGAGCTAATGAGAAATATGATTGACGTTTGAGTGGTTTGTGATATGAAAGATGGAAAACAAAGGAGAGTGAGAGAGTGAGTGAGTGAGTGAATGAATGGGTCAAGATGATGAAGAACAAAATGAAGGCATTATTGGTGTTGATGGTGATGCATGACTGTGATTCCTTGAAGAAGTAGCAGCTGTAATATTCTGTTTGGAAGGTTCTACAGGAATCATTATGGACAAGAGAAAAAAGAGAAGAGAATTGAAGACTGAAGAAGAAGAAGAAGAAGAAGACGATAATGCTGAAAGTGGAAGCTTGAAGCACAATTTTGGCACTGACTCTGTGGGCACACCACACATAAGAAAGACAGAGACTGTTGGTAGCAGAAAATAATCTCTCTCTTATTCTAATTTTCTTTCTATTGGTTAACAATTTGTCTTTTTTGGTAATCTATATACGTAATACAGAATTATTGGAGTAATTAAAATAGTCTAAGATAAATTTGGTAACGCTGAGTTACTTCCTACTTCCTAGTGGTGGGAACTAAGGAGACACCGACAAATTTATTTTATATTTAAGTGGATATTCAATTTGACTCTTTAAATTTAAAATCAGATTTAACTTGATCTTTCAAATTTTAAATTTTTAATAGACTCAAATTAAATTCTAAAATTTATAATCGCAATTTACATTCATTTTTGAACTAATCTTCATTAATGATATATTAATTTGGTACATTAATTTATTATAATTTTGATTTCTTGTCTAAATTCGATGTAAAATTGATTTCTTGAAGTTTGATTGTTATTCTTAGAGACCGCAAAATTTTTAAATTGAACTTATTATTATCGTCTTCGCAAGAATATTGGAAAGCCAATAAAACTTAATCACATGAAATTTAGACAAATAATCTAAATCTTAACAAGTTAACGTGCAAAATCAACATATCATTTATAAAATTAGTTTATAGACTTACATGAATTATTATTATAAATTTTGAAAATCGAATTGAGTCAATTATAATTTTAAGAATTAATTTAAATTTAACATTAAATTTTAAGAGTCAAATTAGATATTAATTCTGTATATTAATCTAACTCCCTCTTTTTTTTCCACTAAAAATAATGAGTTCTATAATTCCTCAAATATTTTAATAGAGTAAATACAAAGTTTCTTGTTAGATAGTGAAATTAGGACTAAAATGATTAAAATTTCAAATAGTAAAGACAAAAGACATTTAAGATAATAAATAGAAATTATTTTTCTTTTTATTTAACTATATTACTGTTTAAAAATCACATTCTTTTTAATTAAACCGTTTTAACTATCGTAATTTTTTTTTGGACAAAATTTATATTTTTACTTCTTTTTACAAAAATAAATGTGTTCAAGATTAACCTGAATTGATAGAATCTGTGACTTAACGAGACTTGACAAATTTTACGATTTTTGGATTTTTGTGGTGAATAAAAGAAAAGAACTTACAAAAATACTTTAACGTCTAAATCATAGTTGATTCAAGAAGTCAAAATTTTAAGATTTATTGTGTCTCTTATCTTAAGAGTTGGAGACTTCCCTATATACGCGCATTTTTTTAACCACATTTTTTCATAGAAAAAAATATGATTTATATATGAAATTTAATGTCAGAAAGACATTTGAGTCGAGTCAAGATTACCCCTGATTCTTGAGCTGAGTTGGACGAGTTAAGCTCGAGGACCAAGTCGTTGCTGAATCGCTAATGTTAGAACTCGAATTTGCAACAAAATGAATTTATTATTTACAGTAGTTCAACATAACTAATTAATAATGCTTTTATATTTGTCTTGTTTTATTAATACTATATTAAAATAATTAATATTTTTGTGCTTTTTAACTATTTTTATTATATTTTTTTATAATAAAAATTCAGATATAACTAATTTTACATAAAATTGATAAATAAAAATTATTAAATAATAATTTAGTTAAATTTATTAATTTATTTAATAATTCTTAACTATAAATTATACGTAAAGTTAACTGCGTTTACACCGTTCTTTATATATTTGTGTTTCAATACACATTCCAACCACTTGGAATGCTATCAATTAGTATGAGAGGGGTAGCGATGTCATTATGGCAAAATGCATTTTTGATTAGTGAAAGAGATTTAGATTAGATGATTAGATGTGTGATCACGAGTGAGAGTGGCAGAATAATGAGAATATAGATTTTTCTTGAGAGATGTATGGTGTATGACTGTATAATTTTTTTTTAGAAATAGATCTTTTTAGTTGTTTTTATAAATTATAATTTTATATTATATAAAATTAAAAAAAATTTAATTTTAATATATTAATAATATAAAAAATTTTATTCATTATTTTTACTAATATAATAATATTTAATTAAATAATTTGAAAAAATTTTATTCTATTAATATATTAAAATTAAATTAAAAAATTATGTAAAAAGAATTTTATATAATATAAAAATTTAATTTTAATATATTATTCATATAAAATAATTTTATACATATATTTAATTATGTAATGTATATAAAAAATTATTTTTATATTAATTATATAAATAATTATTAAAAAATAGATATAATTAAATAATTATATAAAATATTTTATACTGTTAATATATCAAAATTAAATTTATGATATAAAATCACATTTTTTTAAATTAATTGGAAAGATTTTTTTACTCGTGTATCATTTAATGTTCATCCTCAATAGTGCGCGGACCACCAAACAAAAAAGGAAGTACGTCGTTGTACAAACCACTTATTTTGTTATCAATAATTTGTCTTCTTTCCTACTATTCTTTTTCATTGTTTCACACTTTCACTCCATTATTATGCATTACATTGTTACATTTGGATCAAATCTAAAACGAATAGCATCTTTCACAAATTTATTCTCATATATTTTATTTTACTCCATCAATGTCCTACTACTTGTGTCATCGACGTTAACGTTTATTTAGACTTCGAAATATTTTCAATTTAAAAGATCGAAGAACTATTGTTAACTTGTTAGTGCGAAATATTTTTGACCTACTACAACAAATTCGGATTGAGGCAACCCTTTAAAAACGTTGCTTATAATAAGAGAAAGTGTTGTCTTTGATAAAAGGCAACACTTTCCGACAAAAGACAACGCTTTTTAGGGGTTGGCTATACGGCCGTTACCTTTGGTCTAAGGCAACGCTTTTGTATATTAAAGGGAATCCTTTTTTTGGCAACCTTCAAAAAACGTTGCCTTTTCTGCAAATAAAGCAACTCCACGAAAGGGTTGCCTTAGAGCACCCAAACACAACGCTTTATATGAAACGCTATGGCAACACTTTTTACGAGTTGTATTTTCTAATATATAAAGCAACACTTGTGCAGAGTTTTTTAAGTTGTTTTTTCATATACCTAAAGCAACACTTGTCCAGATTTTTTTAAATTGCCTTTTCATATACCTAAAGCAACACTTGTCCAAGTTTTTTTAAGTTGCTTTTTTTATAGACCTAATACAACACTTATGTAGGTTTATTTACAGTTGTCTTTTTTTAATACCTAAAGCAACACCTTATTGAATTTTTCTTAGATTCTCTTTTTTAATATTTAAAATAATATTTTTTTATTTTTGTTATATTTATATGACATTTGAAAAGAATATATAACACCCGCATTTGAATAAGATAATAATATATATTGTATATATATATAGAAAGGTCTTCCAAGTACCAATTAACATATATACTTGCTAATAAGTTACCAAGTTAAATAAATAATAAACCCAAGTAAGCAAAATACATGTTTTTCTGCTAATGAACTTAAACAAAAAAGAAACTAAGTTGTCCACTTAAAACTAAAAAGACTTTGTACTTCACCATTGTGGCAAGAATTGTCTTTATGTCTTTAGAAAACTTCCTCCAACAATAAGAGAGCTGTAGTCAAATTTAAATGAACAAAAAAATTATAGTCAAAACATCAGCTATACAATAATATGTATACTCAAGTGGTACAACAATTTAGCATACATATACCTAATCATGATTTGGTATATGAGTCGATGGAGGAGAATGCCGAGGAACTAAATTTGGATCTTGTGCACTATTTGCAGACGATTGCTTAGATCGCAAGAGAGAAAGCGCTTCATCAACATTCATACCAGGAGAAGTTTGTTGCAACATAAGTTTCACAATATCTTCCAATCCTTGCAGTCGTTGCTTATGGTCGTCTAATTCAGTTTTTAAAGCTGTTACCTTCTCTTCACTTTGTTTTTTGATTTCATCTATTTCTTTATTTTTCTTAAGAGAAGTTTTTGTAACAGTTCTTCTATAACATCGAACTCTTCCTAGATTCTCTTTACCAAAAACTTTTTGAAATGCATTAGTAGGAGTTTTTCCAGCTTCTTGGAGATCATCAAGTTTATCCTATACACACAAATATATGATATGTCTATTTTTAGTGATAAAAATTCAATGAAAGAATCCAAAAATCTATTGATAACTAATAGGGACAGCAATCCAAAATAGCCATAAAAGAGCCATAAAACAGCAGTCCATGATAGCCATAAAACATGGTTGTAAATTGTCATAGAACAGCAATTAAATCAGCCATAAAACAACCATGAAATAACCATAAAATAGCAGTCCATGATAACCATAAAACATGGATAAAATAGCCATAGAACAACATATAAATCAGCCATAAAACAGCCATGAAACAGCCATAAAATAGGAGCCATGATAGCCATAAAATAGCCATAAGTAGATACTAAAACAACAACCACGATAGTCATAAAACATGCATAAAATAGCCATAGAACAGCAATTAAATCAGCCATAAAAAAGAAAGCAGCAAGTCAGCAACCGTGACAACCACAAAACAGCCATAAAGTAGATACTAAAACAACAACCATGATAGCCATAAAATAGTCATAAAATAGCTGCCATGACAGCCATAAAATATGCATAAAATAGCTATAAAAAATCAACTAAATCAGCCATGAAACAGCCCATGAAACAGCCACAAAATAGATACCATAACAATAATCACGATAGCCATAAAACAGCAAAAAAAATAGCATCCATGACAGTCATAAAACAACAACTAAAACAAGAAAATTATAGAGGAACTTACAATAACAGCTTGTGTTTCTACATCAAGTGTTTTCCCTTTTAGTCCATTCCGAGTTACAACAAACATTTCAGCTTGATTTGGTTCCTCTTTGTTCTCTTTTTTCTCACGCTACAGATCAAGATAACAATTACAAAGTTATAACATACTAAAATTAGGGAGAAGTAACAAGTAGAGAATTTTAACTCAAATGTGACCTTACCAAATCAACACGCACTCTTGCAAAATTGATTGGTCCCATTTTATGCCTCCATTGTTGCTTCTTGCGATTTTCAGAATTTATAACACACATGGCCTGTGTTTAAAATAAACAATGATGAAAAAAATATAAAAATTGAAAGAATTATACTTGATCATATCAAATAATAATAATTGAAATCCTCTAGCTCACTTTGACAGTTGGAATACTCCAATATGCAATTAGCTTCCAAAATTGTATTTCTGGAATTTCCAAAGGACGATTCACCAACATATCCTCAATATTTCCAGAATATGGTTCAAAATGCTTCTTTTTTATTCTTGTTTTGTAACGCTTCCATGCTCCTTGAACACCATTCATCACCCATAACTTTGAAGATTTTGGAAGAATGAACTTTGACTACAAACACATCAATTTTATCATATCATATGCATAAAAAGATTATTAACATATGGCATAAACATAAAGATAAATGGAGCTTACATTAATATACTTCCAAATGCACTTTTTGATTTGCTTAGGCACAGCTTTCCAATTAGTGTACATCAAGGTAATAAAATCACTATTCTTTCCCATTGTTCCAATAAAATTAGTTAAATCCTTCACTCTTTGAGCAGTTGGCCCCACGACTGCTCCCTGATCAAAAGTCACTTCCTCCCTTTCTTCCCAAGTTCTTGCATAAATCTTTAGGCATCTTGTTTTTTCACGAGTCTTTTTAACCTTTGAAGTATCTATATTAAAAATTGAGAAATAGTACAAATTAAAACCAAAGACAGCCGTGAATCATATATGGAGAGAGATACCGTGAAAGGTATGGAAAGGGCAGCCCCATGCTCATAGATAAAAAGAAAATATAAAACAAATAGCAACAAACTAAATTACATCACCTTCTACATGAGCCTCTTCCATAACTTGATCTCCTTCTACATCAAAATTGTCACTTTCATGTTCACCAATATAATCTTCCTCAGAGGGGATATGAACATTTTCTCCATTATTCGGGGATGGCCTAGATCTAGTATCCTCAGTAGTTGAAACTTCAGTATGTTCCTCTCTTTCCACATGAATTTCTTGGTCACCCAAAAAAGCATCAAGAGTCATTGCTGGACGCTTTAAGTTATTTTTTAAGTTTGTCAAGTTAGCTGGTTCTTTTTTAGTAGCTCCAGCATCCTCACCAATTGACTCAAAGTCATCTTCCTCTTCTCTTTCCACTTCTACTCCTTCTGTATGCAAAAAGGCATCAAGAGCCATTGCTGGACACTTTGCCTTGCTCTTCATCTTCTTAGGAATTGGTTGTTCTTCTAGTTGAACATTACTCCTCACTTGGTTATGGGAAGACCTCAAAGACCGGTTCATAACATTGTCTACAAGTGTTTTATTTCTCCCTTCCATTGAATTCTCCCTACTATATTTGTCTCCAATTTCTGAAATTTTTCTCTTAGGCTGTTGTGCTATTTTGGCTTGATTACTTCCTTTATCACCTTTGGTTATAAAATTTCGAACTAGTTTCGCAGCAGAAGATACTTCCTTCATTTCAAATTCCTTAACTTTTGCATGAGCTTGATACTTTTTTACCAGTCTTTTCCTCTTTGAAGTTGCTCCGTTTTCCATTAAGTTGCTGTATAAAAATATTAAAACAGCCATAAAATACAATTGCATATGCATCTAATAAGGGGAAGAGGTAAACCATAACAAACAATTACCAAATTCTATATCACAATATTCAGCAAATCATGTTCAAAACTGCTAACATAAAGCGATAACTCTGACTTATATACCATAAAAGAGGGAAACAAGTCACTCAAAAAGTCTTCGGAATCATATTCTTCACTCAAAAGGCAGAAAAATGCAAAAAAATTCAAAATGCAGAAAAATATGTCCCACACATACTCATAATCAAGATGCAGAAAAATTTAGAAAATTCTAAGAAGCAACAATCAGAATATAAAAGAGGGAAAACAAGTTGAAAACTGCTAACATAAAGCGATAAATCTGACTTATATACCATAAAAGAGGGAAACAAGTCACTCAAAAGTCTTCAGAATCATATTCTTCACTCAAAAGGCAGAAAAATTCAGAAAAAATTCAAAATGTAGAGAAATATGTCCCACATAAACTCATAATCAAGATGCAGAAAAAATTCAGAAAATTCTAAGAAGCAACCATCAGAACATAAAAGAGGGAAAACAAGTTGAAAACTGCTAACATAAAGCGATAAATTTGACTTATATACCATAAAAGAGGGAAACAAGTCACTCAAAAGTCTTCGGAATCATATTCTTCATCCGATCCTGTGTTATACTCTTGGGAAAAATAAACTTCTTTTGCGACATCGACCAGAACTTCATTCAAATCATTCCTTACCAAGTCTACTTCACCATCATCATTAGGTAAAGAAGGAACCGTCGAATTATCAAATGGCTCATTTTCATAAGTATCTTCAGCATCAATGGAAACTTGATCACTTATGCTAAATAGGTCCCTTGGAACAGTCTTCATTACATAATGTTTATTTTTATCAAATGCATCTTGCACATAGAAGCATTGGTGCACTTGACATGCCAATACAAAAGGCTCTTTCTGATAGCACTTTTTGTTAAAATGCACATATGTCGAGCCATAAGCATCCTCCCTAGCCTCATACCAATCACATTTGAACAATGTAACCTTAAAATTTTCATAGTAGTCCAACTCAATGATATCATTCACTCTACCATAATAAGAAACGTTTTCATGAATTGGATTTGCATCCTTTGTACTTGCAAAGCTTGTCGTTAATGCTACTAAAGAAACACCACTATTTTGTGTCTTGCGTCTTACCTCACATTGCCTAGTGTGAAATCTATATCCGTTGATAAAATAACCAGAATATCTTTTTGCACATTGGGTTGGTCCTCTAGAGAGCTCTTTTATCGAATTTGGAACATCATGCCGCAAAGCACGTGTTTTAAACCATGTAGAAAAGTTTTTGCTATGGCTTTTAGCTCTCATCCATCGTGTTCCTTGTTGATAAGTTTCATTCTCACTAAAACTCAAAAGTATAATATTTGTAAGTATAAAACAGACCTATCAATTTCTAATTAAAATACCAAAATATAGTAGAATTAGTATGATTTACCTAACATAGTCGTCTATTTTGTGACAATTCAATAATATGTAGCTATAAACTTGCTCTCGAGACTTGTCGTCAAGGAGAAAAGGTTCACCTTTCTTTGCACCCAAAGGAACACCTCTTTTTGGAAATAGATTCGAAAATGCATCTGTAGTTTCCATCATAGAATTATTAGGTTCATCATTATTTCTGGGTTGTCTATTCAATTTTGTTTGGACACCAGAATGTAAGTAACGTGAGCAAAATGTCAAACATTCTTCAACCAAATATGCCTCTGCAATAGATCCTTCAGGACGACTTCTGTTTCAAACATAGGACTTCAAAGTACACATGTATCTTTCGGGAGGATACATCCACCGAAATTGAACTGGACCTCCCAATCTCACTTCATTAGCCAAATGAATAGGCAAATGAATCATTATGTCGAAGAAAGAAGGAGGAAAGATCCTCTCTAATTGGCATAATGTTGTGACAATATCCTCTTCTAATTGATCTATCTCTTGTAATGTGATAGACTTTTGACACATTTGACGAAAAAATGAGCTAAGTCGAATCAAAGGAACTGCAACTTGATCTGGAAGTATTCCTTTGATAGGAATTTGTAACAAATAGTGAAGCATGAAATGAGCATCATGAGTCTTATAACCAGATATTCTTCTCTCCAAAAGGTTCACACACCGAGAAATATTTGAAGCAGAGCCATCTGGCAACTTTGCTGTCTTCAAGACGTCACAAAAAATTGACTTTTCAGCATTGGTCATTGAGTAGCATGCCTTTGCCAGCTTCACCTTTTTCCTACCATTTGTTTTCTTAGGGTGAAGGTTCTTTCGAATGCCTATTTCTTGTAAGTCATATCGAGCATTTGTGTGATCTTTTGTCTTGCCAGAAATATCCAAGAGAGTTCCAAGAATACTATCAACTATGTTCTTTTCTATGTGCATCACATCTAAATTGTGTCGTGATGTGTTATACTGCCAATAAGGTAAATCAAAGAATATTGACCTCTTCTTCCATGGACCATCTTTCTTTGGTTTTAGCTTCCCAAATGAAGTATCCACATACTCCAACTGACTTAAAGCTTCAGTACTCGACAATAATGGTGGAGCTTGCCTATATTCTACTTTTCCATTGAAAGATCTCTTATTAGCTCTCCATGGATGATCCTCAGGCAAAAAGGCACGATGACTCATATAGCATGTCTTGCGACTATATTTAAGATAGTTAGAACAAGTACTATGGTTACAACAAGGGCAAGCTAGCTTCCCTTTTGTACTCCAACCAGATAGCATTGCGTAAGCCGGAAAATTATTAATTATCCACATAAGAGCTGCATACATTTGAAAGGTTTCATTTTTTGATGCATCATATGTTTCCACCCCGACCTCCCACAACTCCTTCAACTCCTCGATCAAAGGTTGCAAGTAAATGTCTATATCATTTCCTGGTGACTTTGGTCCAGGGATTAGCAACGACAACATAAAGTATTCCTGTTTCATAGACATCCATGGCGGCAAATTATAAGCCATTAAAACAACAGGCCACGTGCTATGAGATATGCTCATGGTTCGATATGGATTGAATCCGTCACTTGACAAGCCAAGTCTCACATTACGGGGATCGAGAGCAAAATTTGTATGACGATTGTCAAAGTCCTTCCATGACTGCCCATCAGCGGGATGCCTTAACTTCTCATCTTTTCTGCGTTCTTCGTCATGCCACCTCATGCTTTTAGCTGTTGCTGAGCACATGAATAGTCTTTGAAGCCTGGGAATTAGGGGAAAGTGTCGCAACGTCTTCACAGGAATATTGTGATATTTTTTTGAAGGCAAAACATCAGCTTCAACTACAGGATGCACAATCCAACGCGAAGCGCCACATTCATGACAAGATGTGTCCTTCTCGTACTCTTTCCAATATAGCATGCAATCGTTCGGGCATGCGTCAATCTTTTTATAGTCAAGACCTAAGTCTCTCACCATAGTCTTGGCTTTATTGAAAGAAGTAGGAATATTTAAGTTAGGAATAGCCTCTTTTAGCAACTCTAAGAGAGAAGTAAAAGAGGCATTACTCCACCCATGTTGACACTTTAACAAGTATAGTCGGATGGTGAAAGACAACGTAGAAAACCCGTCGCAACCGGGATACAGTTCTTTGCTAGCCTCTTCAACCAAGTTATAGAATTTCTTTGCATCTTCATTCATACCTTCTTTTATCCCTTCCGCTTGTGCCACATCCCGAAATCTATCGTTCAACAAGGCGTCCATGTCGTCATATGAGTTAGTCTCACTCTCACTATTAATCTCATTATTGCTATCGCTATCAACATCCATGCCGACTACACTTTCCCCATGATGAATCCATCTCGTATAACCATTAACGAATCCAAAGGCAATCAAATGAATATAAATTATTTGTCTTTTGTGCCACAAGAAATTACAACAATTTGCACAAGGGCATAAGATTTCCTCTCCTTGTAGGTATTCGATGGAGTAAGCAAAGTCTAAGAAGTCATTGACACCGTTACTAAACTCAGCTTTATCTCTCGGTAAACTCATCCAATCTTTTTCTAGGTCTTGGGAAAACCTAATTATTCATATATTATTACTACTATTTAACTAATAACCATGTAAATAATAATGTTTATGCACAGTAAGTATATAAATTCATAAAAAAGGCACATAAAAATATTATTATTAAAATTAAGAAACAATGAAAAAGACACATAAAAGACATTCAACATGAAAAAAAAACTGCACAAAGGTCATAATATACATATGAAAACATACAAGTATAAGTAAGATAAAAAAAACTTACGGAGTCATGGCTAAAAAAATTGCAATCTTCAAGTCCTAGAATGTCCACCAATGTTCTTCAAACTCCTCTGAAGCAATCTTTCTGTATAACAGAGGAAAGTATCAAATTTACATTACTCCATGTGGAAAAAAGAAAAATCAAACAAAAAATAATAATCGAACAAAAGTCCAAGGCACTGTCCTCCACCAAGTACACACAAACACAAACACAAGCCCAAAAGCTTATGCAATTTAAATAATCAAATAAAACATGCTGCTTGCCTTCTAAGCACAGACACACAAAATATAATGTCGCATGATTGAGGATAAACACAAAAATAGATTAGTGTCATTATCAAATATCATCCTCTGGTTCAAAAATAGATATTCCTTGTTCCTTTCTCTGCACAAAAAATGTTTCCTAGAATTTAAGAATAAAGCCCAAGAGGAATGGCATGAACAAAATTCTGTTTTTGAGCGGCTGAAAAAAATACAGTGAAAACCCAAGATTCCATAACTCTTTAGTTACAACTTTTACTACATAAAATCTTGTAATTCATGGAACATAATACTAGACTTTAAGAGTAACTTAAAGATTTAAAAGGTTCAAGGTAGGGTTTGTCTTGAGATCCAAGTATTTTAATTTAATTTATATGGTTATTTTTTTAATTATCCCTTTATCTCTCTATATTGATTTATATATTTCTATTGATTGATATAAATTAAATGTATGATTTGCATGCCCAATTTGTGTTGTGCTAATTGAACTTTGATTAAATTATATATATATATATATATATATATATATATATATATATATATATATATATATATATAAAGAGTAACATTGAACTATATGGGTTAAGATTTTAATTTTCTAACTGCTTGATGTAGGTTAGATGCTTGGTGATATCTAAGAATTTATGTAAAAAAGAGAATAGGAATTGCGCATACTTGTATTCAAAACCATATATACAATCAAGAACACAAGTACGGGCACAGCAATATGATTCAGAAGAATAAATAAGGTCTGAATTGTGATATATCTTTTCCTCCAACATGAAATTTGGCCATGAGTTGGAAAAAAGATAAAAATATACCGACTTACGTTACATAAATCTTTAGAAGTCCAACAAATATAACAAGAACTATGGACATCAGCATATTTTGCAATTCTGCTAATGTTAGTAGAAATCATGGTTGTATTTTATAATATAAAATTGGATGAACCTTAGAATTTTCAGTCATATTCTAAATCAGGATGATAATTGATGATATTAGCTGGCTACAATAACCCAAAAGTATGAAACTATAGCCATAGCATTCACCGCAGCAATTTAGAGAATTCTGACAAAAAGAAAAGAAATTGTGAAATCATATAGAGGATGTACCTTAACAGTTTTTGCAGATCCTCGTATTTTTCCCCAGGAAACAGCTTTAGAAATCAGAATTAAGATGCACAAAAATTCAGAAAACCCTAAGAAGCAACAATCAAAACCATAAAAATTTCAGAAAAATTGAAATAAAACCCCTAAAATCAGAATTATAAAGAAGCCCCAAAAATTAAGATTCAATGCATTCAGAGTTCATAATCAAAATAAAATTCAGAACATTCCCAATCATCATTCACAATCAATGCATTCAGAAATTTCATTCCATAGTAAAATTTAGAAGCTTTCTTACCAACCTGATGTTGAAAAAAATCTAAGTAAGAAGCAAAAGATGACTCTATACTTGATATATGCTT
Organism: Arachis hypogaea; assembly: GCF_003086295.3. Classification (NCBI taxonomy): domain Eukaryota; kingdom Viridiplantae; phylum Streptophyta; class Magnoliopsida; order Fabales; family Fabaceae; genus Arachis; species Arachis hypogaea. The sequence goes on along the minus strand of NC_092048.1, from coordinate 15,122,476 downwards.
CCAATTTTGTTTTATCTAGTTCACGAAGATAAGAAAAAGAGAAAAAGAAATAAGAAAAGTTCATACCAAGTAGTCAATACTGGTGGTTCATTGCATGAAGGCACTGGACAATTCTAAGTATCACGCCTGGTCTCATCAACCGCAAACTGCTTCTTTTCGTACCTTAACACAGCTTTTAGAATAGAAGCTGCAAGAAAAATATAATAGTGGGAATTTGTTTAACCATGGTCAAAAAGATGGAACTGAAAAAGCACCAGGAAGATGTTGATCCACATGAAAACTTCAGAAAAATTAAAAGCAAACCCCTAAATTCATAATTATTGAGAAGCCCCAAAAAGACATGCATTCAGAAATTCGATTTACATACTAAAATTCAGAACAGTCCCAATTCTTAATTCACAATCAATGCATTCAGAATATTCATTCCATAGTAAAATTAAGAAGCTTTCTTACCAATAAGCAGAGGAGGAGGAGGGGGGTTACAACTGCGTGTAGTATTGTGAGACCTTGCGAAGAGGAGAAGGCGAGACAGGGGAAGAAGTGGAAGCGGGAGAAGGAGAGGGGTTTCTCGAACAAGACCCTGTACGTGGAGCCGATATAGGAAGAGGGGGGAGCCGTGGAGCAGCGTGCGTGGAGGAGAGCACCGCGCCGATGCCCGTGGAGGAGAGCACCGCGCCGACACCCGTGGAGGAGAGCACCGCGCAGAAGCCCGTGGATGAGAGCAACGTTCCAACGACCGTGAAAGGGAGAACCGCGCCGTCGCCGTTTGGAGTGGACAACACTGTGATTGAGAGTTGCGGTCGATGAGGAGAAGATCCGCAATCGGTGGTGTGGCCGTCTGTGTGATAATGTTAGGGTTACAGTATCTGATGAAATGAGGAAGCTAAGTGATGAAGGAATGAAGTGATGAACTGATGAAGAGCATTGTGTCTTTTCTTTCCTTTTTTTTTCAAGTTATTTGATTGGAAAATAATTGGTGGGAATATGAAAAGTTTTCCTCTAAAATTTGTAACTGTGAATAATTTTAGGCAACTTTTTATAAATGTTATTTATTCAATTTTTTTATAAATTTTATAAAATGTTGTATTTTTATTTAAAAATGTTGTCTTAAATATTTTATATTGTAACATTTTTTTAGTGTTGTTTTAGATATCAAAGACAACAATTTTTGTGGGTGGCCAAAAATTTAGTTATCTTAGCCTTATTCAAAGGTAACATGTCAAAAATATTGTCTTTGTCTATCTAAAGCAACTTTTGTTAAATGTTGCTTCGAATAAGGGTTACCTTAGGCCAAAAATGTTGTAGTGAGCAAAGCTAAGAGAGTAAATAGGTAAATGCAAAAGCTAAAGAGTTGAAAGAAATATCTTACTAAATAAAAAAGCAAGAAAACTTGAAAATTCTATTTTTTGCTTGGTGAAAGAGTATAATTAAATTTAGGAGGACAACTAAACTTAAAAAGGAGGAAAAAATAGAAGCATATCAACCAAAAGATAGCGATTAGTCAAAACAAGTAGTGTCAGAGGCATGAAAGAGTTGATAGCATTCATTTAGTCAAATTCTTTTATCTAGAATTGAAAAAGTAGAATAGATAAGAGGGATAAAAAACCCTACAAAAAACACATGCTTAATTTTCAAACTACTTGAGCACCAAGTAATTTGATGAAATAATTAGAAATAATGGCTTCTTATTAGAACGTAGGTTGAAGAGTTTGACATTTAAGAAAGTCGTTTTTCCATGACATGGGTAATTATTTGACCACTAAATAACATTGAGTTGAACTAAGAAGTTCGTCTAAAAACAGAGGATTTAAAGATCAAATAGAGAGTTTTCGGCTCACATCTCACATATAAATATTCTAAAGAATTTAAAGATCACACGAAATGAAAGTAAAAGTAGAAGTAAAAGAGTATAAATACATGAATGTTAGGATTCTTTTTTTTACTTTATATGTTGATTGCTTTTCTTTTTCTTTCTTTTATCTTCATGTTCTTATTTCTTTACCTGTTTTCTTTCTTTATTTTATTTTTACACTACAAGGGACACGCTGAATAGCAGCGGTTTTTATAAGAATTTGTCGCGGTTTTTAACCGTCGCAAAACAGTATACTAGCGGTTCCACAAATGTTACAAGTTAGGGGTGAAGATTTGATTTTGCGGCGGTTTCAAAACTGCCGTTATTTGGTCATGGATTTTTAAAAAAAAATTACGGTGGTTTTAAAACCGCCGCAAATCTATCTGAGGTTTTTTTTAAAAAATTCGACGGTTTTGAACTGTCGCAATTTCATACAACAGTTTTTAACAAAAAGCCTACATTTGTCTAGTGTATTTTTCTAGTGTTATCCTTTCTAAGGGTAAATACTACTCTATCTTGGAGAAAAATATAATATAAAAATCAAATTAAAACTTAACAAGCAATGCATTACTTAGAAAACTAGCAAAACTAACTCCAGTATAAGCCAATTAAGCCAACCATCTTTTATTTCTCACAAATCCAAAATCTGTCACATTGCACCCTAGCATCTTCAATAAATCCAACACCAAGGGCATGAAAATGGTGATGAAGATCAACAGATAGCCTGCAATTTCAATACCTATAAGAACTTCCAAAAAGTAATTTTCAATTAAGCTTAACTTGCAAGAATACATCACATTTTATAGCTAGCAGCCTAGCAGATCTGTACTGCTAATACATACAACTGATTGCCAAAGCACTCCACCTTTCAATATAGCTATAAGACTAGGTTATATCAAAATGGCCAAAATATAAAACCCTTGCCTCTAGAGCAAAATTGCCAACATAAACAGTGGTATATTGAGGATTCTTTTCTGGTGCATCATCACTGGTTACTTGTTGAGCTTCTTCTACAATTAGAAAACAAGATAACCATGAAATAAAAATCATCCACCAAGCATAATCCACAATCAGGCTACTACAAACAATAAATGAAAAAGTATCCATACATTAAAAAAAATAATTATTTAAAAAAATATCAAATATGAAATATATGATACAAATCAGCAGCATGAACACATAATATATTGAAGTGCCACCTTAAACTTATAATAAGAAAAAAAATCATGTTGTAGATCTCAAAGGAGCTTTCAGGAAGTAGGCAACAAATTCAATCTCACCCGATATTCCATTAGTTAACTCCACAACACTTTTAGAACTCTGCTTTTCATCATTGCTGTTAGCTCCCTTAGTGGCCCAGTTACAGTGTATCTGTCTACTTCCAAGCCACTTACCTAAAGTGTCAGAAAAATATTAAAAGTTTCATAAACAATAGAAGGTGCTAATGTGTAAACTACAAACTAGGAATGGGCAAAAATAAAAAACAACAGCTTACAAATCCAAGGGAAACTATCATCATCAATGATGAGAACCTCATCACCACAAAATATTTTCAATAGAGAAGTGAAAATGCTCAACATATGTTAAATAATAAAACACAAGAATCAGTAAATACACTAGTTTTCTTACCTCCTCCAAAATCCTAGACCACAATGATTTTTTCTTCAAATTTCTCACATGCTTCTTTTGACGCTTCAATTCTGCTCTTAAAATTGCAAGGCTGTCTCCTACACATGTGATAAATATTGATAACCTAAAAATAAGAAAACTCTAACAATAGTAACGAAGACTACATAGTTATAACATGATTTCTTAAACTGAAAATACTTCCTTCATCAGATATTTGGACATCTAGACAGATTTATTTCAAGCACTACAAAATTTCTGTTCACCACAAATCAATCCTCTTTGTGTGGTATTTGTCTATTTGAAAATATTTACTAGTGAGAGTACCAAATAGCGGGCAAATATCAGCTCAAAAGTTAAAAAACACTTCTTATAGGATAGCTAAAACTCATGGATGCGATACCTTAAATGTATGTGTTAAAAAACAACTACTTTTGGACATGAAAACTCCTAACTTTGTCATGGTCTACAAGATCAAAATATATGTCCTTTCTAATTTGTTCTGCAAGATTTTCATCTCGTGCCACCTAAGAAGCATTATATTCTATTAAGTAATAGCTACGTGCAATTGCATCTAGCAACTCATAGCATATTTATAAGGACAAACAATAAGTTAACAAAGAACCTTTATAATAGTATAAAGATGGGCTTTCTTTCTTTTTGTGTTCTTTTTCCTCCTGCTATTTCTTCAACCTCTCCTGCAAATCATCCATTGTACATGCTCAGTGCAGATTTTTCAAGAATAGAGCAACTAAGATTACACAATAGAAGCTTAACCAACAGTAACAAACGGAGTTTGAGATCACATTGACTCCAAATACTCGTCATAATGAACTTCCCAAGAGAAAAACAACATTTATTAGCTGGAAAGAACAAGACTTGTAAAGAAGGTTCAATTGGGACCATTCACATCGGATGCAAAGGCTAATCATGACTTAATATTCTCATATCCATCATAAATAACTAAGTTATCCTAAGGCACATTAATTCTAATTACATGATTGCACTTACTTCACTGTAGTTTGAAATCAAATGATGCTCTTACAAGCACAGTCATGAAAAAAATAATAAAATACCTTAGGTCTCTAGCATAGCAACAATGTTCATTACTGTTACAACTTGGAGCTTGGGCAAAATTAAATTTGAAAACCAAACACGACACACCCCCACATAGGTAAACGCCATCAAATTAGAGGAAGCAAGTAATGAAATCTATCTTTGTTTTAATGAGTATAATATCTCAACACCCTCATGGTGGAGAAAAAGTTTATCAAGTGCCAATACAACATATCCAAGGAAATAATAAATCAATAAAATGTACAATACCCATGTCATTGCCAGTCAGGCAGTAAAATTAAATTTGAAAAGCAAACAAGACATACCATCGATGAAGCAAAGCAATTACTGGGTACAAAAAATGAGCAAAGCCAATTTCAAAGTGCATAGAAATAAAGTTAGGAGAATAGTGGAACAAAATAGAAGCAAAACAGATTCAAGAAAGGAAGAAGCAGAGTTACCGGTGAATCTGTCTTGTTTTGGCGACGGTTGTAACTGGTGGTGGCGTGTTCGACGGTGACCTCCTCTCCCTATTCGGCTCCTCCCAGCGGCGGCTCTATCAATGGCAGCAGCAGCAAACCCTAATGGCGATGGGAACAGGGTGCGACGGCAACGACCTTGACCCCAATCAACGGCAGTGGCTGTGGCAGAGCAGGCCGGTGCGAGAACGGACCTCCTCCTTCTCCCCTGCGTTCATCGTCTTTTGCTTCTCCTTCACTCTTCGTAGTTCTTCTCCTTCGTGAGCACGCGCTCTCCCTCTCTTCACAAAATCTCTCTCTCTCTTTGGCTTCAGTGGCGACGACAGCAAGCTTAGTGGCGGCGGCGTGGCAAGACACGACGGAGAAGACCCGCGTGAGGACGACGACGGCACTGGCTTCACGGTGAGTTGATGCGGTCTCCCTCTCTCTTCGTGGTTCTTTCTCTTGCGATTCTGGCTTTCTGGCGGCACGACAACGCAACGGTGGCGACGAACTCAGCAGCACTGGCCCAACTCCTTCCTCCCTTCCCTCTCCTTCTCCGTTTCTCCCTCTCTTCTCTTTACGTTTCTTTCTTTATTTTTTTTGCTGAAGTTGTTTAGGGTTGTGTTTTTGGGAAGGGGGAGATTGAAATATCGCCAAAGAAAAGGAGATTAGCAGCGGTTCTTTAAAATTTGTCGCAAAACCAAATCAAATAGCTGCTCTTCCAGTGTTCACCACTGAAACTGCTGGAAAACCACCAGATAGTGGCGGTTGTCAAAACAACTGCTAATTTTCTGTCATTATCTTTTGTTTTGTGGTAGTGTTATTTCATGTTGTTATTTTTTTTACTTGTTTTCCAATTTTCAAACATTTTAATGTTCAATTTTCATCTTAATCTTTTGTCAGATCTTATTTATTTATAAGTTCTTTGAAATTATTGTTATTATTACATTTAACAACTGTCACTATAAGAAAAAAATTTTGTAGCCACGCTTTTTTTTGTCACGCTTTAAAAGCATGGCCAAAAGGGGTCAATGGCCCCGCTTTTATGAGGGTGGCGATTGATTAGAGATTTGGCCACGTTTTTTCTTGCCATGCTTCAAAAGCGTGGCGAAAGGGGTCAATGGTCATGCTTTTTTTAGGGTGGCAATTGATTAGAGATTTGACCACGCTTTTTTTGCTACGCTTCAAAAGCGTAGCCATAGAGAGAAACAGACGCACTTTTGATGGGTGGCGATATGGTTTTGTTATAGTGACGTTTTAAAAGCGTGGCCGTTTCTTGTAACTCTTTTGCATGCTTCAAAAGCATGGCCAAAAGGTTCCAAAAAAAAAAGCTTTCGTTCAGATATGATTAATTACATTTTTTTTCGTGGCACACCCTGAAACTCTTTCGAAACCCTTTTTGTGCTTCTCACTAGAAAATAACTCTCATGCCTCACCCTAAACACTGACGGCACTCTGCGAAGAATGTCATATCACTCCGATCAAAACCCTAGCACTCCGCGAAGAACCCCAACACTCCGAAGAATACTGCTGGCACTCGCAATGCCTCTGTTGGCACTCCCTCTTCCGGCACTCCCACCATCACTGCTCCCGCTATAAACGCTTAACCCTCTTCTCGGCAGGGACTCTCCCTGACGGTGGCTCCCTAGGCGCTCACTGTCCCTCACAAACCCTCCATCAATGCTCCCTTCATTGCCACTCCCTTCTATCGTTGCAAACCTCTAACCCCTTCCACCGCCACTCCCTTCCGTCGGAGCATTGGAGAAGGTTTGTTGTTCAAAGTCGCTCCCTTCCGTCACTCGAAAGAAACCCTTCCTCGTGTAGGGTCGAGCTGGTAAACCCTATTTCTTAGCTTTAATGCTGCTATTAGCCAATATATCATTGTTATGTCTGCTTACATATCTCAGATCTATTTTCAGTTAACTATTATCAAATTCTCATTAAGTAAAATTGTAATTTCAATAGTGAAATCTTAGTTTAGACCAAGGGAAAAATTAAATATTGTCTAGTCAATTCATTATACATTGTTAAAGTGGCTGCTGTTGATGGATCATGGAAGTCTTAAGCAAAAAAAAAAAATTGTTGATGTGTTCCTGCCCTTGCTGTTTGATTATAATGTAAATGTTTGATGTGTTACTGCCCTTATTCTATGATGAACATGATAAGATATGTGCTTGTTTGATGATGATAAAGCTACCAAATTTTCATTCTTATTATGCATATTTTAATGTTTGTTTTCATGAAAATAATTTATTTTTCTCATGTTTTGTTCTTATTGGTTTTTTTTACTATGTACTTGTCTTCATAGCAATAACAAAGAGTTTTTACATTACTCTATTCTAGTAGTAAAGACAACTTAATATTATAAGTTTATAACCCTATTTATCATTTTTTTGTGGCCTAAAAGAAAAGGAGAAAAAAAAAACGAAAGGGGAGGAGGGGGACGGAAGGGCACTTTTGGAGTTTTTGAGGCTTGTTGTATTCATATAGAATTTCATTTTCCATGTTGAATTTTCTGTTAGTAATTCATGCTACTGTTGCTAGTTGAATATGTATTGTTGGTTGTTGAATTTTCTGGTTGTGTACTGTTGATTCATGGCAAAAAGATAAATATTGTGAATACAGCGTGGTTTTCAATATATGCCCTCTCATTTTTTGGTAAAATATAAAATGCACTAATACAACAATATTTAAAATTATACAGAGCAGTGGTGAAAATAATTTTGCTTACAATGGATGATCATTAATTATGAAGTTTCATATTTTGTAATGAAGTATATGTAAAGGAAGTAGATAATATAATAGTTGTTGGAATTGTAACTCATGTATTAGGAATTCATGGATAGTTGTTATGATTTTGATTTTTGGTATTTTGTTAGAGCATGTCATGTGATCAAACACATTTTTTTTTGTGACAACTTTATGAAGGTTGAATTAGTTGATTTAAAATTACTCTCATTGTCTAAATTTTAAAATTATCTATGAATTTTGTAAGATTTTATTACGAAGATTAAACAAGAACAAAAGGTTATTAAACAAACTTATAGCCACGCTTTAAAAGAGTGGCTATATTGTATAGTAGTCATCAACAGCCACGTTGTAAGACCCAGAACTTTTATAAAATCCTATTATGAGCTGATTTACAATTTATTTATTTATTAGAGATTTTATTTTTAGAAATTATTTCATTGAGAATAATTAAACCAAGTTTTGATAATTAAAATCAAGATTTTACTTAATTTCATAATTATTGAATAATTTTTCATATTTAAATTATAAAGCTTAATAGTTGTAAAAGAAAAGAATTTTTATATGATTTCGTTTAACCAATTGAGATTTTAGAATTTAATACTTTAATTTTTATAAATAGAGCAAATTTATTATATTATCTTATATTTTAAATTAAAATACTTGATTGAGCGCTAATTAGCAAATTGACGATTAAATAATATTTTCAAAGTAATTTTTAGGGATTAAATTAGATTTCAAACTAAATACAATATAATATAAATTGATTTAGAAATTACCAACCTTAATTTACCCCAAAAATCCCTAATTTCAAATTTACCCCAAATCAAACCCTAACCCTAAAAATCAAACCCACAAACCCTAATACCCTTTAGCCCCAAGCTGCAGCCCCTCTCCCAACAGAATACACGCACACACAAAGCAAGAAAGGGAGATGGAGAGAACGGGAATAGAGAAGAGGGAAAGGAGGAAGGAGACGCGCAGTTGTGCCACGCCCAACCGTATCCCTGGTCGCTGGTTGAGCTTGCTGTTCGCGTCATGCCGCTGCCCAACCGCCGAACTGTTGCACGAGAGAAGCCATGCTGTCGCCGCCATTGTCATCTCGTCCATGGAGCCCGCGCCTCGTGCTGCCATCAAGGGAGAAAGGAGCGCGAACCATAGCCACAGACAGAGAAGAGAGCGCGCAGAGAAGGTGAAGTTGTCGATGTCACAGTCGCGTGTGGATGCACTGCCGTGCTCAGCTGCCGTCGCATCCTGCCACACCGTCACCACAGAGCCGCCAATCTGTCATTGAGCCGCCGCCGGAGAGAGAGCCCGCGAAGGGTGAGAGAGAGACCGACGGGAGATTGATGCGGATGAGGGGAGGCGAAGCTGACGCTGTCACCGCCGCGTGTGGAGTTGCCGCCGTGCCCAGCCGCTATTCCCGCTGCTGGAGGTGGGTGGCTGAGCCTCTGTGCTGGAGAGTACCGCTGCCATCATCGAGGAACACTACCGGTAAGGGTTTTAATTGTGGTTTCTGTCCTTTTGGATTCTGAGAAGATTTTGATGCTGCGTGATTATTATAGTTGATCCACCGGAGCTTCTGGCCGCTACCGGAGTTGCTGCCGGGTCAGTTTGGGATTGCGGCTCGCCGTTCTGCTATTATCGGTTGAGTTCTGAAAACTATATGATTAAAGCGAAAGTTGCTGCAGTGTCGTCTCGCTTCGTTTCTCATAGTGAGACTAATTGATTTCGTTCCTTGTTACCACAATGCTCTATTAACAATTATGTTCTAATTTCATTTAATATCTGTTTCGCATTAATCCCAATTTACGTCAGATAAGTCATCGTTGCTGTGAACCTTGATTGTCGCTGTTGATACTACCTGGGAATCACTGATAAACCACTATTTTATGATTTATCTTGTGCTCAATTAAGTGTTTCTATCAATTCTTCACCCACTTATTCATATGAATTGCGTGGTTTTACAACTCCTTCCTTATTCCATGATGTATGTGAAAATATGTTTCCTATGCCTTAAAAATATTAATTTTAATTATCCTTTATTACCATTTGATGTCGTGATCTGTGTGTTAAGTAATTTCAGGCTTCATAGGGCAGGAATGGCTTAGAGGATAGAAAGGAAACACGCAAAAATGAAAGGAACGCACAAAATGGAGTTTTGAAGAAAATGGCAAGCGACACACACGCATGGACGACGTGGACGCGTGCCTAGGCGCAGAGCATAAACGACACGAACGCGTGACTGACGCGTACGCGTGGCAAGGAAAATCTCCAAATGACGCGCACGCGTGACAGACGCCACGTGCAGAAAATTACAGAAGTCGCCCCCAGCGATTTTTGTGCTCTTTTTCGGCCCAAATCCAAGCCCAGAAACACAGAATAGAGGCTGGAGAATAAGGGAATCAATGAAAGATTCATACAACGTTCAATAATTCACAATTTTAGGTTTTAGATGTAGTTTTAGAGAGAGATGTTCTCTCCTCTCTCTTAGGTTTTAGAATTAGGATTTCTCTTAGAGTATGGTTATTTCTTCAATCCAAGTTCAATGTTCCTTTAATTTATGTTTCTCTCCTACTTTTATTTAACCTAATGCTTTTACTTGTTAATTACTTATGTTGCCAAATTGGCTTATGAACCTTCCCATGTTAGATTTGAATTTATGTTTAAATACAATTTGAGGTATTTTAGAATTATGGTATTCTTAGCTTTAATTGATGAAAAGACATTTTTATTCGATTAGATTTCCTTCCCTTTTGGCTTTGGATAAGTAATTGGTGACACTTGAGTTGCCAAACTCAGCGGTTGATTGGGAATTGGGAATTGCTGATTGATTTGGATCCCTCTAAAGCTAGTCTTTCCACAGGAGTTGACTAGGACTTGAGGAATCAAGTTAATTAGTCCACTTGACTTTTCTTTATTTAGTAAGGATTAACTAAGTGGGAGCAATAAACAATTCTCATCACACCTGATAAGGATAACTATGATAGGATTTCTAGTTCTCATACCTTGCCAAGAGTTTTTCTAATTATTAATTTATTTTTCCTGCCATTTAAATTACTTATTCCTTATTTTAAAAACCCAAAAATATACAATTCCATAACCAATAATAAATCATACTTTCCTGCAATTCCTTGAGAGACGACCCGAGGTTTAAATACTTCGGTTATAAATTTTATTGGGTTTTGTTACTTGTGACAACCAAACTTTTGTACGAAAGGATTCTCTGTTGGTTTAGAAACTATACTTACAACGCGATTATTTTCATAAAATTCTTTACTGGCAGAAATCCGATCGCAAAAAATGGCGCCATTGCTGGGAAATTGCAATTGTGTGCCTTTTTATTGGTTATTGTAAATGTTTTATTTTGCTTGTTTATTTATTTATGTTTTTATTTTTGTTTTTAATTTCTTTTATTAGCTACTATAAGTTCTCACCTCTCTGACTTTAAGTTTGGTTCCAATGTTGTTGAAAGGAATGGAATCTATAACAGGAACATGCATCGAGGTCAAACCAATCAAAGATGGAAGGAGCCACGAGAATCTGATCAACCCTTTCGGCAACAACATTTTCCAAGATACCATGGACAACGACCATTCTACAATACATGCCCAGACAATAGTTATGGTAGACCTCTTTGTGACAAACCACCTCCACCAATTTACTATGGTCAAGAACCATTCTGAGGTGCATTCCAAGATGGTAGATATGGTGGACCCCCTTGTAGTTACCAACAAGCCCCATCATATGCTAATGAACCACCTCCTCAACATAGCTTCGAACCACTATACTCACAAGCCAATCACAACCATTCACCTCCATATGTCCCTAACCTCTACCCACCCCAATTTCAATCCAATTATTCCCGAGAACCACCACTTCCATATATACCATGTCCATATCCGTCGACCCAAGAATCACAGGATTGTCTTAAGGAAACCGTGGATAAATTTCATGCAACCCTTCATCAATTGGAGCAAGCGATAAATCGACTAACCCCCAGTCCGAAGGAGACACTAAAAGCTCCGGTTGACAATACGGAACATGACTTTATACTAGAACAAGTGGAGGAAGCTGAAATTATCGAAGAAGAAGAATTGGTTGAAGACTTAGGAGACGCTGAACCTCCATGGGAATCAAGAATTGTGGAGAATTCCGCCCAGAAATTTGCAATTGAAGCTAAGGAGGATAGTGCACAACCCCCAAGGCATGTATCTTATGAAGAACTGGACGGGATAAATCAAGAAGCAAGTTTCCTTGGTAATGATGACTACAAATCAAGCTCTCCTAGTGATGAACTTGTATCTGTAATTGAATTCTTTGAGACTGAAGAATCTGCCCCAAGTGAATACGAAGATGATGTAGAGGTAGATTTTTCTCAACCTCCAACTTATGACTTGAGTGATGAGGAAGAAATTGAAGACTTTGATCAAGACGAGGTTGCAATTGAAGAGGTTTGTCAGGAAATGGAAGAATTCACAGAGGAGTACAAGGAAGTGGAGCTTGAAGAACCACTGGAAACACCTCTCCCACGGCCATTACCACCTAATACAAACTTCAAGTGAGTAAAATCCTTAGCCTTTATCTTTACCTTTCCACTTGAATATGGTTTGCTTGAGACCGATGGCCAGCTTAGAGCTCTTTGTGGCTTTAAGAGTAAAAAGGAGATAGTTAGCAATAGAAATTGGCACCCAAGGTTCAATACAGTTCCACACTTCAATTTGAAGTACAAGGATTGGTATGGAGCTCGATTGAATGAATTTTGGAAGAAGTTTGGGTATCTCAGTGAAAATCCAGGTTGTGTACCACCCGATTGGAATAATGAAGATAGAAGTGAAGACGGGTTCAAAATCAAGGTTTGGGATCCTGGAATTTATCCTGACAATCAATACTCCTGGAGCCTGAAAACCTGCTTTAACTTGCTCATAGGCTTTACGTGCCTAGTTTGGGACCCCAGAGGCTATTGGAATTGCAAACATTGGTGGAGATTTCTGGATGAGTTCAAACACAACCCACCATAACAATGAGCTCATCAAATGTCCAACTTAAGAACTTTAACTAAAAGTGCTAGGTGGAAGACAACCCACCACGGTATGATCGTTCCTTTTTCAATTTTAATTTTATTTCATTTTGTTTGTTTTAGTTTCATTTTTATTTTATTTCATTTTCCCTAGAATCATTCATAACATCTGCATCTTGCATACTGCATAAAAAAAAAAAGCACACCACGCGTGCGCATGGGCCACGTGTGGGCGTCGATTTCAAATCGACGTCGCCATCCAACGCCCAGAAAGTTGGGCTGGAATCGTGCGGCTGGTATGCGTTAGGCATAATCTGGGCCACGCGTATGCATCAACGACGCGTACGCGTCATTTTCATTAACACACACCATGCGTAAGAGTGGGCGACGCGTACGCGTCGCGTGAAAAATTTTCCCCCTAATTGAAACAGAGAGTTGCGCCAAAACGACGCTGGATTTGTGAGTTTAGCACAAATTCTAGTCGACGCGTACGCGTGCTCTACACGTACGCGTCATTTTCCTTATCCACCATTCACGCGTTCGCGTCAATGACGCTTTTGCGTCATTGCTTCTCCGCTTCAACCACGTGTTCGTGTGACCCACGCGTTCGCGTGGATTTGAATCCACTTACCCCCGACGCGGAACCCTAGCCCTCTTCGCGTCACCTTTTTCCCCCCTCCCTCCCTCACAGCCTTCCCTCTCCACTCTCTCTTCCCCTCTGTAACTACCACCGCCCCGCCGCGCCCCCGCCCAGCCCGCTGCAGCGCCGCCGTCGCCACCACCCTCACCTCCCTCCTCACCCCCCCTCTTTCTCTCCTCTTCTTCCTCTTCTTCCCCCTACCTCCTCCTCCTCCACGGCCCCCTGCCCCATCGCCACCCTCTCCTTGCCCCCCTCCATTCTCTTCTTCTCCTTCTTTCTTTCCCTGCCCCACCCGAACCACCGCCCGCACTCCCAGTGCCGCCGTGCCGCCGCATCGCCGCCGTGCCGCCCACCAGCACCATCACACCACCACCCTCTCTCTGCGTTCAAATTGTTACTGCGCCCACCAAGTTCTGCTGCACACCGATTCCTTTCCCAGTTAATTAGTTAGTTGCATATTTTTCAAATTATGTTCAAATTAGGATAGTTAGAGATGCATGTTAGTAGTGGATTTTAGGTGGTTAGGTAGCTAGGATGTGGTTAGTGGATTTAGGTCTGATAATTGCGCCGTCTTGCTGCTTGCTTTATCTATTTCGCAATTCTGAAATTGATGTGCTGTTCATTACTGTTTAATGTTGTTTTGATTTAAATTGCAATTCTTGCTTAAAATTGAGTTTGTTTATTCTGAATTCATGTGACTTGCTATTTGTTACTCGTTTGTGCACTACTTTAATGTCATATGAACTGTTTCTGCTGTTATTTATTACCCGGGAACGTCCAATTTTTAGCCGGAATGCTGTCCAATTTTTTTTCTTTCTTTCCGCAAATTGTTTCACTCAACCCCCATTCATGAATTGGTTTGGTACTTTTAAATTATGCACTAATTAGTTTCAACCAAGCCAATTCATGGATGAATGGGCTAGCATTCTTATTCTTTCTGGTTCCCTTATTAGTTAATTCGCATTATTGATGATTTTATTTTCATTTTACAATTCTTTTATTTATATGATTTATCATCAATAAACTACATTCTTTGCTTGAACGTGAGTTGCTTGTTCTTCAAGTTTATGCAATTTTTGTTAATTAGGACATACAATACCATGCCACTTACTTTAACCTTACTTTTTAACTCTTAACTGCATTAACTTTCTAACTCTCTTTTAGTTTTCACCTAACTATTTTCAACCCATTTCAAGGCATGATTATTGTTGTTCCTAATAAACAAACAATTCTACATATCATGGATCTTGGATTGTGATTTTATTTTAATTCTTTGACTTTTATCTTGCATACGGTCCAAAATTCTACATCTATCTAACTCACTTCATGCTTATATTGTTATGCTATTCCTCTTTTGCCCCTCTATGCTTATATTGCTCACATACTATTTGCTTACCTATTTTTCTACTTTAGTTTTATAAACTGTATCCTGGAACCTCTGCTTTTCAGGATGTCTGACCCTAAAGGAAAAAAAAAGCCAAAACAGGCACAGGAAAAAGAAAAAGAGGAGAGTCCTCTATGGCCATCCTGGATATACTACATGATGATTCCTGGCGGGAGAAGAATTTTACCTCGCAGGAAAAAGCTGATCAGTTACTGCCTGCCACCGACCCAGTCAAGTTTGCAAACCGATACTGTGAACTCAAGTATCCTGTCTTTGCAACTTCAAGGAACTTATATCTAGAAAAGACCCTCTGAATTCCAGCCAAATTACTAGAGTACACCACAGACCAAATCAAACAGAGAGGCTGGTACTTTCTGGAGAGGAACTTGACTGAGGTAAATGCATCCTGGATGAGAGAATTTTACTGCAACTACTTTAAAACGACCCTGCATGCCATGCAACTCAGAGACAAATAAATTCTAGTTACTGAGGAGGCAATTGAAGACATCCTCCAACTCCAGCCTAAATCCGATCAGCCGGATGGTTACCAGAAGGCTGAAGAGGATATGAGATTTATGAGGTTTGACTGGAACGCAGTGAAGCACACTATAGCTCTCAATCCTACTGTCCCATGGGTCATGGGTAAGTCAACAGTGACCCCAAAAGGAATAAAAATTATTTATCTGAATGATGAGGCTCGGCTATGACAGCAGATTCTGAGCAACTATGTGATGCCGAGCACTCACGAGACTGAGGTGCCAACTGTCATGATTACCCTTATCTGGTGCGTGATGGAGGGCAAGGACATGTACCTTCCCAGATTTATCCGGTATTCCATGTCCAGGGTCCATGTCTGAGGCACTCTACCCTTCCCCTATTTGATTACTCAGCTAGGCCGCCGAGCTGAGGTGCCTGGGAGCTTGCGGATGAAAAGCCACCAGTCGCCGAATGCAAGAAGATTATCACACATGGCAGGAAGTTCCAGGCTTTGGGCTACAGACCGCCCTTTCTAACCGCCTCCGTTGAGGCAGCCACATCTTCTGCTACTCCTTCTGCACCTGCTGCACCAGCCACCACCACCACAGCACCCTCACCTGCATCAGAGCCCATTTACCACCTTGTGCACCGTCTCTTTGAGCGGCTCAACCAGATGGAGTGCCGCAACCAGCGGCGATTTGAGAGGTCTGAGTGTCGCAGCAAGCGACGCTATGAGCATTTAAAGTTGATGATCCGATCGGGCCACCATGACATCCCCTCCGAGCCTGACACACCATCAGAGCCATCTGAGGAGGAGGCGGATGACCATGAGGAGGATGATCGAGCAGCGGCTGAGCAGGCAGGACCCGAGCAGGCTGCGCCACATCATGAGGAGCCCCAGCAGATACAGCCAGCCGATCCACAGGTTCCTTTACAGACAGAGCCCCCGCTTCAACAGGCAGATCCCCAGCCACCCATATAGACTGCAGCACCTCAGGCCACCATAGAGACACCAGCAGAGCACCCTTCCGGAGATGCCACTTCTTCACACCCAGCTTGATAGAGCATCGAGGACGATGCTATTATATAAGTGTGGGGAGGTCGCCATCTCTGGCGAACTTTATTTTTGGTGAACTACTTTCAGACTCTTTTTATCCTATTTTGTTTATTTTCTATATTTTTATTTTATTTTATCTTATTTGTCTTTCAGTACTTGTGCATTTTCTTTTGCTGTATTTCTACTTTATTTCTACATTTTGCACTTTGGGCTGTATATATATCTTAGATATTTAGCTTAATTTGTACTTTTAGCTTATTAGTTGTGATATAGAAAATATGGATTACGTAGTTTAGTTTACCCTTTTTAGCATATCATAATTTGGTTTAATTGAAAATAAAAAGAGTAAACTAGAAATTTTAATTTTTCAGAATCACAACAATCCACCCACCATATATATATTTAGCAATAAATGTTGGTAAATTGACAACATTTTTCAAAGAAAATACCTATTTTTATAAGAGCCATTCAAAGATTCACATTGAGTTGAATGGAAACTCTTGATTTCTACTTGCATGATATACATAACTGATATATGGTTTCTAAGCCAAAGAACACACAACCCGTGAGTTTTTGTGCTTAATTGCATGGTTACATTTAACCATAGTTTTCATTCTTGTGTGTTTCGCCCTTCTTTTCTATGCTTGCAATCTTTACTTTGTTTCAGTCTATACGTCCAATATAGAATGTATTTACATACTTGCATATGATTGAGGCCATTACTTGTTTTTGCTCACTTATCCCAAATAAGCCTACCATTTTATGTCACCCTTGTTAGCCCCCTTGAGCCTTTTTAATCCCCTTCTGTTCTATAACCACATCACTAGCCTTAAGAAGAAAAACAAATTAAAAAAATCCCAAATTGAATTTTTGGTTAGTTTAAGATAGAGATTATGAATCAACTAAGTGTGCGGAAACTGTGAGAACTTGGGTTGATAGGAAGGTATTAACTCTATAAATCATTTGAAATTTGGGAGCATGCTCATGTGAAACCAAAATAATTAAAATACCATGTGCATTGATATGTTGTGTTTATATTTCAAAAAAAAATATCCCTTTTTAATAAATAAATGAATAAGGGGACAAAATTACCCCAATAATGAGTTTAGTAAAGAAATCAATGCACATGGGGGTAAAATCAAAAAGAATTTGGTGCATGAGTATGTGATAAGAAAGTGGGAAAATTATAGGAAGCTAAGCATAATTTTAAATTGTATAGAGTATGTATATGTTAGGTGAGATCTTAGACTAATCAAGGATTCAATTTATAGCTCACTTAGCCTTATAGATATGCCCTCACCTTTACTTTAGCCCCATTACAACCTTGAAAAAGACCTCATGATGTTTGCATGTATATATTAAATATTTGTTGATTGGTTAGATGAAGAATAAAGTTTTAGAAAGCATGACTAGAGAAGAATAGAGTGATTAACCCCAAACACTGAGTGACTAGAGTGTATACACAAATCCAGTGAGAGTTCAGTAGCTCAATTCCATATATCCATGTTTAATCATTGATTGTCTTGCAAGTTTGTGAAATCTTTTAATTAACTCAACTCAATTGTGAATGTATTTTAATATGATTTGGCCCTTGGTTATGCATATGTGATTCCTTGAAAAATATGAATCAATTTAACCACATGTAAGCTCTATATATATAGGTGGATAATAATTAGAATTGCATGATTCATTTAGGTAGCTTGCATTTATATTAGATTGCATTGCATAAGATTCCACCAATCTACCTTCACTCTTTTCTCTTGGATTTAGCATGAGGACATGCTAATGTTTAAGTGTGGGAAGGTTGATAAACCACTATTTTATGATTTATCTTGTGCTCAATTAAGTGTTTCTATCAATTCTTCACCCACTTATTCATATGAATTGCGTGATTTTACAACTCCTTCCTTATTCCATGATGTATGTGAAAACATGTTTCCTATGCCTTAAAAATATTAATTTTAATTATCCTTTATTACCATTCGATGCCGTGATCTGTGTGTTAAGTAATTTCAGGCTTCATAGGGCAGGAATGACTTAGAGGACAGAAAGGAAACACGCAAAAATGGAAGGAACGCACAAAATAGAGTTTTGAAGAAAATGACAAGCGACGCGTACGCATGGACGACGCGGACGCGTGCCTAGGCGCAGAGCATAAACGATGCGAACACGTGACTGATGCGTACGCGTGGAAAGGAAAACCTCCAAATGACGCACACGCGTGACCCACGCGCACGCGTGACAGACGCCACGTGCAGAAAATTGCAGAAGTCACCCCCAGCGATTTCTGGGCCCTTTTTCGGCCCAAATCCAAGCCCGGAAACACAGAATATAGGTTGGAGAATAAGGGAATCAATGAGAGATTCATACAACGTTCAATAACTCACAATTTTAGGTTTTAGATGTAGTTTTAGAGAGAGAGGTTCTCTCCTCTCTTTTAGGTTTTAGAATTGGGATTTCTCTTAGAGTATGTTTATTTCTTTAATCCAGGTTCAATGTTCCTTTAATTTATGTTTCTCTCCTACTTTTATTTACTCTAATGCATTTACTTGTTAATTAATTATGTTGCCAAATTGGCTTATGAACCTTCCCATGTTAGATTTGATGAAAAGACATTTTTATTCGAGTAGATTTCCTTCCCTTTTAGCTTTGGATAAGTAATTGGTGACACTTGAGTTGTCAAACTCAGCGGTTGATTGGAAATTGGGAATTGCTGATTGATTTGGATCCCTTTAAAGCTAGTCTTTCCACAGGAGTTGACTAGGACTTGAGGAATCAAGTTAATTAGTCCACTTGACTTTCCTTTATTTAGTACGGGTTAACTAAGTGGGAGCAATAAACAATTCTCATCACACCTGATAAGGATAACTAGGATGGGATTTCCAGTTCTCATACCTTGCCAAGAGTTTTTCTAATTATTAATTTATTTTTCTTGCCATTTTAAATTACTTGTTCCTTATTTTAAAAATCCAAAAATATACAATTTCATAACCAATAATAAATCATACTTCCCTGCAATTCCTTGAGAGACGACCCGAGGTTTAAATACTTCGGTTATAAATTTTATTGGGTTTTGTTACTTGTGACAACCAAACTTTTGTACGAAAGGGATTCTCTATTAGTTTAGAAACTATACTTACAACGCGATTATTTTCATAAAATTCTTTACTGGCAGAAATCCGATCGCCAATCACTGAGGTTGCTGCCGCGAGTTAAGAATAGAAAGAGGACTCTTGACGCGTTAACTTTAAAGGGTTCAACTTTTAGGTAGGGTTTTTCTAAAAAGCTATTTTTTATTTTAGAATTGTTATAAATGGATACCGATGTGAGAATTATATACTTTTTAGTGATTGTATAAGTCTTATGTATTGCCTGGCTGGTTTGGATGAATATGATTATATGTTTGATTGGATTATTGTTTGGTTTCGATAAATGAACTGTTGCTGAATTATTTCCTTAAAGTTTTGAAAATGGGTTTGGTCAGTTGATAATGAGTTGATTTTGAATCAGTTTTCCTGGAGAGATAAAAATGATATGAATGGTTGAATTTAGCTTGCTTGTAAACTGATTTTGGTTTTGAACCCGTGGAAAGGGCTGCAGAAAGGTTTGCTTGGGACCCGAAAAGGGTGGCAAAGTCCAAGTTTTAGGGGAGATGCTGCCAAATTTTTATGAAAGTAAGATCGTATTTTAAAATGTGATTTAGAAAAGAAATTGGATTTGAGAGGTCCTATTATTTGTTTTTTTGGTTTATTAAGAAATGGGTGATTCGAGTCTAAGCTGTTTATGAAAAGTTTATGTTTTTTCGATTGATGGAAATATGAAAGTGCCTATGTTTTGAAGTTTGATTAAGGAAGTTCCTTTGGAAGAGTTTTAGTGGATTTTAAAAGAGATTGAACTTTGATTAATTAAATTCGTTTTATATTTGAAATGTTCTTTAAGTTTCGGCTTAGCGAGACTAAACAATTCCGAGCCTTTGGGGGGATTTCCGATTTAAAAACGAAATTGAAATTGGTTTTCGGATTAAATAACTTGGTTTTGGTTTAAATCCTCTTTTCTTTATTCAAATCAAGAAGCTAAGGTTTTAGAGGTTTTCAATGAATTTAAGGAAATGAGTTAGGTTAGTCTCCCCTAAAGTCTTGAGACTCCGCTGAGGAACTTTTGTTGCCAAATCTTGTTTTAGAATGAATGATTTTGAATCTCGCGGAAATGGCTTTTGATTTGGTGTGGTTTCTGGAATGTTTGGAAAGATGTTGTAGAGAATGGCCTTATTTTAAAGATAAATTTACGTTTGAGGAGAAGTGGCTAGCCACCACGTGCTCAGTAACCATGCTTTAAAAAGAGAAATTTACGTTTGAGGAAAAGTGGCCTATGAGCCTGAAATGATTTGTGGAATGAGGATTTTAAAGCCAAGGCTGGACAGAATTGATTTTTGATTTCAAAGTAAAGTGAATTGAAAAAAAGTGATTTATGGCTTGAATGATGATTTCATGAGTTTGATAATGTTGGATGGTGGAAGTGCTATTATGTTATGAGCCGGAATGGCTGTATATGATAATGAATTATGGCTGATTGTGGAATATGTCATGAGCCGGATGGCTGAGTATGAATATGGATGATTATTGAGTTGATAAAGTGATTGTTGCATTTCCAATTATCTGAGATACGAGTTTACCTGGGTAAAAGCAGTGGCTAGTCACCACATGCTCTAGGTTGAAACTCGATACTCTGCTGACCCTATGTCGTAAGTGTGGCCGGACACTGTGAAAGTTCCGGATGAGCTCGCCTCCGTGGATAAACGTCAGTGTGGGTGTTGTGTGATTATGATTATGGTTGTGAATAACTCGAGTTGGGGATGCACGACAGAGGGACAGTTCAATGGTTAGCTACCAGGACTTGTCGAGTTGGCTTTATAACCGACAGATGAGACTCATCAGCCACTAGGACAGCCATTCATCATATGCATCTATGTGACATTGTTTGGGTGTGCATATTGTACTTGGTTTGCCTATGTGATTAATTATGTTTAATTGTTATTTGCTCTACTTGAAGTAATTGTTTGTTTGTGCTTGAACTTTTCTACTTGTGTTTGTGACTGAAACTCTGTTGGACTGTGGTGATTGGTTGTTGTTTGGATTGTTTGGGCCTAGGGCCGTGGTTTATCATGAGGTAGGCCGAAGGCCATGTTTGGTTGATGTTTCTGGTTTAGAAAAGTATGAAAAACTAAGCTGGTTCAACATAGACTTAATGAACCTATACTTGGAGCAGGTTGGTCATTCATGCGGTTAGGAAAAACCTTTTGAAAGGCTTTTGAATTTTTAAGAAATAGACAGTTTCCTCTTTTAGAAAAGATTTCAGATTTTTAATAGTAAACCTTTACTTTTGGAAAGATGCATAAGGTGATTATTAATCACTGTAATGATTTTATTTTCACGTATCCTATTATAGTAATTCTGCAACCCTATAGTGAGAACCCTTTCGAGGACGATGTTCTCACTCCCCTACAGGTCTTCTCTTTTTCAGGTTATGGACGACGAAATTCGAAAGAGTTTATTTCTTTTCTGTTTAGGAAATATTTTGGATTGTTTTAGTATTTATGTTTTCCTCGCTTTTAACTTCGTAAGTTCTGTAAGAGGGATAGGATTTTAATATGAATAGCTTGTAAATTAATACTAAGTATTTATAAGTATTCTTTGTGAGTATGGTATGTTGTATTGTATGTATGGATGTATGCTACCTATAAAAAGTATTTTGGAGCGATAATACGATTTAAATTTTTAAACAGGCTCATATTTTGGTATTAAATATTATAAGAGTCGTCGTAATATCCAATCTATCAGAGTGGCGCAGTCGGAAGCGTAACATTTTGATAGTTAGGGTGTTACACACGTAGCCATATCTCTCGCTATTGGAACGCTTTAAAAGCGTTGCCATATTTCTCGCTATTGGAACGCTTTAAAAGCGTAGCCATATATCTCTTGCTATTGGCACGCTTTAAAAGCGTAGCCATATCTCTCACATACGGATACGCTTTTAAGCGTGGCAATCTATAAAAGCATGGCAAAAAATAAAGCGTGGTGATAGGTCACCAAAAGCGTGACGATAGAGTAACCGGCACGCTTGCAGATGTGGCTCTTTCAAAAGCGTGCCGATAGCTCAAAAAGTGTGGCAAAAAACTATTACTACACTTTTTTAACTTTTCACCATACTTTAAAAGCATAGCAAAATTGATGTTTTCTTGTAATGTACACTTTTTCATTATTAGTAAAATTTAATTATTTACATTCAAGCATATTGTAAAGTCTTTATAAAGATTCATATAAAAGATAAATTGTGATTTATAGTCATTAATTAATTATCATTAGTGTTTTTAATAGTGTGAAATTATATCTAATAATGTAGAATTACTCACTTTTCTTTTACTGATTAAGTACTGGCTAAATTTTAATAAAAATACTGGCTCTCTAAACTTTCTCATATATATTCTTCGAATGGAGATCGATTATACAAGTTTTGGTAGACACTTTGTATCGAAATTGAACCAAAATCCAAACAAATCAATAGTAATATTATACTTTTTTAATATATACTTATACTTTTGTTTGATTTGTCCTTTTTATATGCAAACTTGACATTTTTTAGTAGTAAATGTATATATATAAGGAACTTAGTAATTGAGGGTTTAGTGTGTTTTAAGTTTTGTTCACCTTTAAGGTGTTTGATACAATGTCAGAATCAACTTGCTTTCTAGTAGTTTTTTTATTTGTTTTATTTTATTGTGTGAATTTGCTTTTGGAATTTCCATTATTGGATTCTTGTTTTTGTTTTTGAATGTTGGATGATCTGTTTTGTTATGGTAAGAAATATGCATGCTGAGATAGAGATAGGAAGCCTACACGTTTTGTTAATAATGTTGCTGGTTTGATTTATGAGCTTATTGATTGTATGCTCTTTCGAGTAATTTTGCACTTGAGCTGTTTGATGAAATACGCAATAAGCTTATACATGTAAAATCCAAAAAAAAAAATTATAATTTTTGTATACTAAAATCTTGATATAACAAAAATTTTATTTAATTTTTATAATTACGAATGTCATTATGAATATTTTTCTAACTACTTTTCTATATAATTATGTAGGGTAATAATGAAGATTAAGCTTATTATTATTGTGGTTGATTGGCTAAGATAGAGTACTGTTTAGAATCTTTACATGTATGGTTGACTAATGACTTTTATTAGAAAATACTTATGTATGTAGGATATATTTTTTTGTAGAGTGTTAGTAGTAAATTCTAAGTGATATTATGGTTATTTTGATATGGCTATGCTTACTTTAGTATGAGATGTATAAATTTTTACAATTAACTTCATTCTAGTACTTTTGGATCATTATTATAAATATATTTTGGTTAGAAATAATTTTTATTATTTAAAAAATTATTTAGTATAATTATGTATTTATTTTTATTTTATAATATTCAACTCATTTAAATAAAAATGCAGAATTATTATACATGTAATCATATTATTAACTATTATGTTGTATTAATAATTATTAGAAAATTATATATATATATATAAAACGAGACCTAAGGCTACACTTATATACAGTAGCTATAGTATACAAAAAAAAATCGAGACCTAAGGCTACACTTATATACAGTAACTATAGTATACAAAAAAAAAAAAAAAACGAGAGACCTAAAGCTATACTTATAAAAAGTAGCCATGGTATATAATGTGCCTACGCTTTACAGGTGATGCAGTAGCGTTGAAAAGCATAGCCTATTCTGACAAAAATTGACGCTGAAAAGCGTAGTCTTTGGTCTTGGACAGATGAGCAACGGCCGAATAGGAATCACTCCAAAAAGCGTAGTCGTAGCCCAAAAAGCATATATAGCCATAGCCTAAAGCATCATTTTTTTTTTTTCACTTTTAGTTATACTTTCAAATGTATCTGAATGAGTGTTTTTCTTATAATATAAAAAGAGTTACGTACTTTTTTTCTTTATAATTTTCAATCCATTTTTTCGTTTGGTTAAATATATTTAATCTGTGATATAAAATCATAATATTTCTTAATTTTTAATATTATTATTTGCATACTTAAAAATTTGTGCCTACTTTGGCATATATTTAAATACCATAAATTAAATTTGTGATTATTAAATATTTTTATTTATATATATTTTTTCTTAAATTTAAAATATCTAAAATTGTCACTAAATTAAATATGCAAATAATAATACTATATAACTAATAAATATTATCATTTTTTATTAGTGATAATTTATATTCATATTTATAAAAATTTTATACACAAAAAATATATACTATACTTTGCACTTATATTTATCAAAATTTATAGACATAAATTAATAATACAGTTTATATTCATATTTTTTAAAATTTACATACATAAATTAATAAAATTTATTTATTAAAAATAATTTAATATTTATACTGATCATAACACAAATATTAAAAATTACTATCCCAAAGAGTTTCTCGTAAAATAAAGCCTATAAAGCTTTTGATGTCCCAATAAACTCGTTTATGAGATGCTCTACTATTTTTCTTGATGTGATCTTATCAATCTCGTACGCTTTCATCGTCTCTTTTTTCAGGCCTGCATTGCAACAACATTATTAATTCTAGTGAATTATTACTTCTTATTATTATTGATCATAATTAAGAGTGAAAACCGAGAAAGTGAAACTAACCTGCTATATGTAAACTTTTTAGGGGGAGACGGGAGGCATTGAAATCGAAGAAGAAGAGCAAACTCTCCAATAGTTTCACAGATTCTGCTGAAACTAAAATTTCCCTCTGTACCTCACGTTGACACGTTGTACAAAATTTTGTTATTACCACCAATAATATAGCAAAAAGAAGAGAGAGAGAAAATGGTTTCATGGTTGATTCTGCTAATTATTATATATGGGGTTTTTTATTGCTATTTTTTATTATTATTTTAGACTTTTCTTCTTAATGATTTTTTTATTAGTTCTTGGTTTAATCTAAGTTAACCAAAGATAATAATTTAATAGGTGAAAATGGGCCGATGAATTCATCACTTATAAAACAAAAAGATTAAAATGGTATTAAAACCCTGTTTAAATGACAAATTTTAATTGTTGTATGTGTCATTTATTTACCGTAGGCTATTTTTTAAATGGTGCAAATTATAATGGTATTAAAATTCCCTCTTTAATCTCACAGTATAGTACCATTTACCTAAAAAAAATGTACATTTATATATTAAAATCAGACATTATGATTTATATAAATAAATCTATATATTATTTAATTAATTTTTAATATATATTTTATATTTTAATATATTTTATATTAATAATTGATTTTGATATGTAGTTAATTTTAATATCTACGTAGTATAATTGTTTACCTAATATTAATTGAATAAAATGTAAAAAGAGACAAATATGACATCTTTCCATCCAAAATAACTACCCAATTACACACGAGTTAAGAAAATCATATCGTTAAAAAATATATTAACTTTATATAAATTTAATAAGTGAATGTATAAAATTACTCTTGTGGTTAATTTAATTCACCATAGTACTAAATAAAAGATGGAGATGTTAGCATTAAAAAAAATAATTAACTTGTTCTCTAAGGACATATTTTAAAAATATAATAATAATTTTTTTTTGATATTTCTAATGTATTCAATGTATTGAAAACATAAAAAAATTAATTTTTATAATAACTTCTATAAAATATTTATTTTTATGGTATGTTTAACTTATACTCCCACAAATTAGCAAAATCTTGAAAAAAAATAACATTAAATTTAATTTAATAAGCAACTAGAAATTTATAAAACATATTAAAAATAAGATCCACCAAATACTATATATAAAGGAGTTCAATTAATTAATAGTG
The DNA here is from genome assembly GCF_003086295.3 of Arachis hypogaea. NCBI lineage: Eukaryota > Viridiplantae > Streptophyta > Magnoliopsida > Fabales > Fabaceae > Arachis > Arachis hypogaea. Next base: position 15,096,244 of record NC_092048.1, on the reverse strand, counting down.
AAAGTCAGCGCTAACCTTGAAATTCTTGTCCTCGTTGTAATACCCAGAAACGATAATAAGTGCCCGAAGCTTTTCCAACGCTGTTAAGTTTAACAAAAGTAAAAATAAATGGAATAATATGTAATTTAATTGAGATAATAAATTATATAAATAACAATAGAATAGAATCCAGCCCGATGAATTTTCTAAAGTGTGCCTAGTTTTCTGAAATGAAGCCCTTGGATTATTGGAATAAGGTAATATTCCATGAATAGGTGTAATCTCATGGGATAATTTGTCTATGCACGCTTCCCAGAATCGTTTTCATTATAGAGTATTGCTTTATTCTCAAGTTCGTAGTGTTATTGTCACAATATCTATCAACAAGCTTAATTTAAATCTCTTTCGGTTGCAATTGTGACAGCAACCCACCAACAAAAAGACTCGATTAAATCAAACTTTTCTTTTTTCTTTTCTATCTATTTAGAGTAGTATTGGAATAATATGAAAATAAATTGTAGGAAAATTCCAGCATATAGAGATATAATAATATTCTTTGGAATAAAAAATAGACTTGTATTTGGGACTCACACTGGAAGTAGGTTATTTCTTGGGCTGGATTTTTTGTGTGAGCCAGAAGCTGTCCAATTGAAATTCCAATACAACTCATGCCAATTTGCGAAAATGACCTTGATTCTCCACTAATCTCTATTTTCATCAATTAAAATTAATTAATACAAGAGACTAAAATATATATCTAATAATAAAAAATAATATGCGTACACAAAAATCAATTATTAAATCAGTGATCATATATATATTATATTTTAATATATATTTTATAGTGACTGATTTGATTTTATGGTTTTTTTATCCAATACCTTGGCCAGTCCACTTCTTAAAATCCTTTCGGAGGATATCTGATACTTGCAGAGAGGAGAGGTCATGCATTTTGTACTTCACTGAATCAAATCATTTATAAGAATCAGATGAATGATCATATCTAATCATATTACTATGTAAGGGATGAATTAAAGACTTACATAATTGGTAAAGTCCATTGCACCCATAACGACCAGCACCGTTGATTAATAATGAAGCTGTGTACTTATCTTTGTCGCTGCAATGAGGATCCCTTAGATTCCCAGTGTCCAAAAGGATACCCGCTAACTGTCACATGTACCAGAATTTTTGCATATAAGTTAAATAATTAAAGTCATATCTAAAAGATTTTATTATCAGTAGTTAGTACTACCAAAATTCTGTTGATGGATTTGCCGGCAAGAATTTCAGGCGAATGCGTAAAAAATTTTTCCGCTATGGCCGTGCAACAAGTACTTTCCTGTAACCATGTATGGTTAAGCAAATACCAGTGATTACTCAAGATGTTTTTATATAATTAAATAATTTGACATATTTGACTAAGTTGATTAACAGTAATTCGTGTACATCTGAGTCATACCTCTCCTGTTGTGATAGTCTTAACCCATGGATATATTGTCTCGCTCTAATAGAACAAGAAGAAATTATTATTAGTCTTTGAGTGTTTATAGAAAAACGGAAACAAAAAAATTAGCTAAAATCAGAAAGAACTTATTTTATTTATTATTTATTAAGGGAGTTTGAATTGATTTTTAAAAAAATATTTATTTTTTTATCTTTTTAAAAAAAATTTTACAGACAAAAATTATTTTATATTTGGATAAATATTTTAAAAAGAGTTTGTAAATATTAAAAATGTCTTTTGTTTTTGCTTTTTTTTAATAAAAGTACTTTTTTTTAAAAAAACGTATTTAAATAAGTTTTAAATTGAATAAAAATATTTTATTAAAAAAATACCTTTTTCATTAAAAAAACCAATCTAAACCAGCACTAATTCTAGTAACAATTAACGAATATTAAATAAGACAGGTTATAATGATTTTTTTTTCTTAATATTACCCATAGAAAAATAATTTCAAACTAATTAGTGCGTTAAGTTCACCTTCGTGCAGTGAAACATTTCAACCACAGCGTGCTTTAATTTCTGTAGCCAAAACAAAGAACAAAGCATCATCAATAAATGCTAATAAATCAAACGCGAATGAAAGCAAATATGAGTATTATGCATATATATAGTTTATCACCTCCTGCTTATGGGAAATCTTGTTACACTTCAAGAGTACAATCTTAAGGCTTCCAAATAAATCATAATACGACAGATCAATCTGTTTGGAATTTAATCAAGACAGAGAAAGCATATGTTAAGATAAACTTTGGAAAAATATTGGAAATTAAACTAATATTTTTCTCTTCAAAATTTATCTTACTCATCTACTATTTTGTTGAGTCTTGAGTGATTGTTAATTAAAATAAGATTAATTCTCTAACAAAACCGAGCATTATTTATCCATATAGCGATCATACCTTAAAAACTTGAATTAGTGTGATATATGAAACATACCTCATCTACAAATATTAGGGATGAGTGATCAATTTGACATGAATCAAGCAACCAGTTGAGTTCAACATGAGATGTAAGATTGGCCCGGTCAATGTTGATGATTGGCACTGTGCAGAATTGCTCGCTTTTTGAAGTTACATGAAGGTAATATGAATACATGATAGTTGATGCCACACTTCCAACATCTGTCATCAGTTAATTATTAGTGATATTAGATATATAACAATTTATATAACATAATATCATATCAGAGTTTCTATGAAAAAAAAAAGGTGGATATTCTAATAAAGATTTTATAATTGTCTTCTTAAAAATATTTCATTTTGATTTTGGATGATAGATTTTAGAATTTGATTTTCATATGCTATAAAAATGTTATCTTTGTTTAAAGTATGGCAAAACAAATAAATCACACTTTTTAAATCAAAATTATCATGAGCAGATGTTTTTGACATCTTCATTGGAGTAATTGCCAAAAAAAATACCGGCATGATCGGAAGCTATGACAGCACGTAGGAACTTGGCAGGCACACCAGCATTAACATCATCCTTTGTTGCCTTCAAATACGCATTGAGCTTGTTAATGCTCTCACTATACTCAACAATTTCCAATTGGGGTGAGATGCCATGATAGTAAGAGGCAGCAGATAGTGGAAGCAGAACACTAGGCAGTTTCTCTTTCATTCTAGTCACTTTGTATGACGTCTTTTCTATCGTCATCACCTCTTCATCATCAGACACTATAATCTTTTTCTGCATGGTTTGGTCATGGCCTCTTAGCAGGCCATCAAAGCATGGACTATGTCTTGCACGAACATATGGTGGCTGCTGCTGGGGGCTTGGCATGGTCATGGTGGAAGGAGACGAAGGCAATAGAGGAATTCTTGGAGACTCCAAAACCTCATTCCTGGTCCTTAATTCTTCTTTAACAATAAGCATCGTTAATTGCAATGGAATATGTTTGTAGTTATATGGCAAGTGAACATACACAAGGCTGGCTTTGCCGCTTTTAATTTGTTTCCATGCAACAATTAATAATAATAATAATAACAACCCAAGCATATGCTTTGGAAAATTGGACATGAATGCTGGCTGGCACACTATTTGGTAAAGCTCACAAACTTTGATTGATTGTCTCATCAGTCTCATGCATAGTGAGACTTGTTTTGTTCTTTCACCCATATCAACTAGAGGAAAAAGTATAGGTAACAAACAAGATTTTTGAACAATGTGTAAACAATGTGAATTAATAGGGTTAAAAGAGTAAATTTAATTAGTAGCATTAAATTAGAGTGTAGTGTATTTTCATTTGATTGGTGGTTGTTCATGTTGTTCAAAATTTTCATTGTTCCCCTAGCACTCCCCCAACTAGAGTTATACCCGTGCCCGCCCTCGAGAGGTAAATTAATTATATTATATAATATATTTTAATATTATATAAATATATATTAGATAATATATAAATTAAAGTTAGATTTAAAGTATTTTATATTAAAATATTTTGTAAAATATTTATTTTATAATTTATATATAATTTTATATAATTATTTAACTAAAATGTAATATAAATTAGTTGAATTTAGTTGTTAAAAATACTTGTATATCTAATAATACTGTATAGTTTATTATTTTAAGAATTTGAATTTATTTATTTAAAAGAAAGTAAGAAACATAGATTTTTTATATTAAGAGTTATACAAATGTATATATTTATTTGTTATTTTTATTATTGGTAAATAATTAAAGGAAAAAGTTAGAAAAAAATGAATTAAAATGAAAACACAAAAAATATAACATAAAATTATGAATTAATTTTATAATAATAATATATTTTAATATGGCTAGTAAAGAGATATTGTGTTAAATTTAAACTTATTTGGAGAAATTTTCAGTAATTTTTATGAGATTAAGAAATAAAGTAATAGTAATAAACTAAATAGTATAAAATTTAAATATTTGTAACAGAAATTTGTTTAAGTGTGGTATGCAACATGCTTTATAAATACACCAATAGTATAGTAGTTTGAGTATTATACAATATCTATAAATAAGCTAAATAGTGTGAAATTTAAATATTTGTAACAGAAATTTGTTTATATTTATGATTATTATGATATTTTTAATGTATATATTTATTACATTTAGTTTATAATTTATGTTTCAATTGATAATAATAATAATAATAATAATAATAATAATAATAATAATAATAATAATAATAAAAAAGAAGAAAAAGCTTTTTTTTTTATTCTTCTTCTTAAATATAATTAATTGATTACTTGATTCTCATGTGTTGTAAATCCCACAAAATTAGTGAATAATTGGTCAATAAATTAATTTTTTATAAAAGAGATTAGAAATATAAATTTTATATTAAAATAGGATAGAGCTAATTAAAACGAAAATTTTGACACTAATTTTAAAGAATTTGGCCCAAAATTGGGCCAAACGGACCAAACCAGTCGAACCGAGTTCGTGGGCCCAACCAACTCATTATATATAATGAGCTGAAGCTCATTTCATTCCCATTTCAGCATGCAAAACACGCTGGGCAGCTAGCCAAAATGGAGAAGAACATGTTGAAAATTTCAAAACCCTTGATTTCATTTAAATTCACGTAACTTTTGATCCGGAACTCCGATCACCGCACCATTTGCGGTCACGTGATCGCATTGTCGAACTCTACAAAGTCCAGTACATTGTAAGGTAAGAAAATCACATTTTCTTCCTCAATTTTCTCGGTTTTAGTTTCGAAATTCATGTGCAAAGAATGTTGAAAATTGTTAAATTTCGGTGTTTAGAATCAAATTAACTTGGTGGATTTGTCGAGTCTTGTCCTAATTTTACGTTGGTAAGGTGAGAATCATAGAACTCTAGTTAATTTTCTAATTTTGTGTGTTGGGTATTAAATATGGATATATGTATGTGTGATAATGTGAAGTTAGGTGTATATATATTAATTGGAGCTTGATTTGTGGACACTTGAGACTTGATGGAGGTTGGGTGACGTTGCCTTGGTGATTTCGGACTTCTTGGGGCTGTGTTCGGTGCATTAGAGGGTTGTCTCGGGAAATACGTGGAAATCGACCAAAGTATGGTTTATGTTTCTCGTATTTAAAATATATAATATTCTGTGAAAACTTAGTCTAGATGACCGTAGGATAGGAATGAATGTTTGAATATGTGAATGGCTTAGTGCTTTATTGATACCTCTTGAACAAGGTTGGGTTTTGGTTTGATGTGGATGTTGGTGTTGGAATTAATGATGATGAGCTAACGATGTTGCTAATGTATAATGATGAATATGAGTTTGAGGTGGTTGATTGATGAATCTTATAGACTAGGTAATAAGTGTTTGGTTTGAGGTTATGTATGTATATTTGTATATAGGTTGATATGTGATATTGTGGGGTTGAACTATGATAGTTATGAGAGGATTATTGTGGTAATGGTAATGTGATGTTGAGCTGATTTTGGTGCATGAAACATTAGGTTGAAACTGAATTTTAAGGAAAAGAGGTTTTGAAGCTTTTTGTGATATTTGATTTTTGGCTGAACTTCGGCGACTCATAACTTGGTTTCCAGACTTCCAAATGGTTTCAAACTAGTTTTGTATGAAAGTTGGGTCTGTGAAGTTTACGCCGTTTAAAGAATGGAGGAAAAATATTTTAAGACGGAAAAGTTATGCGTGCCGAAAGTTCGGGGTTTAAAATAGCAAAACTGCAATTCAGACTTGGTGAAAATTTTTGGAAAATCGTGCATTCACGCGTACACGTGGCATGAAAGCTTATATGCGTATTGCATACGCGTAACCAAGGGATGCGCACGCGTCCTGAGCTAAACGCCTACCCACGCGTGCGCGTGGCCCTGTTTTCTGTAAAAACCAGATTTTGAATTTTTAAATCGAATTTTGTAAAAACCTTTATTTTTATTCTTTTAACCCTAGATCTTACTAGTAAGCTTAGTAATTAGTTGAAATTAGGAATTTGAGGTAGCTTGGGGGTGAAGTAAAGAGTAAATATGATGAATCATATGAGAATGATGTGAAGGTATGAGAAGTTGATGATGACATAGCAATGATGAATGGTTGTGAAATGATTATGAATGACTGTGAATAATATGATGTTTAATTATTGAAATGAGATAGAATGAATAAGTGTATGTTTGAGATTGAATAAATGTATGTTTGAGATACTTGGGTAGTAGCAAGGATGGTGGTTCGTCCCGCTTGCTTCAGGTTAATGTTTGAGAATTGATAATGATTATACTTGATTTAAATTGAACAAAAGTATGTTTGTGACGCCTGGGTAGTAGAAGGATGGTGGTTCATTCTGCTTGCTCCAGGTTAAGCTTTTAAATACCCGCCTGGGTAGTAGCCGCAGTAATGGTTATTCCATTGGCTCTGGGTTGAGCGAGTAGTAGCAAGGGAGTTATAGCTCAAGCCCACTTGCTCCGCGATGGGTGTTTCAGTCCATGGTTAGCTACCAGGACGTGTCAGGTTGGCTATATAACCGACGGATGATATCATCAGTCATAGGACAGACATGCATCATATGCATATTATTTGAATTGCTTGCTTGTGCATTAATTGGGATTGCCTAAGTGATTATAATATGCTATTTGTAATATTTTCTATATGTATTACTTGTATCCTACCTGTATTTGTCATTGTCTGTTTGTTTGTCTTTGTAACTTCACCTGGGATGGAGGAACGGAAGGAAGACAGAGAGATTTAGGGTATTAGTCAAGTTTTAATTGGATTTAAGGAATTGGTTAAGTTTAGAAAACTACCCTGATTCATGGTTTCTGTTTTAGTTATTTAAGTTTTATAATCTGAGTGTCGGCGTTCTAGGATTTCCTCTGGCATTCCCAGGACCTTATATATTATGTGCGTGGCACCTTTTTCATGCTAAGAACCAGAGGTTCTCAGACCCCATACTGTGTTGTGTTTTTCAGATGCAGGTCGAGAGGCTCCTCGCTAGGCGTCTGGACTTCCGCAGCGAAGTAGTTCCTGGGTTTATTTTGATATATAGCTTATGTATATACATACACTTAACTCTCTCCGATTGACTTGTTATTTTGTTCCTCTTAGAGGCTAATGGAGAGTTAGGGTTTTATTTATGTATTTTGGGCTTTGGGATATGTACATATGTATATAAATATTCTCCGGCTAGTCTTGACTTCGCAGGCTGAGTTATGAGCTTGTTATTATGTATCTTTTTGGCTCTCTACTCCTAGTTTCTGTTATATTATGTTCGTTGACTTTCGGTTCCTTCGCACACAAGTAATCTTGTTTTCTGAGTGATGCGCTTTTTTATTTTTGCGATTTTGTTTTACCCGTTTCTCAATGCTCCTAGTTAAATATCTCTTTCATTATTATCATATATAAATTTTTACTTTTAGAGGTCGTAATACCTTACTATCTCAGTCTTATGACTTAAGCATAAGATTAAGTGTGGTAGGGTGTTACATGTGTTGTCATGTGATTAGAAATGCTTATGTAGCATTATTAGTAAAAGTATTAAAATGACTAAAACTTATTGTATAATGAATTAGTATTAATTTTTATAGATTATAAATAGATATATAATTTGCTCTTTGATCACTTTTACCAAATTAATTAAATAGGTCCATATGACTAAAGCTAACATCCTTTGTTACTCTCTTCAAATCATTCACCTCATACCATTTTCTACTACCTACCTGCCACCAGAACATGCTAACAGAAGATATAAATATTAGACATGAGGGATAAAAGCTGCAAGTGGTTTGTTACTTTGTATGATGCTACATTCTTATTAAGCCTTTCCAGTTTAATATTTATAAACTGGAAATGCAAGTGATAGTAATCACCAAGAACAACTGAATTTCTGAATCTCATGATTAGGGTGCAGCTTAGCAAGACACTATGATATGTATGATGATACCTGGAGACAATATCCCAAATTCTTTAATACAAGGTGTCATAAAGGTTGAGTACTGCTGAAGAAGTTCTGCGCACAGTGACCCGGTCAGATTGGGTCAGACCACTCAATCGGGTTTGATTCCAACCTCGGTTCATCTGCACTCGACTCGGTTGAAGGAGAATTAGCCAGTGTTATCAAATTTAGTTCGATTCGATTGGTTCGATCCAAAATTCGATCATCATAATCATCTGGCCGGACCGAACACTTTTTAATAGAGAATGAGACAAGTAGGGGTGAGTTCTTAGTTTTTCCAATCCTGTCTCGTCCAATAATAGTTTGCATAGAACCTACTCCGTTTTTATCTGTAAACAATAAAAATTGAACCTTAATCCGTTTTTGTGGATATTCACCTCATTCCTATTTAATTTTATAATTATTAAAATTTAATAAATAAAATAAAATTTTAAAATTTATTTGACCATCGTCATATATATAAATATTAAAATAAAAATTTAATAATAATATAATATTATTAATTATTAATTGTTGTACCAATTGCTTTACATATATTATATATATATTGAGACAGATATTATCTAAATCCGATCTTGTTTCGCTAAAAATCTACTCCGAACAAGTAGAAAAAGGATAAATAATTAAATACCCACAAATTTAAGCAGTGTTGCCCAATGTTCTGAAAATCAGATCAGGCCGGTCGGTCGAACTGATTTGACCGAAAACCGACAAAGAAAACGTCCAATTCAATGTGTAAAACCGTCAAATTATAAACCGCTCAAAAACCACTAAAGCGGTTGGTAACCGGCCGGTTAGACCGGACTGGAATCCGGCCGGTTTAAAGAAAATGACGTCGTTTCCTTCCTTGAAAGGGAAAAAGGGATTGCACGCGTTATTCCCCCCTTCTCCAACTCCTTCCTTCAGCAAAGAGCAAAATGCCCTAGCCTCCACCAAAGAAAGCAAACCCTAGCCACCACCAATAGTTGTCCCCGTCTGTCGGAGTGAGAGACTGCTGCCGCCGTCCGTCGCACTCAAGAACTTCCGTCTTCGTGCTCTCGGGCCTCTCGCCGGATCCTCCGCGTCGTGTGCTCGCATCTCGCCTCTCTCCTCCTGCTCGGCTGCTCGCGCCTTCCTCCGCCAGTGAGTGCTCGAGCTGTGCGTGTTGCTGCTCCCCCACCGCTGCTCTTCTGCTGGCATCCGTCGCGCTCAACACCACCGTCTTCGTCTGGGCGTCGAGCCCGAGTCTCCAACCCCTTTCCTCATTCACCAAGCGCAACTTCTTCCTCGAGTTCGCCGGCCGCCGTCTTCTCTTCGTTTGCTCAGCCACGCTTTTGCCGCCGTTCGTCGTCGTGTCTCCGTGTCGGTCGCGCTTCTGCCCTTCTGCTCAGACTGCTTAGAACGAAGGTAATGACTTCATTTTTTTTCATTCTTTGTTCTTCGTTCTTTGCTCAAAAATCATCCAATGATTATTGAAAATTTGAATGTTGTGTGGTTTTAATTTTTTATTGAGTGATTATTAGATTATTGATTAGCCCAGGTTCTGCTGTTTTTCTGTTCTGGTATTCTCCGTCAGTAGGTGGATTTCTTTGTTTTTCTATTTTTGTCTGGTAAATTAGAGAAGGACATTGCATGTTGGGTTTCTTTTTGTTCACTGCTTGGAATTTTGTTGCTGAGAATTGTTCATGTCTAATGATGTGTCTTCTGATAATATGTAAGTCTGTTTCAGGTGGTTAATTATTATATGTTTTCTTTCTGTTATTTTTTAGTCCCCTCCTCCTCAACCCTCCCGACCAGAAACCCCTTCACCTTTCAAATTTGTTATTTTTGTCCCTGCCTGTAGAAAGCTATTGTAGAAGAGATTCAGCTTGATTCCTTTGTAGGATTTGATGGGTTCCTTTACCAAAAAGTTTTAACAGATTGTATTAGTAACTAATACCATTATTTAATGAAGTGATATATACTTGATCACTACTAAACTGGTCCAGCAAGGGGGATTCTTCTCATATCTTGAAGGTGATTTTCCATTATCATTATGGGGATTTTTGTGGCATGTATGATTCCCTTACTTGCAAGAAACTGTTACTGTCATATTTCCTTTCAATGCTGTTGCCAAGTCCTGAATGCTCAACATTAGTGGTTGCTGGGAGGAATGGGAGTAAGAGTAGCTATTCAGAAGACTGGCTTGCAATAATGATTTGCTAAACTGTGTGACTTTTCTGTGTTAGTCTAGCTACATTGAGAAGCATTATGTTGTACTATAAATTTTTGGATTGGTTTCAACTTTCAAGTTTTCTCCAATAGGATTTACTTGAGTGAATTACATGATGCTACACATCCTGATGTCAATTTTAGCAGTATTTGATGGCTGTAAGTAGTCTAGGATTGTAAAACACCACTTTGATATTAACTTTTATCTTAATCACTCCTGTTCAGGCTTCTATGTGTAGCAGAATATGATTATCTTATTTATTTATTTATCTTTTGAATACATGGTGTGATTTTGAACTTTTAAAGTTTAATTTGGAATTAAGAGAGCATTGTGTATTCCAGGATTTTGTGTTAAGGCAATGTAGTGGGGAACAGTGGAGCTTTTTCTTAAATTTCAATTGGTAACAAACTGAATGACAAATTGATAATCATAAGGGTAAATACTGTTTCAGGTATCAATAGGCCTTGTGGAATAATAGAAAATTATTTTTTCCCTATTTTTATTTTTAGTGTTTATTTATAATTTATTTATTATTTATTATAAAACGATTTTTCCGGTTGAACCACGTTTAAATCGGTTGGACCAGTAAACCAGTGAACCAATAGCTAAAGCGGTTCGATGACCGGTCCGGTTTTCAGAACCTTGGTGTTGCCAACTTGCCATCCCTACTCTTTGAACCGTCCAAACATCAAAATTCGACGAAAAACCGGGTCGATCTGCACCAGTTTTAGCAAACTCGGCGATCCGGCCAGTTGATATAACCCGGATCCGGTCATGCTTAATTTTTTTTAAAAAGAATTCGAAAACGGCGTCTTTTGTGAATCCCCTAGCCCTTAGTCTCATTTCTTGACTCACCACTGGCCTCAGTCTCTTTCTCGTAACTCTCTCACATCTCTCACGGCTGATGTTGTCGCACTCAGGCTCTCTCGTCTCCGGTCTCGCTCACTCACCCACTCTCTCGCACTCAAGCACGTCGTTGCGCTCTGTATCGTCGTCTCGCACTAAAGCTCGTCGTGGCGCTTTGTGTTGTCAGTCGCCGGCTGCAGAAGCAGACGGAATCAGCATCTGATCCCTTGGCTGGTGGTAGTTGTGGTCTTCTTGCTTCGGCTCGGTTGGTCAGCTTCCTTCAGTCAGTTGGTCCCTGGGCAGGTGAGTTCCAACAAATTGCCCTGTTTTTCGTTGCTGTAAATCATCACTACACCTTGGTTTGTTGCTGAAAGATGAATTTGTTGCTGAAAGTATCACTGACCTAATTTTTTTTGGCTGAAAATAATCCCTTGTTGCTGATTGTCATCACTGGTGGTTGAATTTGTTGTTGTCTTGCTGAAATAATGACTTAGCCAAATTTTTTCTTGCTGTAAATCATATATGGAGCTAAAGTTTTTGTTGCTGAAAAAATTATCATAGTTGAATTTGTGGTTGAAAAGCTGAATTTGTTGCTGAACATATCACTGAGCTAATTTTTTTTTTGCCGGTAAACATCATTGAGTTGAATTTTTGCTGATTATTATCACTGAACCTTGAATTTGTTGCTGTCTTACTTAAATAATCACTTGGCCAAATTTTTTGTTGCTGTAAGTCGTATTTGGTGCTAAGGTATGTTGCTGAAAATTATCATGAATGAATTTTTTGTTGAAAATTACCAATGAGCTGAATTTGTACTAGTGACTTGTTTATTATTTTTTTGCATCATTAGTTATGTCTAAGAATTGATATGTGATTTTTAATAATATGTTTGGGAAGACATACATTTTAACTTTTGATTTTAGTTTTATTTTTATAATTTTATATATTTATTTAATTATGACCGGGTGAATCAGTGACCCAGTGATCTAATCGTATGACCGGGTTAATTTTTGGTTTGGTTCTGATAACTATGCTGTGATTAGGATTTAGGGTTTAGGGTATGTACTACGTTCCCATCTTCTTTGTGCCCTCTGTGGCTCTGCCACCTTCTTCTTCCTCAGGCTCACAGTTTCACTTCTCATGCTAGGCTTCTGCCTGTTCACTCAAACTCGAAGAATCAGACCGACAGAGAAGAAAGAACTGGTTTGTCGTGGTGCTTCGCCTCATTTGTTCGTCTCTGCGCCCGCTGCTGTCCTGCTCATGCTTCTGAGTACGCCTCTGCTTTGCTTTTTTCCGACTTAGTTTAACTAATTAGTGTAGTTAGTTAATTACTAGTTGATTTAGTTCTTGATTTTGCTAATTAGCTAATTACTGTTTGATTTAGTTCTTGATTTAGCTAATTCCTGAGTTAGTTAATTAGTTAGTTAATTACAATTCCATGGAAGCTTCAAGTCAAAATGAAGGCCATGCTTGATTGCTTGTCAAGTACATCTTCTGATGAAGAGGAGCGAATTTAGATTACACCTTGGACATACTTCAGAATTGTGTTATTTTTATTTTGTTGTACCAAATATAGGAAATGCTAATCTATTATCTACTTTTTGCATTAATTATGCCTATCTATTTCTTCTCGCTGCGTCTTTGTTGTGCATTGTGTTGGAATAGGGTTTGGGTTTGCGCCTTGAGTTTCTGTCCGTTTATTTTTTCTATAGTTTTATTTGCCTCTTCAAAAATTTTGCTAGTGTGCTACTTCTTTCTGGTTATGCATTTTCCTTTTCATTTATGCTGGAGCTTACTCTTTATTATTATTATTTTCTACTTGAACTTTATTCTGACATTTCCTCTAGTATGTAGGAACGGACTATAAGTTAGAGGGATGGTACACTACTGTAGCATAGCGGAATGTAAAAAACCACTACACCGCAGTAGTGTAGTTCGCATGCTTTTGTTATGTTTCTTTTTGTACTATATTTCCCTCATTCCTCTGTTCTTCCTTTTATTTCTTTCTACATCATAAATAACTAGATATCATTCTTCTGTTCAGCTTCTAGCTTCTTCTCCTTTCTTTTATGTTAGTATTTTTATGAGGAATTTATCATTATTATAAAATATATACATATATAGGCTGCTATGTCCTCCGCAATATGCAGCAAGCTATCTTTTTCTATGGGGGAATTTTGACTTACAGTCTTAGACTATGGGTCACTATCCGCTATTGATTACACTGACTATAGGTTATGCTTACTGCTTACCTTTCGAACAATGGATATATCCGGTGACTTGTGGATAGCCTAGTCGTGATCTTATAATTTCTTTCAGTTGCTGTAATTTACTTCGTCTATTGTATCTCAAAAGGTGTCTGTGTTTTCACCAAATGGTGAAGCATGCTTGATTGATTGATTATTTTGTATGAAATCTGTGTAGACGACCTAGGATTTTGTTGTACAAGCTAAATCAGTGCTAAATTACTTTGGTGGATTTTTTCTTCTAGAAGATATCATACCATTCAATAAATATGCTGAATTGATGCCGTAATATTCTTCTCCCATTCTTAATGATACTCTTCTTTAATTTTAAAAATGAAAATGCTTAATTGATGCCAAATGTACAATTATTGAAGGATTCCGACTGAGTATTTTGGTGCATTATACTTATGCTACAAATGATCTTCTCATCATTTTCTGCTTGTTCATTTTTATATGTATAGTATTACTTTTTTAGAATAATTTTCAAGTTCTAATGAGTAGAACAATTTTACTCGGTCAACTTATAGGAAAAAAAAATAACTGCCATGTAATCTCAATTCTCAAGTTTATTGAACATTATATGGCAGTTTCCTTAATTTCAATTGAATAAAGTTGGTGTATTGAAATATTCTTTTTTTTTATAATCATTAAAATGAGGAAAGTGCACAGTTCCTTTTAGTGTTTATTTGGTGAATGCTTGGAAATATTAAGATTCTAGAATTATTTTGGTTGCTGATAGCTCCATGCCTAATAATTACACAACTTTCATATGCTTGTATCCCTTTAATATTTTAATAAATACAGAACATTGCAAACTGTAACTTCAGTTTGTAGGTGGTCCTTCAGACGTCCTAATTCAACAAGATTGTAATACAATGGCCAGACATGTAGAATTAAGTCTTTTAGACATTGCTGATATGCAAGTCCCCTAGTTGAAACTTCCTACTGTGAGGAGTATTCCGAGTTTATTTATTTCTGTGGTTCAGACTTTGTTTGCCAAGGATATTTTTGCATCCATGGTTGGTGTTTTACTTTGTAATTTGATTAAGCAACTATTTACCATCTCTTTTACAATTTTTCATTCTTCTCTAGATGGGAAGTGACAGCCTTGGATTTTAAGGGTGGGAATGCATGGATGTAACTCGGGTTCTGCTCTCCTTATGAATGCCAAGGTTGATTCCAGGAAGGAGTTGTTGATGGTGGAGTGGGTATAGGTTTGGAAACTTATTTGTGCCAAGCAGCTATTTAGAAGGATAAAGCTGAGCCGAGGTGAGGGTGTTGCTCTTATGTACTTGCAACGTTTGTTTGATTGTTTTGTGCATCATTGTAGTCTTATGCACAAGGCAGGAAAAAACCAATGCCCCAGTTTGCAAACTCCCGTTTTTACTCATGCCTTCTGCAGCACAGGCTTAAAGCCCTTCCTTTCTCCACCCAACAAGAGGGTATGGCTTCTGTTTCTGATACCCTTTATGGACACTTAAAAGACAAGAACTATGGCAGTGTTGAAAGGTCTTTGTCGAAGTTTAAGCCCAAGCTTGATTCTAGATGTGTCATGGAAGTGATGAGTAGATGCTATCCTCAGGATCCTCAGTTGGGTCTAAGGTTCTTCATTTGGGCTGGTTTTCAATCTGGGTATAGGCATAGTGCTTACATGTACAGAAAAGCATGCAAGTTGCTTGGGATTGATAAGAATCCTAGCATTGTTTGTGACGTTATTGGGTCTTATGAGAATGAAGGGTGTTTTGTCAATGTCAACATGTTCAGGGTGGTTTTTAAACTATGTAAAGAAGCCGAACTTTGTGATGTGGCTTTGTGGGTGTTTAGAAAATTGGGGAGCTTTAGCATGCGTGCAGATACTGTGATGTATAATGTGGTCATAAGTTTGTGTTGCAAAAAAGGTGAGATTGAAATGGCTGGTGTGTTGATGAGGGAGATGAGTGTGAATGGACTTCATCCTGATTCGATTACATATATGGCGATAATTGAGGGGCTTTGTGATGCTGGTCAACTGGATGATGCTTATTCTGTTCTTGAGGTTATGAGGTTAGATGGATGTTCGCCCAGTTCAGTGGTTCTATCTGCTGTTTTGGATGGATTTTGTAGGTCTGGATCTATGGAAAGAGCATTGAAATTATTGGATGAAATGGAGAAAGAGGGTGGGAATCGTAGTCCAAATGTTGTCACTTATACATCTGTGATTCAGAGCTTTTGTAAGAGAGGTCAGCATGCAGAAGCATTTGATATTTTGGATAGAATGAAAGCTCACGGGTGCCGTGCAAATCATGTTGCTGTTTTTATCATTCTTGAAAGCCTTTGTGCTGAGGGTCATCTGGAAGAAGCTCATAGGTTGATTGATAAATTTGTGGAGGAACATGATGTTTCATATGGTCAATGCTACAGTTCATTTGTGGTTTCTTTGATAAAGATTAGACAACTTGATGAAGCAGAGAAGCTCTTCAGGAAAATGCTTGCTGGTAAGATAAAACCAGATACTTTCTCTTGCAGCCTTTTGCTGAAGGAACTTTGCATGAAGGGCAGGTTGCTGAACGGATTCTACTTGCTTGATGAAATTGAGAATATGGGATACTTATATTCTATTGACATTGATATTTATTTTATTCTTTTAATTGGTCTTTGTCGAAGTAACCACTTGATAGAAGCTGCAAAGCTGGCAAGGATAATGCTTAAGAAATCAGTTCCACTAAGACGTCCGAATGCATATAGTGCACTTAATATTCTTAGTAAGTATGGAGAACAGGATCTTGTGAACCAGTTGTTGGGCATGCAAAAGAGATTTAGATGATAAGTTGTTTTATATAGGTGGTCATCATATCCATTTTTGTTCTGCTTGCTTTCTTGTTTTCATGATTACATTGTATAACAGCAACTGGCCTATTCTCAACCACAGAACATTAGACTCGTTATTCATGATGATTTCTTAAACCCATTTTCCTTATAAAATTGATGACGGTAAAGTTGCTCTTGTTGATATGCTTATGGCGAATGATGGTTTGGTTTGTATGAAAGTGGTCACATCCATTGTTTGTTTCATGCATTTGATCTTTCATAATTTGCACATGCAAGGATGATTGTTGCTTTCTCTCATGTTGTGAAAAGACGGTGAATCTGACATGCATCTCGAGAACAATGTGCTCATTCCTCTTTTTTTTTTTATTTATTTTGGGTATGGAAGTAAAAGTAGGGATATACTTTAACATTGTTATTTTTTTATTTTTTAAAATTATAGAATGTATACCAATTAGAGGGTCTGATTTTTGTAATTCAATTTTTTTAATTTTTTTAACACAAATTGGACTGTCTGATTTGTATTTCTCTCATTAATCAAATGGTTTGATTTCTGTACCTCTATAAATCGGATGGTCTAATTTTCATACCTCTAATAAATTGGATGGTTTGATTTTTACTTCTCTAGTTAAACGGTTTCACATTTGAAAATAATACCCAAACAATCCACATTTCAAAAAAACATTATTACTACTTCGATATCAAAAACAAAAAATGCACTCTTCTCTCTTTTGATGTATCCTATATTTACTCGTTGAATGTTTAGACTGCCTTTAAATTTAATCATTTAATTATAATAATTTTTAAATCATCAAATTTTTTATTTTTTTAGAACCGTATCTATTGATATTTAGTTTAACTTTTATATCCTTTTATTCTCTCCTATTTTCGAACTTCCTACACTATTAAGCTCCTGCTAAATTATTTGACTAGTTATTTTATCTTGAAACTTTAAAAATATTTAAAAAAAAAAATCAGTTTAACTAGATATCTTTTAAATTATTCATTTATTCAGTCTTTTTATTACATTAATCTAAAAAAAAAAAAACAACAAGAATAATTTTCCACATACAAGCATTTTTTTATACAAGTCTTTACAAGTCATTTATATTAATGCGCTTCGAACCGTAACTGCACGTTTTCACCGCACCTTCTTCTTCTTGCTGCACGTTGTTCTTCCTCTTCCTCTTCTTCCTCTTCTTTTCTTTCGTTTCTTGCCTTCTCTTTCTTCTTCTTCATTTACGTGCTTTTCTCTCTGTTTTCTTTCTTCGTTATTCTCGATTTCCATTGTTTTTTGACATCAAACTCTGAAATCGTTTTTGAAGAAGAAGAAGCAGTAGAAGATGAGGAGGAGAAAGAGAAAGAGTTCTGAATTATGCATAAGGTGTACTTCAACAAATTTTGGGTGTATTTTTTAAATCATTTGGGTGTAGTTTTGTAATCCTTTGGGTGTATTTCTTAATCCTTTGGGTGTATTTCTATAATCGTTTGGGTGAAGTCCTGTAACCATTTCGGTGTATTTCTGTAATCGTTTGGATGTATTTCTGAAGTTCCATTATCTTCAAATTTGGCAAGAGACTCGTTTTCATGGAGGAAGAAGAAGAGTCATTCATAATGCATGGTGAGTAGCGCGTTTTGGAAACAGGAAGTGGTTGAATAACGTGCGTTTATTTACTCTTGAATGTGGGAGTGTAATGCGCGTGTTTTGTGGGTTTGTGCCAACTTGTAAGACTTGTAAGCCAAAAAGACTTGTATGTGTAGCAGGCCTCATTATTTTATGTGTTATAAACTTATGCAATTAATTAATTTTAAAAATTAGTTAAAATACTAAATAATTAAAAAATAAAAAATAGAATGAATAAATGCTAATGTTCAAATAAGTAATGAAAAATTCAACTAATAATAAAATAAAATATATTAGATATATTTTTATTGAATTAGATATGAAAAAACTCAATTTTATTTTTAAATTTTAATTTTTGTTTGTATGATTTTAGATGTGTGTATAATTAAATAATTTTAAATATGTTATAATTCAAAGAATAACTGATTTTTGTGAAAATATAATCCTAATTTTCTTACTTAATATTTTGTTTTTTTTTTTAAAAAAGATTCACTCAAACAAATTGAAGTATAAATTTCTTTATTTACAACTTCTTTATGATTAGAATCAAAGAATAATAATTATAAAAGATTCATTCACACACAATGCAATAATAATAATAATAATAATAATAATAATAATAATAATAATAATATGAAGAAGTTGAGTTTGTACCTGAATAATGACAATGTCGAGACTCAATAGGAGGAGAGAATAGCTTGAATAGGTAATGGTGATAACAATGACACTATATCGGAGAGAGATAACGATAAAGTTTTGAAAGTAAAAGTAAGAAAGAAAGAGTGAAAACAAAAGATAAAGTAATGTAACTTGACTTAGGATTCGGTGGTCCAAGAACGTTTGGATCACTTAGTGGTCCCATAACAAAACATGTTTTTTAAGTTTTTTTTAATAACTGCTACAGAGTCCTTTAACTAATTTTAATTATAAATTGACCCCATATATTTTATATAATTATAAAAACAATTTTTTATTTTATAAATAATTAATTTATCATAAATCTATCATGTTCATTAACAATAAAAAACAAAAACAATTTTTTGGCCATTACAATCGATTAAAATAATGAATCAATCGATTGAATTATATCTCAATCGATTGGATTACAGTTTACCACTAAACAATCGATTGAAAATTGCCAAAAGTATGATTTTCGCATAACTCAATCGATTGGTCATACGATCCAATCTATAGAACGATGAATAAAAATTGGATTTTTGTAATTCAATCGATTGTTTAGAATTTCCAATCGATTGAATGCTTCAAAACAACCTGGGTCTCACCAAATTCAATCGATTGCTTTTGTGACTCAATCGATTGAATTTACCCAAACAATATGAATTTGCCAATTTCAATCGATTGTAGTGTGTGTGAATTCAAATTCAATCGATTGAAATGATAATTCAATCGATTGGAACGCGATGTATTACGCCTATGTCAGTCTTGTTTTCGTTTTTAAAAACTATCTTCTTATTCATCTATCTTATCTTTAAAATTCTATCTTCCTTTTTTAAGGTTTTATTTTAAATTAGATACTCTAATCTTATCTTTTCCTTAATATTAATATTATAAATTGGTGAATAATCCATCACTAATTATTCAATCCCACCATTAAAATTGTGTATCATTTTCTTTATAAAAAATTTCATTGTTTTTCTTTCGAACATCCATCCATCTACTGAATATCCAATTTTTTTTATTTTTTATCCGTCTATTTAATATCCACTTTTTGTTCATCGTTAATTGACAATCACCGTTTGCAGCAATCAGCAAAGGTCCAATCAATTTTTTTCATTGTAGTGTTCAGAAAACAATCCATCGTTTTGATTACAAAATCGAGGTAAGTGGATAGAATCTCTAATTTTTCAATTATTCGTAAAATTGATTGTGTAATGAAAAAATGTTTTTTTTATCTTTTATTAACTGGCAAGACATTGAGAATTACTAAAAAGTAAATAGATGTTATTATTTTTTATTACTAATTAGCTAGCAATCAGGGACGGACCTAGAGGGGGCGAGTAGTGGCCTGGACCCCCCAAAATTTTAAGAAATTATACTTATATATAAGATTTGTGTTTAAAAAATAAAAACAAATATTAGGTAATTTAATAGTTTTATATGTATTATTTTTCACTATGTAATAGATTTATGTCTTAATTATTAATTCACTAATATTTTTACCTAACTAATTTAATATCATACCCTCAAGTCTTTGTACCTTTCAAATTAGTTTTTATATAATAATTTCTATATTTATTTTTTTTAAAAATCATTTGTTTTTTTATATTAATATATTTAACATTCATATTTTTATATTAATAATAACTTAAGTAGTTATGTTTTGGTAATCACATTATGTACTGTAGATATTATTTTCTTGTAAAAAATATTAATTCTTCTTCTAAATTCACATTGGTAAAAGAAAAATTTTATAAAGATATCGTATATCTTGTATTCTACAATGGTACCGTGTCTTTCAATTAATTAATAATTTATAATTTATTTTCAAATTTTTTTAAAACTTTTGAAAGAATGAATTTTAATTAATAAGATATGGGATCATTTTTAGCAAATCCCGTTATAAATTATATGGTATTTTATAAATTTGTAATGTACAATTGTTAAAGTTATATTTTATTTATGTAACTATCATATTAAAAATAAAATTGTTGGAAAAATTATAATTATATGTATCTTAATAAATCTATTAAAAAACTAACTCCAATAACTATATGTTAATTATTTTTATAGATTAAAAAAAATTATATAAAAATTGGCACCTCAATATTAAAATCTCTGGATCCGTCCCTGCTAGCAATATACGAAGAATTTGGCCTTGAGGATAAGCCGTGGGTGATCAACATGTATGAAGAGAAGCATATGTGGGCTACTGTATATATAAGAGGAAAATTCTTTGCTGGCTTTAGAACTACCTCAAGATGTGAAGGTTTACACTCAATTGTTGCAAGGTATGTGGGGTCGCGGCATGATTTGACAAGTTTCGTAGAGCATTTTCAAAGGTGTGTTGCACACATGCGCTTTAAAGAATTTAATGCTGATTATGAATCTACACGTGGGGTGCCCGTCATGAAGACTTGTATAGAGCTGCTAGAGAGATATGCTGCTGAGTTATACACTCATGAGATATTTCGTTTCTTTCGGCCATTTCTTTCTAGAGCTGGATCAATGCGGGTGCTAAACATAGAGAATAACGATGATGGCATAAAGTACATTATGTGTAAGCATGGGAGGCCCGATTTTATGTGGACCATTGATTTTCGTCAAGAAGAAATGATCTTCATGTGTACCTGTTTAAGAATGGAGTCATTTGGAATTCCCTGCGAACATATTGTGAAAGTTCTGGTTGACATTGACATTTGTGAGATTCCCCGGTCATTGGTATTGGATAGATGGACAAAAAAGGTTAAGTCAGCACTCATTGATCCAAGTGGGTTCACGAGGGATGCTGTTGTTATTAGTCGCCAAAGTGCCTTGATGGAATTTTCTAAACAATTGGCTGCTGTTGCTGCTAAAGTACCAGAGAGATATGAAGAGACACGTGACCTAATTATGGGATTGTACTCATCTTACAAGGCTGTAGACGAAGGCACTAATCAACCTCATTCAGATGTAGCTAAAAGTAGCGATTACTGAGCAGAAGTGAGCCCTAACCCCACGCCTCCCACCCCCAATCCAAAGCTCTCAGTCTCAGCCTCTCACCGTCGCACTCTCCTCTCACCGTCGCGCTCTCCTCTCTGCAGTAGTGCACGACACTCGCCCCACAGCCTGAACGACGCTCGCACACAGCGCACGACCCTCGTCCCTCGCAGGCTCGCACCCAGCGCCAGCAGTAGCAGAGCCCGAACCTCACAACCTCACACCCAGCAGTAACAGAGCCACAACCCTCGCCAGTCGCCACCCACAACACAGCACCCACCAGTCACCGATTCAAGTCTCCCACCCAGCCACCGATTCAAGTCAGATATGGAGCCCGAGCCACCGAGTCAGGTATGTGATTTGGTTAAATCGTTGATTCATTGATATTGTTTACTTAATCTCGCAACCCTCGCAACCTCACACCCAAATATGCTTTACATTCACGTCATTATAGTCTTCATTTGTCTTACCATGGTAAAATACTCCCCACTGGACAATTCCTATCATATAAAATTAACATGGTAAAATCTAATGTCATTATTCATCTTGCAACATAATATGCGCATACAACTATCTTTGTAAGATCAGTATGACAAAAAGAAGTGAATAAACTTCATTAAAATCAGATTGATCACATAATTGTTTCTCAACACAATATTTTAACTGTAATGGAGATTTGAACTTAAAAGCTGGAGTATACCACCAAAGTTATTGCTGACTTGCTGACTTGTTAATTCATTGTTAATTTGATTCATTGTTGCTGGTTATTGATTTATTTTGTTAGGTATTGTTGCTAGTTAGGATTCGGATTAGGATAATTTTGATTTCCCATTGTCTCTTTCAGGTTAGACTAGGCACTGCAAGAGGCGCAGAGGTAGTGAAAGTGGCAGTCATGGCACTCTATGCTCTTTTGATTGCTTTCGGTCTGTGCAAGGCGCTTCCCCTAGCCAGTATTGTATGCAACTCTAAACACTTAATTTCTGATATCTTCTCATCTCATTATGAGCTTATGATTTGTTTGTCTTCTCTCTTGCTATGACTATGGTGGTTCTAGTTCCTTTGTGCCTTGACCTTACCAATTGGAAACTTGGTAGTGAGATTTGTGCAAGAAAATCATAAGGCACGTCCAAGACTTTGTGTTACCCTTTTATGATTCCTGGAGTTTGGTATTAAGCCTTGGTTATGTTATTTACTTACAGGACAAAAGCAATGTCTTCATGGCAAAGTACTTCTGTGTGAGGTTACATGCTTTGTTTGGAGCAGCTCTGGCTTGTGGGCTGGTAGCGGCCAGAGTGGTTTAACAACAGTTCTATGCATGCAAGAGACCATATCTCTGAAGATGGAAGTTGTCTCAGAATTTTATACTGATTCTTTGCATTCTTCATTTCAAGTGTTTTTCATTTGCCTCCACTTCTTATGGCCAAATAAATAGTGGAGAAAATTTATATCTTATATGTTGAGATACCAATCTAGTTAGAAGTCTCACTTAGGCTTTTTTGATAGTTTAACATTTTTTGGTGTTACATACAAGGACACATACCTTTGTTTGTTTTCAAATCTGATTGCTCCTTGTCCAGTTGTCCCTAATGATGTAATTGCATAGTTTGTAGTCCAAGTGAATATATGCACGGTTGATTCTTCTATGTTACCTAAGAAACTCTAGAATGGAAATCCAATTTACCACATGTTCTCTACAATTAAAATATGTGTAATGAATTTTTCATTCCCCTCAGAATTTTTCATTATGTGGTCTCACCTTGGTTTTTCTAGCCGAACCAAGAATTTCTATATCTCATATCATACAGTATTAAAATTAAAAGGTATTTTAGTAAGTCCCTATGAAATATTAAGGGTTAAGAACGATTTTGGTTCTTAAGGTATAGGCTAAAATTTTTTTCGTTTCTAATCTTTTTTTGTATACGAAATCGTCTTTTTTACTTAGATGTTAAAATTTTGGATCAAATTATCCATAATAAAAAATTATAAAATGAAAAAAAAAAGAGAAAGAGTATCTCTGTTCGTCCGAAAGGGGAAGGGAAGAAAAAGAAGGGGGAAGGGAAGAAGAAGAAACTGTTCTTTATGTAATTTGAATTTCTGGTTTGCTGTTCTAATTTATTGCTTCTTGATTTTTCGTTATGTTGTTTTAAAAAGTCTCTCTTTCCAAATGCAATATATAGTAATCATGATTGATTGTTCTTATGGTTACTCTTATCTAGATTTTTTTATCTATTAGCAACATATATAAAATTAATTAAAATAGAGAGGTCAAATCTTGATAAGATGCAAAAATCCAAAATAGAATGCAAACAAATAAAAAGACATGGAATTTTTTTATTTATAAATTAATTAAATAATATAAAATATAATTCACAAGACATAATATTTGTATGCCATTGTTGTTGAAATAATAAATGAAAATAACATTACTTCATCAAAATAATATGAGTTTTTTAAACTAAAGTATCTATAAATTGCATAGAAATAAAGAAAAATTGTAGAAGCCACAAAACGATAAATATCTATTTAAGAAGTCATTGAAAAATAACTAAAGAAGTACATCCACCAAACATAACAAATAAATTGACAATAACCAAAGTATTAAGTTTTATCTAGATTACTACTATAATCTTTACATCTCATGGTTAGTGTGCAATTTCCAAAAATCATCGGCCGACGCTATAATTTGTGCCTTCTTATGGTTGATCCGATTCCGGAGTAAATACACAGCGGTTATCATGCGAATATCGTGATCCTCAAGCTGCAATTTATTCACTATAAATTAGTACAAAAAATGGTAAGTAAATATTAGAGAGTTGTTTCTAAAAACGATGGATTGTTTTCTGAACACTACAATGAAAAAAATTGATTGGACCTTTGCTGATTGCCGCAAACGGTGATTGTCAATTAATGATGAACAAAAAGTGGATATTAAATAGACGGATAAAAAATAAAAAAAATTGGATATTCAGTAGATGGATGGATGTTCGAAAGAAAAACAATGAATTTTTTTATAAAGAGAATGATACACGATTTTAATGGTGGGATTGAATAATTGGTGATGGATTATTCACCAATTTATAATGTTAATATTAAGGAAAAGATAAGATTAGAGTATCTAATTCAAAATAAAACCTTAAAAAAGGAAGATAGAATTTTAAAGAAAAGATAGATGAATAAAAAGATAATTTTTAAAAACGAAAACAAGACTGACATAGGCGTAATACATCGCGTTCCAATCGATTGAATTATCATTTCAATCGATTGAATTTGAATTCACACACACTACAATCGATTGAAATTGACAAATTCATATTGTTTGGGTAAATTCAATCGATTGAGTCACAAAAGCAATCGATTGAATTTGGTGAGACCCAGGTTGTTTTGAAGCATTCAATCGATTGGAAATTCTAAACAATCGATTGAATTACAAAAATCCAATTTTTATTCATCGTTCTATCGATTGGATCGTATGACCAATCGATTGAGTTATGCGAAAACCATGCTTTTGGCAATTTTCAATCGATTGTTTAGTGGTAAACTGTAATCCAATCGATTGAGATATAATTCAATCGATTGATTCATTATTCCAATCGATTGGTTTTCGCAGAAAACACAATTTTAAGATTCCTCGCGAACGAGACGAATCAAATTTAATATTTTAATCGATTGTAATGGCCAAAAAGTTGTTTTTGTTTTTGATTGTTAATGAACATGATAGATTTATGATAAATTAATTATTTATAAAATAAAAAATCGTTTTTATAATTATATAAAATATATGGGGTCAATTTATAATTAAAATTAGTTAAAGGACTATGTAGCAGTTATTAAAAAAACTTAAAAAACATGTTTTGTTATGGGACCACTAAGTGGTCCAAACGTTCTTGGACCACCGAATCCTAAGCCATGTAACTTATCTAATTTGTTGAGAGGAAGTTACAGAGATTTTAATTGATAATATTTAAGTTAAATTTAATTAATAATGTGTTTAACTAAAATATAGGGATGTATTTTAATTAAAAAATAATTAAATAATATTATTTAAATTAAAAAACTGATTAAAAGCTGAATTTTAAAAAATATGTAATATTTTTCAAAAATAATATTCTTAACTAATTAAACACACGGGATAAGTATTGTTTTGGTCTCTAACGTTGAGGGTCAGAATCGAAACCGTCCCTGATGTAATTTTTGACTTAAAATCGTTCTTTCTAATAAAATTTTTTAATTTATTCCTAAACTATCCCTACTTTAATAAAAAAAATTATAAAATTTTAAAAAAATAAAAGAAAACGCGTTTGTTGGGGGGGAGGGGGGGAGGAAAAGGGTATACGAAGGGGGAGGGGAGGGGAGGGAAAGGGGGAAGGGGGAGGGGGAAGGGGGGGACGGCACCGGCGGCGAATCTTGGAGCCGCTGTCGCCGTCAGGAAACCTAGCGCACAGTGGGAGGAGCGATGGAGCAAGGGGAAAGGGAAAGGGCTTCGCACGAAGGGGAGGGGCCTGGACGCCGCAGCGGCGCTGGGTTGGGTCGCCATGGCTCGTCGATGATGGAGGCTACGGGTCAGTGATTCGACCATGGGGAGGTTGGTTCGCGATGGTGGTTCGATGCTGAGAGGAGACGCGAGGGGGAGAAGAGGGTAGAGGGTCGCGGGGGTGGTTGGCTGGGTTAGGGTTCGGACAGGGGGTGGTGACGGGTTGGGACGCCGGTAAAGGCGCAGTGGCGAAGGTTGGGTAGCAACGCCTCGCCGCCTCTGCCTTGCCGCCTCATCTGCATCGCTTTCTACTTCTGCATCTTGCTTCTGCTTTCTTGTTTTCTATTTTCTTGCTTCTACTTTTTTGCTTTCTGTTTTCTTGCTTTCTGTTTCTGCTTCTTGGTTTGGTGTTGTTGCTGTTGTTTAGTGGTGTTGGTGTTGGTGTTGGTGGTGGTGTTGGTGTTGGTGTTGGTGTTGGTGGTGGTGGAGGAGGTAATTGTGCTGGTAGTGATGAGGGTATTTTTGTCCAAAAAATTAAAATGACGATTTTAATACGAAAAAAAACGTTAAGGATGATTCTAAATCGGAAATTACGTTGGAGATGGTTTCGATTTTGACCCTCAACGTTAGGGACCAAAACAATACTTATCCCTTAAACACACGCACTATCTTCTTAGTTCTTATATGCACTTATCTTTGTAGAATTTTTATTTATTTATTTATTTATTTTCTTTAAGTTTTGTTAGGTTTATTTACATTAATTCTAGTATTTATTAAAGTTTGAAAGGCAAAAACAAGAAAATAAAATAAAAATTAAAAATACAGACAATTAACTCTATCACTATCACATTTATTCTTTAATGATATTTATTTTAAAAATAATTTTTTTTATAATTTTTTAGTGATGTCTTTTAAAAAAGTGATTTGCTCTAAATTAATTTTTTAGTTTATAGTATAATTTTTTAATTATATTCAAGACTTATCCAAATTAATAAATAATAACAAATTTTAAAACACATCCAAAACTACATATAATATAAATTTCTTTGATAAAATTAAGTAAACACATCTAAAATAATAAATAACAAATCAAATATTTTATAAACATCTAAAATTAAAAAATGATAAAAAGATGAATGCTATCAAACATGAAGATAGCAGTTATTATATTTATTTAGTTTTGATAGCTTCAAAATCATTCTTACAAGAATGAAACTTTCTCCCTCAAATACAAATAAAAAATAAATTAAAAAGATAGAATCTTTTACGAGAAAAAACAGGAAAAATGAAGAGTGTTATTTGTAATTTTTTAATGGTGTCTTTTAAAAAAAGTAATTTAATTTACGGTATAATTTTTTAACTATATTCAAGACACATTCAAAATAATAAATAAAGTATTTTTAAAGTACATCCAAAAATATATATAATATAAATTTATTTGGTAAAATTAAGAAAACATATCTAAAATAACAAATACAAAACTAAATATTTTGTAAACACATCCAAAATTATAAAAAATTATAAAGAGATGGATGCCATCAAGAGTGAAGAGTGAAGATAGCACTTACTATGTTTATGTAGCTATGATAGTTTTAAAACTATTCTTACAAGAATGAAGCTTGTTCCCTCAAATACTAAAAAAAAAAAAGATTAAAAAGATAAAATCTTTTACGAGAGGAAGTGGGAAAGACGAACACTACAAGAAAAACGTTGAATATCGTCGGATTTAGCATCGGATATTAGCGGCGAATTTTCCGACGGATTTGATAATAAATTCGTCGGATAAAAAGGTTACTGTTGGATTTGATTTTCCTACGGTAAATTCACCAGTAATAATTTGCGGAAAAATAAGAAATATTGGCGCAAAGATTACTGTGGGATTTACCATTGGACTTATCCACCGGTAATCCCTTATTAGTGCAATGCTGCGTTATGGTCACTTTCAAAGCGTTATCGTCGGATTTTTTCACCGGTAAATCCGATCCGATAGTAAATCCGATGGTAAACCCTAAATTCACACCACGAACCATTTCCTCCCTCATTTTTGAACTACTTTCTCTCTCTCTCTCTCTCTCTCTCTCTCTCTCTCTCTAACATTCTCCTTTCTCTTTCTCCTTCCCCTCCTGCAAACCACCTCCGGCAACCCTCCAATCCGCCAGCGTCGACCACCACCAACTGCGTCCAACGACTGCGTAAACTGGGCTAGGTGCTCCTTGCGACGCGTTGGTTTCTCTTTCGCCGCCGTTTTCGTCCTTCTGCAACTGCTGCCGCCATCATTGCTCCCTTAAGCACTGACCTGCGTCTCTCCTCCCTTCTGCGGGTAGGTTGCCCTCATCCCTCTTACTATTCCATCCCCGTTTTTATTTCATTTTAAATTAAAAAATTCTAACCCCTATTTGAACCCTAACCCTATCTCGCTCCTTCTTCATCAGTGACTATGGTCCGTGGTCTGACGTTCTCGCCATCTCGCATTCTCGCTGTCAATCGTACTTAGTTCCCGTCACATCGCCATCCTCTGCTTTCTCTTCTCGTGATTCCTCCATTGCTGTTCTTGGTTCTGCTTCTGCAGTCTGGGTTAATTCATTGACTTCACTTTTCACTGAGTTTTTTTTTTTTTCAGTTTTTTTCATAAATTTTTATACTGAATTTTTTCAATTATTTTTTTACTTTTGATGTAGATTTAGATAATTTGTTTAATTTGATGTAATTAGTTATTATTGAGTTGCATCTAATCCTCTTGTTAATTGGATTATCTTAATATTAAAAATGAATTCATACAATCAGAAAAAAGTTGTGAAATACAACATAAAAGTCAAAACTTGCAAAGAATTTTCCCTTAAAAAATTTAAGGTAAAATGGATAGAAATAGTATCTTTTATCTTGTAAGTTATGATTGCTAATTGGTTCATTGAAAATACTGAAGTAGTGCAGAGGAAGACAACCAATGTTTTTATAATATTGTAATTTGGTATATGATAGTGTTCATAATCACTTGTTTGTATGTTTATGGTTTATTGAACATCAATAGTTGGGTTTATAGTAGAATTGACATATTTTTTTAGAAGATTGGGTTTGAGAGTTGAGTAAAACTGAAACTTTAACAAACATTAGTCATAAATTTTGATGTTTGAACTTGTTTGTGAGTTATAGACAAATTATTATAGTAATTTGTAAAATTTTAATTTTTATTAGTTTAGAAATTATTGAATTTAAAGATTTAAAATTATATATTAAATTTTTAAACAATTTCTTTTAAAAATTAAAATTTAAGTTTACAGTCGGATTTATTGGGGAATAAAGTCGACGGTTACAAGCTCTAGAATTACAAGTTTATATCCGCTGCTAAATTTGCCGGTAATTAGCGGCAGACAAAAAAATCTGCCGATAAACAATTACCAGCGATATTTATACCATCGAATTTATACCGCCACTAATTCAGTCACCAAAAAAAATATCGCCACTAATTCCGACAGTAAACAGATATAAATCTGCTGGTAAATCTGATGATATCTGATGACTTTTTTGTAGTGGAAGAGCGCATTACACATTCAAATTCCTATGCAGAGAAGCACGCGGGGAGAAGAGGAAGACTGCTCTGATGAAGCTAACGGAGGAGCACGGCGAAGATGGGAGTAACACGGGATGGGAAAAGAGCACGGCGAAAATGGGAGGAGTGTGGGATGGGAAAGAGTGCTGCGACAAAGGAGCGTGGCGCGAGAGAGAGGGAGGAGCACGGCGCGAGGAAAGAGCGCGGGGCGGGGGATGAGCGCAACAACGGAAGAGGAGTGTGAGGCACTGGAGCTCTAGGTTTTACGAAAGTGAAAGATTTAATAGAGTGAAACCTGTGTTTTGAGATATGTAGGGATTGTTTGGGGATGCGTTAGGATTTAGAAAGTTTAAATTTAAATTGTTAAATTTTAGTTTTACTTAAATTATTTTTTAAATTTGTATTTTAAATTATAAAAATATTAAATCTGTTTAGATGTGTTTGTTTTAATTATTTTAAATTAATGTAATAAAAAAACTATTTAAAGAATAAATTTAAAAAATATCTAGTCATATGGTTTAGAATTAACTATCTAATACAATGAACTCTATTAATAGTTAAGAAGATTTATCCTTATCTTCAAAGAAAATGGCATAGTTATCACTGGTTCTGTCAAACCAGCATGTGAAGTATGCTAATTTTTTTTTTTGGAATATCATTTGGGTTATCTTTATCATACATTTAAATTTTTTTGTCAACTAAGTCCAACTAAATTAATTCTAACCCAACAAAATCTACATACACAACGCGAGCATAAAAGAATGCTAATTTTTTTTTTTGGAATATCATTTGAATTATCTTTATTAATCATCAATCCCGTTACACATTCAATTTTTTTGCCAACCAAGTCCAACTAAATTAACCCTAATCTAACAAAATCTACTTACACAACGCGAGCGTAAAATCACGTCGTTCTTCTTCTTCGGCATTCTCCTTCTTCTTCTTTTTCGCGTTCTTCCTCCAACGTTCGTATCCTACGTTCTTCCTCCTCCTCTTCCTTCTTCATTGCGTTCCTCCTCCTTCTTCGTGTTCCTTCTTATTCTTCGCGTGTTTCATTCTCGTCGTCGTTCTTTTATTGTTGTTGTTGTTATTGAATTTTGTAACACCCTAATATTCAAATCCTTATGTTCGAGTCATAAGTCAATGATAATAAGGTGGTATGACTCTCAAGGTGAGGTTTTTAATATATAGATACATATAATTGAAGGGAGTATTAATGAGAAGCCTGAAAAGAGTGAAATAAAATCGCGAACAGATAGCACTCTCGCATGCGGTAATAAAAAAGATAAAGCGTGTTCCAAAAACAAGGGTATCAATGAAACAGTAAACAAGGATAATATAAGACAGGATATAAATATATTGTAGCAACCCTCAATTTTAAAAATATAAATATAAATAAGTTATAATTTATTTTATAAAATTAGAATCTCCTTATTTTAAAAAAAAAAAAATTATTCAATTATCAGAAATCGAACTAATAATTTTAATTTAATCAAATTCATATTATTATTATTATTATTATTATTAATATTATTATTATCTTCTGACTTTCCTATTTAGATTACCTATGCTTTCGTTTATATATATATAATATACCTTATTATTATTCACTAAAGTTCGTTCCTGTATTATTATTATTATTATTCACTATTTAACCTAATACTTCAATCATTATATATATATATATATATATATATATATATATATATATATATATATATATATCCACTAAAATTTATCATTATCGATATGTATACGTATACATATAATAATAAGCTTTGTAATATAATATTATGCTATTATTATTCATTCTTAGCTTCCTTCTATATAAGTATAATTTATTATTACAATTCCCTTTCATAAAGTGTGTATATAATATAAAGGAAGCTAAGGCGGTGTACTAATCATACATATATATATATCATTAACGTATGCGAGAGGAAAGAACAGAAAGAAAACGGAGAGAGAAGACCAAGAGAGAACGTAAAATTCTTCTGAACCTCCGGCTTCGATTTTTTTGTAATCCGTAACTCCAATCAAAAATCTAATCCGGTAAGAGTATTCGTAACCTCTTCTTCTACACGTTGGCACCATTTTTGATTAGTGGAAGTTGACAGTGACATAGTTCATCTTTTCTTTGGGTTTGGCCAACGGGAATTTTAGGAGGCATAAACGATTCTGGACATTTTCTTCTTCAATAGCTCAGCCAAAAAGCTTCTCCGGAGCTTTGAATATTTTGATTCCGTACGAAGGTATGGTTTTGGTTTCTCGTAGTTAACATTTAATGTCACGTGAAAACTTAGGCTAGAAGACCTTAAGATAGGAATGAACTGAATGTATAATTGATGGTTTGTGTATATGGTATAAAATGTGAGGTTTAGCTGTTGTCAATAATTTGCTGTTGAAGTTGGTCGGTTTGGAAAAAGATTTAATATTGGTATTTGTTTGATTATGAAATAATTTGTTACTGGAAATGATTTGAGTGACTGAGAGGTGTTTGGTTTGATAGTTGGGACCCTTGAAGGGTGGCAGAAATTTGAGTCTTAGAGGAGATAATGCCAAAATTTCTTTAAGAATTGGAGTTTGATTTGAGGTGGTATTTTAAAAAGAAAGAGATTATTATGTGGCTTGTGCATTTGAGACTATTTATTGACCCTCTGTCGCAAGATGTGACCGGGCACTTTAACTCCCCGGATTCCCCCATGGGCATGCATAAATATGAATATTGAATATTATTGAGCTTGGAGTTTAACTCCATGGAATACTATACTATTGAGCTTGGAGTGTGACTCCATGGAATATTATATTTGAGTTTGGAGTTTGACTCCATGGAATATTATTGAGCTTGGGGATGCGCGCACAGAGGGACTGTCCAATGGTTAACTACCAGGACTTGTCGGGTTGGCTGTATAACCGACAGATGAGACTCATCAGCCATAGGACAGGCATACATCATATGCATTTGTTTGCTTTGTTTGGGTGTGCATTGCTTTAGTTTGTTTAACTGTTAAATTCTACTTATCTGCTACTTGTTCTACTTGCTGTAAATGCTTCTCTATCTGTGTTTTCTTTGCTTGAATTGTATGTGTATGTTTTTGGGAAATTCCTCCTGACGAAGGTGTGAGGAGAGAAGATTGTTCCACCAATGATTTGGAGGATTAGAGGAGACAGAACGTGAATTATTAGGTTAAAGTTAGATTCAGAATTAGAATACCTTAGATAGCTTACCTAACTTTTGGTTTAGTTTATTTTCCTTAAGAATGATTCTGAGTGTCGAAGTTTTAGGAATGCCTCTGACTTTCCCGAGACCTTTTATATTAACTATGCGGGCACCTTTACCATACTGAGAACCTCCGGTTCTCATCCCATACTATGTTGTTGTTTTTCAGATGCAGGTCAAGAGACACCTCGTTGAGCATTTGGGTATCCTCCTTACGAGCGAAGAACTGTCTTTTGGACTGTCATATTTTGTTTTAGGCTATGTATATATGTTTATAGAATCTCCGCATGTATATTTTGTGTTTTGTCCCTCCTAGAGGTCGACTTGGAGATACAGGGATTTGTTTTGTGGTTTGAGTTTTATTTTGGGTTGTATATAAACATAATTATATACTCTGGTCGGCCTTAGCTTCGCAGGTCGAGTCTGGAGCTTGCTATCTGAGTTTTGGAACTCTGATATGTATATATATGTGTTCAGTTATATTTCGATTTTACCTGTCCGTTTTACGAATATCCATGCGAGTGTGTCACGATTTTCTGTTTATCAATTTGTTTAGCTTGTTCTTCAAGGCTCCTAAATATGATTTCACCCAACTATATCTATGTAGATATCATTTTCTTTTAGAGGTCGTAATACCTTGCCACCTCTGCTTTACGACTTAAGCGTAAGGCCTGTGTGGTAGGGTGTTACATTATGGTATCAGAGCAGTTCGTTCCTATAGAGCCTGAGGGATGGACTGATTATGCTTCTGGGCATACTCTGGGTGTGTGTATGTGCTATTAGGATATCTGATTGATATATGTGGCATAAATGTTCATGAGCATGCATCTGGAACTTGAAACATTAAACTTGCGATATTGAGACTGATCAACTTAATATCACTTGTTTGGTGTGAAAGGGACCAAATGTCGTCTCGTGGATCCGAACGAGGTGTTCAGAGAGAAAATCCCGTGGTTGAACCAATGCAAGGACGTCCAGGTGGAAACCCTAGTGCTAGTACAAGTAACGTAAGTCGATACTATAGGTCTATGACCCTTACTGACTTCCTCAAGAGTGGTCCACCTCGGTTTAACGGAAACGCCAATGCCCTGGAGGCTGATCAGTGGTTTCGAGAAGTGGAGAGGTTTTTGTACACTCAGCATGTTCCTGAAGTACAGTCAGTAGAGATAGTGACTCATATGTTGGAAGGAGATGCTCAGAATTGGTGGCAAGAATTGTGTCATACCTTGCAGGTGGAGTTAACGGATGTCTCTTGGCATGGATTCAAGACAGAGTTTTACGGGAGATATTTCTTGCATGCGTTTCGCATTGCAAAAGAATTGGAGTTAATGCAGCTGAAGCAAAAGGATATGTCTGTCGCTGACTATACCCGTGAATTCGACAATCTGTGCCGTTTCTCAAAAACTTGTCAAGGAAATCCAGCCGATTATGAGGAATGGAAGTGTGCTCAGTATGAGAAGGGACTAAGGAGAGATATCTTTAATTACGTATATCCACAAAAGCTGACAAATTTTACTGAGTTAGTTAAGAAGAGCCAGCTCGCTGAGGATTGCTCCATGAAGTGGACACTGCTACAGGAAGGCTTTGGTGAGACCACTCCAGAAGAGCCGCGCAGGTACGGACTGGGAATGTGTTTTCGATGTGGAGCACCGGGACATATGTCTAGGGATTGTTCGCGTGGGAGAGCCGCAGATACGGGTTGGCCACGAGAGGATCGAGGTAAGTATGATATCGAATGCGTAAGATGGATTTGTTCTGTGTAGAGCTAGGACCCCGCTTTCGTTTAGGTTACATAATCGAACTGAGAAGTTTAGGACTGGAAAGGCTGGACATAGTTTTGAACTTGGATATGGACTAGGAGTTTAGGCCGATAGAAATATCTATTTGATAACCGGTTAGGTGACGAGAGAAAAAGTAAGTTGTGATAGATTTAGTGTTAGAGACTGAACCAGTTTCGATTATATTACGAAAGGTGGAACCATTAGAATCGGCAGAACTTAAGAGCTAGACGAAGTGAGTATTAGAAGTGATAAACCCGTCGATCTAATACCAACCTGCCTTATAACCTTTCTGTATCGAGTCTATCTTGCATCTTCCGTTTTGCGTAGACTTTTAAGCCATAAGAATATCCTGGATTTACAAACAAAGCATGTCAAATCTTTCTGTTTTTCTTTGATATATTTAAGAAGGGAGGTTATGTTAGCGTGAATCTTTTCCATGTTATATCAATTTTCGAGGACGAAAATTTTTATAAGGTGGATAGGATGTAGCAACCCTCAATTTTAAAAATATAAATATAAATAAGTTATAATTTATTTTATAAAATTAGAATCTCCTTATTTTAAAAAAAAAAAATTATTCAATTATCAGAAATCGAACTAATAATTTTAATTTAATCAAATTCATATTATTATTATTATTATTATTATTAATATTATTATTATCTTCTGACTTTCCTATTTAGATTACCTATGCTTTCGTTTATATATATATAATATACCTTATTATTATTCACTAAAGTTCGTTCCTGTATTATTATTATTATTATTCACTATTTAACCTAATACTTCAATCATTATATATATATATATATATATATATATATATATATATATATATCCACTAAAATTTATCATTATCGATATGTATACGTATACATATAATAATAAGCTTTGTAATATAATATTATGCTATTATTATTCATTCTTAGCTTCCTTCTATATAAGTATAATTTATTATTACAATTCCCTTTCATAAAGTGTGTATATAATATAAAGGAAGCTAAGGCGGTGTACTAATCATACATATATATATATCATTAACGTATGCGAGAGGAAAGAACAGAAAGAAAACGGAGAGAGAAGACCAAGAGAGAACGTAAAATTCTTCTGAACCTCCGGCTTCGATTTTTTTGTAATCCGTAACTCCAATCAAAAATCTAATCCGGTAAGAGTATTCGTAACCTCTTCTTCTACACGTTGGCACCATTTTTGATTAGTGGAAGTTGACAGTGACATAGTTCATCTTTTCTTCGGGTTTGGCCAACGGGAATTTTAGGAGGCATAAACGATTCTGGACATTTTCTTCTTCAATAGCTCAGCCAAAAAGCTTCTCCGGAGCTTTGAATATTTTGATTCCGTACGAAGGTATGGTTTTGGTTTCTCGTAGTTAACATTTAATGTCACGTGAAAACTTAGGCTAGAAGACCTTAAGATAGGAATGAACTGAATGTATAATTGATGGTTTGTGTATATGGTATAAAATGTGAGGTTTAGCTGTTGTCAATAATTTGCTGTTGAAGTTGGTCGGTTTGGAAAAAGATTTAATATTGGTATTTGTTTGATTATGAAATAATTTGTTACTGGAAATGATTTGAGTGACTGAGAGGTGTTTGGTTTGATAGTTGGGACCCTTGAAGGGTGGCAGAAATTTGAGTCTTAGAGGAGATAATGCCAAAATTTCTTTAAGAATTGGAGTTTGATTTGAGGTGGTATTTTAAAAAGAAAGAGATTATTATGTGGCTTGTGCATTTGAGACTATTTATTGACCCTCTGTCGCAAGATGTGACCGGGCACTTTAACTCCCCGGATTCCCCCATGGGCATGCATAAATATGAATATTGAATATTATTGAGCTTGGAGTTTAACTCCATGGAATACTATACTATTGAGCTTGGAGTGTGACTCCATGGAATATTATATTTGAGTTTGGAGTTTGACTCCATGGAATATTATTGAGCTTGGGGATGCGCGCACAGAGGGACTGTCCAATGGTTAACTACCAGGACTTGTCGGGTTGGCTGTATAACCGACAGATGAGACTCATCAGCCATAGGACAGGCATACATCATATGCATTTGTTTGCTTTGTTTGGGTGTGCATTGCTTTAGTTTGTTTAACTGTTAAATTCTACTTATCTGCTACTTGTTCTACTTGCTGTAAATGCTTCTCTATCTGTGTTTTCTTTGCTTGAATTGTATGTGTATGTTTTTGGGAAATTCCTCCTGACGAAGGTGTGAGGAGAGAAGATTGTTCCACCAATGATTTGGAGGATTAGAGGAGACAGAACGTGAATTATTAGGTTAAAGTTAGATTCAGAATTAGAATACCTTAGATAGCTTACCTAACTTTTGGTTTAGTTTATTTTCCTTAAGAATGATTCTGAGTGTCGAAGTTTTAGGAATGCCTCTGACTTTCCCGAGACCTTTTATATTAACTATGCGGGCACCTTTACCATACTGAGAACCTCCGGTTCTCATCCCATACTATGTTGTTGTTTTTCAGATGCAGGTCAAGAGACACCTCGTTGAGCATTTGGGTATCCTCCTTACGAGCGAAGAACTGTCTTTTGGACTGTCATATTTTGTTTTAGGCTATGTATATATGTTTATAGAATCTCCGCATGTATATTTTGTGTTTTGTCCCTCCTAGAGGTCGACTTGGAGATACAGGGATTTGTTTTGTGGTTTGAGTTTTATTTTGGGTTGTATATAAACATAATTATATACTCTGGTCGGCCTTAGCTTCGCAGGTCGAGTCTGGAGCTTGCTATCTGAGTTTTGGAACTCTGATATGTATATATATGTGTTCAGTTATATTTCGATTTTACCTGTCCGTTTTACGAATATCCATGCGAGTGTGTCACGATTTTCTGTTTATCAATTTGTTTAGCTTGTTCTTCAAGGCTCCTAAATATGATTTCACCCAACTATATCTATGTAGATATCATTTTCTTTTAGAGGTCGTAATACCTTGCCACCTCTGCTTTACGACTTAAGCGTAAGGCCTGTGTGGTAGGGTGTTACATATATAATATAAGTAAATAGCCACTAGTCGCGACCTGCGAAGTTTAGGCCGACTAGGGTTAGAGAAGTAAAAGCAGTTTGACAACAGTAATTTCTATCTCTCCCAAAAGATACATAAGGACCTCTATAGGCAAGTTTTCAAATGAAATAGATACATAACATGAGTTCTTCAAAACCAGCATGTAGAGAAATCTAAACAAAGTAAAACAGGGAATCCAAAGATCTTCGCCATCTCTTAGATAATCCACAGCTCACTGCTGAGCACCTGAACCTGCATCTGAAAAACAAGATATATATACGGAATGAGAATTCCCGACCCATGGGTTTCCAGTACGGTAAAAGTGCCAAATAAATACAATGTACTATAACATAAATTCACCAAGCATCTTAAACTTCTTATCTCGTCATATCCATCCTAAATTCTCACTAATCCATAACTTGGCCACTATCATAGGGGATTCTATTTTAAACCAATATCCTTCATACTCTCACTACTCTCCAACAGAATAAGCCAAGACCCAAACTATCCCCCAAGCAACTCAACATTTACACAAACACAAACAATACATACAAATAATGCACAAGTAAGATAATTAGCAAATAATCATGAAACATGTACAATTAGGAAAACCAAAATAATTAGCAAACCCAAACAATTCAAACAGATGCATATGATGTATGTCTATCCCACTGGCCATGAGCTCACGTGTTGGTTACTTTGCCAGAACCTGACACACCCGGTAGCTAACCCGGATATCATCTCTCTGATATGCCTCCACACTCTTGGGATATAGTGCTCACACTCTTGGGATAT
This sequence comes from Arachis hypogaea, assembly GCF_003086295.3. NCBI lineage: Eukaryota > Viridiplantae > Streptophyta > Magnoliopsida > Fabales > Fabaceae > Arachis > Arachis hypogaea. The sequence goes on along the minus strand of NC_092048.1, from coordinate 15,057,658 downwards.
AATGCCCGTCACACTCTCGGGATATAGTGCCCGTCGCATTTCCTGGGACAAAGTGGTCCCACACTCTTCGGATATAGCGCCTGTCATGTGATGCTCTTGGGATATAGTTCCCGTCACACTCATGGGATATAGTACCCGACACACTTCTCAGGGTAAGGTGCTCCCACACTCTTGGGATATAGCGCCCGCCATGCCACGCTCTTGGGATATAGTTCCCGTCACACTCATGGGATATAGTACCCGACACACCTTGCAACAAAGAGAAAACATATACATTCTCATCATCTATCATTCCTCAATCATGTCTCATAATCACATTCATTTAGTCATAATAGTCTCAATCATCATCTATCAGGGATATAGTGTCCAACACACTCTTGGGATATAGTGTTCGTCACACTCCCCAACCACATTCACTACTTATCATTACCACCCTTATACCCCCTCCCGTACACTCACATTTCATCAATTCATATCTCAGTTCAATCTCACGTTCATCATTCACTTCTCGTTCAATATTGTCAACACCTCATTACTTAATTACTCGCTCTACCCACACTTTTCAATTTAAATCCTCCACTCCAAAACCTCTCTTCACCTCTAAGTCACCATCCCTTCCTAGTTTAACCCACTTCATTACCATTACAATTGAATTCTAGGGTCTTAGAAAGTTGAAATAGAGGTTTAGAAGTTCAAAATTTGGTTTTAAAACATAAAAATTCACTTTGCTGAAAACAGGGGGTCACGCGTACGCGTGAGAGTGAAATTTAGCCCATTCCGCATATGCATTGCCCTGTCCACGTACGCATGTATGATGGACAGAAACGAGCCTTCGCGAATGAGGGGTATGCGTACGCATACATTGCAGTTTGATCAGAAATGGCTAAGTCTGCAGAATTTCAGTTTTGCCTACCAAACTTTCGACGCATATAACTCTTTCCTTTTAAAATATTTTTCATTTGTTCTTCGAACGGCATAAACTTCACGGACCCAATTTTCATATGAAATAAGTTTGAAAGAATTTGGAGGTCTGGAAGCCAAGTTATGACTCACCGAAGTTTGGCCAAAAATCTGATTTTTACAAATTTCATCAAACCTCTATTTTCTCCAATCTCATTTCTCAATACGAAAACTCTAAGCTTTTTGCCAACATCTAAACACACCAAATTCATATATCATTACTCAATTTATTTTATAATACCCCACTACACAACTCCAATAAACTTACCATCGCCAACACAAAATTAATCAACTCAACTTCATAGTTCATACAAGATTCACAATCATACTTTCCCTATCATCATCATGGTTCATCATTATTGACAATTCACAAGTTCTCAACACTATCAACCCATTCTCAACTATTCCACATTCAATTCAATACAATATACAATAATATACATCATCATTATCATATCCAACCTTCACTTACAATATTACACATCACAACCTCAACCACAATCTCAACATTACTAACCAACATACATATTAACTAATTTCAATTACCAACCACATCAATAATTCAATTTATCATCTCATCAAATCACCAATCATCAACCAACACTTGCCGTTCTTACCTCTTTCTGGCCTCCGACCCAAATTCACGGTCTCCGGCCCAATATTTCATCAATTCAACATAACTTATAAACACACTAATATCAATTTCATAAGTACAGTATCAATTTCCTTCATGTATCCTCTACAAACATCAATTCATACAAAAATATCATTCAAGCTTAATCCTAGGGGCATCTAACCTAGGAATTCACATCATATTACACGGTACTTAAATGAAACTTTAACTGTACCTTAGCCGATTCCTCATAAAATCCAAAGATACCTCAAGGTCAACGCTCCTCAAGAGTCCATAGCCCCAAAGCCTCTCCGAACCAAATCTTCACCATCAAGTTCCCAACATCATCATTGTTCTCCAAATCAACAATATTCAATCTAATCCCACAACATATCACTATAATCAACATTCAAACTTGCTAGCCCACAAATCAACAAGGGCTTGAGGTTCTTACCTTATTTATGCATCAATTTTACAAGACCCACTAATTTTCTCCAGTTAATTTGACCCTAGAACATCAAAACAACTAAGAATCTTAACACTCAAACATCAAATTTTCGAAATTGGGAAGGAGAGGCTGAGAGTAAGATTGAGGTTTTCTTACCAAATTAATTAGCAGACTTTGTAGAGAATTCTAAGACGAACGCGTGACCACAAACGGCTTGTCAATCGGAGCTCCGGATCATAAGTTATGTTGATTTGAATTTTGGCCAAGGGTTTGCTCTCCCCTTCTCCCCCTTTTCCTATGGCTTCAGCGTGTTTCATCTTAGGGAGGAAGGAGAAGAGCTGAAGCTCATTTAATTGGGTGAGTTGGATTGGGCCATGGGCCTATTTTGGGTCTGGTTCGATTGGTTTGACCCATTTGGTCTAATTTTGGGCCAAATTCTTTAAAATTACTGTCAAAATTATTATTTTAATTAGCTCTATCTTATTAAACTATAAACTTCCATTTTCTAATCTCTTTAAATAATAATTAATTTATTCAATAATTATTTACTAATTTTGCGAGTTTTACATCCTACCTACCTAATTAAAAATTTTGCCCTCAAAATTTGTTCCTCAAATCTCCATATATTCAACCAAGCTCACACTATACATTTTGCCGTTCACCAATCTCAACTCGAATACCAACTCACATTCTTCATCCTCATGTACAAGATCATAATCTTAATCAAATTCAAGCCTATGTTAAACCTGTTTGATTCGTTTTTAGTTTCGTCTAACTCTCTCTCAATTACTACAAATTTTCTTATCCTTTAGGGGTGCAATCTAAATCAAATTAATCTCAAATCATTCTCAGCTATCTCAAACACTAAACAATTGCTCAAATTCTTAGTCTAAGTAAATTCATTATAACCTAAACCACACACAATTTTCATTCCTCGATCCTTCCTCAAATAATCCTCATATCCCAAAATTTCTTCCTCACGTCCCTACAGTCCTAGAGCCACCAAAAATTGTTGCGCTTCCGTAGTGCCACTCTAATTATAATCCACCGAGAATCCAATCATGTGTTCACGTCATATCCCTTTATCGGATCATAAAACCTAGGCTCACTTCTAAGCTTTCTCAAACCTCACCTAAATAATACTTATGCTCATTTTAAGACTCAATCACAATCTCTTAAAAAATTCTTGACCTCCATACTCACATCACCTAATCATTTAAACTTATAACATCAGATTTTTAACAATGGTCATTATTCCATTTTCTACACAATGATACAAATTTGCAAACCTTTACTTCAAGTTCAAACCTAAGGTATACCAATGCCGTCTACAAGTCTTCTCTCTTCTCAATCATCAATATCCAATCAATTCAAGCCTAACTAAACCAATTAATTTCAGCAATTCACCTCCAAGTATTTCACTTAACAATCCAAGCCAACACACCAATCTCACATTTCCCACAGCGAAGATTCCCATTTTGAGTACCTCGCTCATGCCCTTGAGATGCCATTCGGGTCCTGTCTACACTAAACAAGTGATACCAAGGTGATCAATCTCAATATCCCAAGCTAAGTACTTCAAATTACTAAAGGTACACTCATGAACTTCATGCTAGACGTATCAACTAGATACCCTAACTAGCATAGGCACAGACTCAGAGTATGCATTGAAGCATAAGCAGTCCATCTCTCAGGCTTATGAGGATGAACTGCTCTGATACCATAATGTAACACTCTAATATTCAAATTCTTATACTCAAGTCATAAGTTAATGATAATAAGGTGGTACGACTCTCAATATGGGGTTTTTAATATATAGATATATGTAATTAAATGGAGTATTAACGAAAAGCTTGAAAAGAGTGAAATAAAATCGTGAACGGATAGCACTCTCGCATACGGTAATCAGAAAGATAAAGCGTGTTCAGAAAACAAGGGTATTCATGAAACAGTAAACAAGGATAAGATAAGACATGATATAAATATATAATATAAGTAAATAGTCACTAGTCATGACCCGCGAAGTTTAGGCCGGCTGGGGTTAGAGAAGAAAAAGCAGTTTGACAATAGTAATTTCTATCTCTCCCAAAAGATACATAAGGACCTATATAGGCAAGATTTTAAATGAAATAGATACATAACATGAGTTCTTCAAAACCAGCATGGAGAGAAATCTAACTAAGGTAAAACAGAGAATCCAATGATCTTCGCTATCTTTCAGATAATCCACAGCTCATTGCTGAGCACTTGGACCTGCATATGAAAAACAAGAAATATATACGGAATGAGAACCCCAACCCATGGGTTCCCAGTACGGTAAAAGTGCCAAATAAATACAATGCACTATAACATAAATTCACTAAGCATCTTAAACTTCTTATCTCATCATATCCATCATAAATTCTCACTAATCCATAACTTGGCCACTATCATAGGGGATTATATTTTAAACCAATATCCTTCATACTTTCACTACTCTATAACAAAATAAGCCAAGACCCAAACCATCCCCCAAGCAACTCAACTTTTACACAAACACAAACACAAACAATACATACAAGTAACACACAAGTAAGACAAGTAAGACAATTAGCAAATAATCATGAAACATGTACAATTAGACAAACCAAAGTGATTAGCAGACCTAAACAATTCAAACAGATGCATATGATGAATGTCTATCCTACTGGCCATGAGCTCACGTGTCGGTTACTTTGCCAGAACCCGACACACCTAGTAGCTAACCCGGATATCATCTCTCTGATATGCCTCCACACTTTTGGGATATAGTGCCCGACACACTCATGGGATATAGTGTCCGTTGCATTTCCTGGGACAAAGTGCTCCCACACTCTTGGGATATAGCGCCCGCCGTGCCATGCTCTTGGGATATAGTGCCCATCACACTCATGGGATATAGTGCCCGACATACTTTTCAGGGTAAGGTGCTCCCACACTCTTTGGATATAGCGCCCGCCATGCCACGCTCTTGGGATATAGTGTCCGTCATACTCGTGGGATATAGTGCCCGACACACCTTACAACAGAGAGAAGACATATACATTCTCATCATTAGTCATTCCTCAATCATGTCTTATAATCACATTCATTTATTCATAATAGTCTCAATCATCATCTATCAAGGATATAGTGTCTAGTACACTCTTGGGATATAGTGCCCATCACACTTTCCAACCACATTCACTACTTATCATTACCACCGTTATACCCTTTCCCGTACACTCACATTTCATCAATTCAATCCCTGGTTCATCATTCACTTCTCGTTCAATATTGCCAACACCTCATTACTTAATTACTCGCTCTACCCACACTTTTCAATTTAAATCCCCTACTCCAAAACCTCTCTTCACCTCTAAGTCACCATCCCTTTCTAGTTAAACCCACTTCATTACCATTATGATTGAATTCTAGGGTCTTAGAAAGTGGAAATAGAGGTTTAGAAGTTCAAAATTTGGTTTTAAAATATAAAAATTCACTTTGCTGAAAACAGGAGGTCACGCGTACGCGTGGGCCATGCGTACGCGTGGGAGTGCAATTTAGTCCATTTATCATACGCATAGCCTTGTTTGCATATGCATGTATGCTAGACAGAAACGACCCTTTGCGAATGAGGGGTATACGTACGCATACACTGCAGTTTGATTAGAAATGGCTAAATCTGCAGAATTTCAGTTTTGCCTACCGAACTTCTGACGCACATAACTCTTTCATTTTAAAACATTTTTCATTCGTTTTTCAAACGGCGTAAACTTCACGGATCAAATTTTTATATGAAATAAGTTTGAAAGAATTTGGGAGTCCGGAAGTCGAGTTATGGCTCACCGAATTTCGGCTAAAAATATGGTTTTCATAAAGTTTATCAAACCTCGATTTTCTCCAATCTCATTTATCAATACCAAAACTCTAAGCTTTTTGCCAATATCTAAACACACCAAATTCACATATCATTGCTCAATTCATTTCATAATATCCCAATACACAACTCCAATAAACTTACCATCCCCAACACAAAATTAATCAACTCAACTTCATAATTCATACAAGATTCACAATCATACTTTCACTATCATCATCATGGTTCATCATTATTGATAATTCACAAGTTCTCAACACTATCAACCCATTCTCAACTATTCCACATTCAATTCAACATAATATACAAAAATATACATCATCATTATCATATCCAACCTTCACATACAATATTACACATCACAACTTCAACCATAATCTCAACATTACTAACCAACATACATATTAACTAAATTTTAATTACCAACCACATCAATAATTCAATTTATCATCTCATCAAATCACTAATCATCAACCATCACTTACCGTTTTTACCTCTTTCCAGTCTCTGGCTCAAATTCATGGCTTCCGGCCCAATATTTCATCAATTTAACATAATTTATAAACACACCAATATCAATTTCATAAGTACAGTATCAATTTCCTTCATGCATCCTCTACACACATCAATCCATCCAAACATATCATTCAAGCTTAATCCTAGGGGCAACTAACCTAGGAATTCACATCATATTACACGGTACTTAAATGTAACTTAAGCCGTACCTTAGTCGATTCCTCATAAAACCCAAAGATACCTCAAGGTCAACGCTCCTCAAGAGTCCACAACCCCAAAGCCTCTCTGAACCGAATCTCCGCCACCAAGTTCCAACAATCAAGCTCCTAACATCATCATTGTTCTCCAAATCAACAATATTCAATATAATCCACAACATATCACTATAATCAACATTCAAGCTTGCTAACCCATAAATCAACAAGGGCTTGTACCTTATTTATGCATCAATTGTGCAAGACCCACTAATTTTTTTCAGTTAATTTGACCCTAGAACATCAAAACAACTAAGAATCTCAACACTCAAACAACAAATTTTTGAGATTGGAAAGGAGAGGCTGAGAGTGAGATTGAGGTTTTCTTACCAAATTAATTAGCAGACTTTGTAGAGAATTCCGAGACAAACGTGTGGCCGTAAACGACTCGTCAATCAGAGCTCCAGATCATAAGTTATGTTGATTTAAATTTTGGCCAAGGGTTTGCTCTCTCCTTTTCCCCCTTTTCCTATGGCTTCAGCGTGTTTCATCTTAGGGAGGAGGGAGAAGAGCTGAAGCTCATTTAATTGGATGAGTGGTTGGACCATGGGCCCGTTTTGGGTCCGGTTCGATCAGTTTGGACCAATCTTGGACCAAATTCTTTAAAATTAGTGTCAAAATTTTTATTTTAATTAACTCTATCTTATTAAACTATAAAATTCTATTTTCTAATATCTTTAAATAATAATTAATTTATTCAATAATTATTTACTAATTTTGTAGGTTTTACAATTTTTTTTCTTTTTCTTTTTCTCTTTCTATTAATTTGCAGCATTATATATTTTTTTTCTTTGTTTGATTTTTTGTTTTAATTTTATTCTTGTTAAGAGAGTAAAATACGAAAAATCACAAGAAGATAAAATAAAAAGGAGAAGATGAACAAAAAAAAGAAAAAGATGAGAATGATGAAGAAGAAGGAAGGAAGAGGATGAGTTTTGAGTTCAGTGCATTCTGGATTTGAATTTCAGTTCAATTTGGATTTAATTTCGATGAATTCTGGTCTTAACTTGTTTTAAACTGAGTTTGTTTGTGCGTCATCATCATTAGATAATTTTCGGCGTATTTTTACTACAAGAAATTACCGAAATAGCGACCGATTTGGGTGGTCGCTAAAAGCATGGTCGCTAATAAGAAAAATAGCGACCAACTTCGGTCGCTAAACTTTAACGACCAATTTTAGTGACCGATTTGTTAACAAGGCCACCAAACCCTCACCAAAGAGTATTGGTCGCTAAATAAATTGGTCACTAATTTGCGACCAGTGTTTTGGTCTCCCATTCGCGACCGTTATTTCGGTCGCTAAGTGTGGACCTGGTTCAGTCTATCATCATTTTTTAATTATTTTTTATTAAATTTTTATATTTTTGCCATCAAATATTGAAAAACCATCAACAAAAAACCTACACTTTAACACATAAAAGTAAATAACACTTAAACAATAACCAAAATATCATAACACACTTAAACAATAACCAAAATAACTCATCAATTCAATATCATAAACAACAATAATAAGTATACAACTATTACTAATTACATCATTTAAAGTCTATTAACTAACTAGCATCACAACTACTAATCACTCTTCAGACGTACGTTCACCATCTTCATCCTCTTCTATATTTTTTTCTCCACCTTCTAATTGAGGAATCGGAATTTCAACATTAAGCTTTTTCATCATTTCTTGAAGCATACGGTTAGTGAGTTCAAGTCCTCTTTCTGTCTTTACCAACCTAGTTTTTAAGAAGTCAACATTCTCTTCTTGCATTTTCTTCATTATATCTTCATGTTCTGACATTCGCAACCAATCGGATGACTGAGAACTGGAGCCACGATAACAAGATCTTTTGTCAATTGCAGTGGATTCTATTCCAAGTCCATAAATTCTTTCCTTTTTTTAACTTCAGCTATTTCACACCACACATCTATCTCATTTGGTGCGTTACTTCCTTCTTCAGATGCTTTTTGCGTAGCCTGTTCTATAATATTTTTAAATTCATCCTGCCATGCATGCAGAAAATTAAAATATATGTTAAGTGCTTCTTTAAAAACTAAAAATATAAGCATGTTAAGTAACAATTACAAAGCTTAGGTCATCCAATGCAAAGTTTCTAGCTGATTCATCCCTTTTGCACTGAGTGAACACTGCTAATTGCACCAATGATATGCGTATATTAATATGGGACAATGCTACGCATCAAGATAATCCAATAGTATTCATTTTAATATAGTTTTTACATCAACAATTTCTATTAGATTACAGAAAAACTAGACATTCATGTCAAAAAAATTTCAACCGTCAAAGTAGAACATACAAACCTATATGCATTTCAAAAATAAAAATCATAATATCTTGAATATTTGCTAAAATCTAAACATTAAAATAGTACCAAATCCTAAATTTACCATATACAAACGACCGAAGGCTACAAGCATGTATCTTACGCTACAGCATCATATAAAGGATTTCTCAGTTCTTCATCAGAATAACCTGAGAGAAAGTCATGGCACTGAAAAAAAGGGGGGAAAATGACTTTATATTGGTAAGGGAAGGTGGCTGTGTTGTGCTTATGATGATTTTATCTTGTTAAGGTGACCGAATTTTTTATTTTATAGTGCATTAAAGGGTTTCATATATCTTTAGCTTAGGTCATTACCAACCAACATTGTGGCATAAATGCATATATAGACTGCTTCTCAACAGTAATGGTCAGTAAGAAAAATAATTTGATGAACAATAACAGAACAGCCCTATATGAGTTGAAACACTAGTCCTAATACAATATTAAAATAATACATACAGAGAAAGAGATATATATTTTGATTAAGATAGACTCACATCAACATACTTTGATTTCTTATCCACCTATGTCTCATTCTTGTGTTTGTGGATCTTCGCAAACAATTCTAGTTGTGTTGGAGTTTTCTTTAATGATTTTTTCTACCAAACATATAAATTAAAAAACCTATGAATATTAACTACCAATTGAAGTGTATAAAATTATAATATAAAAGATCTAAGTTTTTTCATAACATCACCATATTAGCTTTGTGTTGGATAACGAAAATTGAGCCAGCAGTTTGAAGAGCCGCTCCAAATCCGCTGCGATTAGATGCTCGATTTAACTTGCCTTGCGCGCTCTTTTGTAGAAGCCCAGCATCAGTATTCCAATAAGCACAGAGAGCATCCCACACAACATCTTCTATCCATTGAGGTTTGACACGACTTGCACGAGTTTTTCCCAACAAATTTTTTAGTAAAGTCGCACCGCGCTTCTCAAAATTTCTTCGAGCCCAATGAAGATCTGGAGGAAAAAACTTATGTTTGTTCTGAATAATCAACACAAGTAAGAATAGTTATAAGTTGATATATATTAAATTTTTCAAACTTAGAACTAATTCTTAATATACCAAAGATTAAATGTTTCTCTAAAACCTACTTCAAACTTTTCCCACCAAAATTTTCTAGTAGCATTTGGTATTTTTTTCCACGAAGGCCAGGCTGAGAGTAATGCCCTTTAATAATGTCCGAAATTGCATGAGCTGCGGTAGGTGAAGGTAAAAATCTGTAGATATTACTTAATATCAATAAGAATACGAGATAAGAGGTTAACTTCAAAAAAAATAAAAATATGTAGATATTACTTAATATCAATCGGAATACAATATAAGAGGTTAAGGAAGTAAACTTAGAATGATAAGGCCCTGTTCTAATTTATAAAATCGGTCGCTAATTTAAAAATTAGAGACCGATTTAGTAATCGTTTATATTTTAGTTGTATAAAACTAGTCGATTGCTAATCCGGTGGCTATTAGTGGCTGATTATGTTAGTCACTAAAATCAGTCGCTAAATTAACAATTAGCAACCACTTTAGCGACCATTAATTTAGCGACTGAATTAGCGACCGAAAAATTGTTCACCCTATTTCACTATCAGTTGTAAAAACGGTCGCTAAAATAAAAAATAGCGACCACTTTTTGTGACCAACAGTTCTAAAGATATTATTTCTGTTTTGGTTGCTAAATCGGTCGCTAAATCAAAAAATAGCGACCGATTTTATTTTGGTTGTATTTAAAACTTATTGATTGCTAATTCGGTTGCTATTAGCGACCGAATTTATTGGTCGCTGAATGTAATTTAGCGACCAACATTGATTTGGTCTTGAAAATTTTGTATCGGATGCTAAATCAGTCTCTATTAGCAACTAATTTTTTCGGTCGCTATTTGATGAATGGATTTTTGATGGTTTAGAATTCACAAATGAATTCTCGTTGCAAGTATAGTTTCTAAACCAAGCAATAATCCTTTCATACAAAAGATTGTTTGTCACAAGTAACAAACCCCTAAATTTATAAACCGAAGTATTGGAACCTCGGGTCGTTCTCCCTAGGAATTACAATAAAGTGTCTTGTTATTGGTTATGAGTTATTTTGGGGTTTTGGATAAGAAGCATGAAAAGTAAATGGTAAGAAAGTAAACTAATGGCTAAAAAGGTCTTGGCAAGGGTTGGTGGTCAAAGATCTCTATCCTAATCACTAACCACAATATGAGAATTGGCAAGGATTAATCTCATTAAATCATCCTCTAACTAGTAGTAAAGGAAAGTCAAATGAGCTATATCAATCCTAGTCCATAAGTCCTAACTCTCCACTAATTCAATTAGTGAGAACTAGAGTCAATGAATCCCAATCATCAATTACTTGGACATTAGTAACTCAAGAGTTCCTAAGTTACCTTTCCAAGCCAAGAACATAAAACTCTACTCTAAAATCCAACCAAGCATTTCATCAAACACTTGGAAGGCACAAAAGAAAAACATAGTAAATCAACAACAAGAATTAATTCTAACTACAATCAAATGTAAAGAATTAACAACAACAATTAAAGGAAACAAGATCTACATGAATTACCTCTAATTGAATTGAAAGAAAATAGAAGGAGCAAAAGTAGATCTACAACAAAACATAAGAACAACATAAAGGAAATTACAACAAAAGAATAGAAGAAGAATGAATGTAACAACAAGGAATTGAAAGGTAGAAGGAGATGAAAGCATGAATTAAAATCTAGATCTAAAAACTAAACCTAATTCTAATCCTAATTCTAGAGAGAAGTGAGAGCTTCTCTCTCTAGAAACTAACTCTCACTACTAAAACTAAGCTAAAACTAAACTAATGATAACTAACTTCTAAAGTATGAAAAGTATGAAAAGTATCTCCATTCCCCCTTCAATCCTTGGCTTAAATAGCATCAGAAATGAGTTGGATTGGGCCCACAAGGCTTTAGAATTCGCTGGCCACGTTTTGTTTTAAGTGAACCAGGTGGCAGCAACGGCGCGTGCGCGTACTATGCGCGTATGCGTCACCATGCGCGATTCAACCATAGCAAATCTTATATCGTTTCGAAGCCCCGGATGTTAGCTTTCCAACCCAACTGGAACCGCATCATTTGGACCTCTGTAGCTCAAGTTATGGCCGATTAAGTGCGAAGAGGTCGGCTTGACAGCTTTCCGGTTCTTCCATTTCTTCATGAGTTCTCCAACTTTTCATGCTTTCTTTCTTCATTCCCTTGATCCAATCTTTGCCTCCTAAACCTTAAATCACTTAACAAACATATCAAGGCATCTAATAGAATCAAGGTGAATTAAATTTAGCTATTTTGAGTCCTAAAAAGCATGTTTTCACATTCAAGCACAATTAAAGGAGAATATACAAAACCATGCTATTTCTTGAATAAATATGGGTAAAAGGTGATAAAATCCCCAAAAATCAATACAAAACAAACCGTCAAATTGGGGTTTGTCACTATTCCGGTACTTTCTTGTAGTGTTTGGATTTGTACTGTTATACATATAAAAAGAAGACAACGATAATGACAATAATGATAACGATGATGATAATAATGATGATAATGGAGGAGGAGGAGGAGTTTTGAGTTATCATTTAGTTATTTCAGTGCAATTTGGATTTAATTTCGGTGTATTATGGATTTACTTTCGATGCATTCTGGTCTGAACTTGTTTTGAACGGAGTTTGTTTGTATGTCGTCATTATTAAAAATTTCGGTGCATTCTGAATTTGAACTGTTATACACATAAGAAGAAGACGACGATAATGACAATAACGATAATGATAACAATGATGGTAATAATGATGATGGAGGAGGTTGAAAAAGGAAGGAGGATATCGAAAAAATTCAAATGAGAAAAGAAAGAGGAGGAGGAGGAGATGGAGGTGGTGGCATGGTGGTGGTGACAACGACAATAATAAAAAAAAGATGAGGAAAAAAAAAAGAGAAAAAGAGCATCATCAAGAGTGGAAAGAAGAAGAAGAACGCATAAAAATTTGAAAAAAAAATGAAGTCCACATAAAAAAACGATAGTTACATATATTGACATGTTTAGTGGTGCGAGAATGTCAATTAGGTTATATCATTTTAGTTAGATTTAGTTGGATAATTAACTTGATTGTAAATCATTATTCTAACTTTATTTATTTATTTAATTCGAATAACGAATTAATTTCAATTTAATATTAGTTAATTTTTTAAATTATTTTTATTTTAAATTCTAAATTTTTTATAAAAAATTATAATTAAAAAATAAATTTATAATACAAAAATTGATTAATATTAATTAATTAAAAATTAGTTTTCTATTACACATTTATACTTATTCTTATCAATTTTGGAGGGTGGGAAGTGGGGACCATATGATAGGCTGTAGAAGGTCCTTCTAGCATTACGTGATGTCCTAGATTTTGTCTGGCACTTCTCATTTGTTTTGGGCTTTGTTTAAACTTCACAAAAGCTACTTGTGAATAGGAATGACAATACCATTTGAATTTATGGTATTTATTCAGTCCCTATTTGTTCGAGATGGGTAATTATTCGCTTTGTATTAGAGCAAATTTTTAATGGAGTGGAATAGGGTCGGATTTAGGTTCTATTCATTTCGATATATATATAATATATAATGTATAATATGTATAAAATAATTAGTAAACTGATTGATAATATTGTATCATATTTAAAATTTTACTTTAATTTATGTGATGTATATAATGATGGTTATATAAATTTATAATTTAATTTTATTTATTATATTTTAATAATTATAGGGGTGGGTAGGGACGGAACGGGTTAGGATTCAACCATTTACGATCCTCAGATAAAAGCGGAACAGATTTTATACGGATTATTATAAAGAGGGGCGGGATCGGATAAAGTAAAAACCTGCCCTTACCCGCCCGTTGCCACCCCTACTTGCCGACAACAAGAAGGTAAACCAGCATGCTCTGATTTAAATTAAATTAAATGATATTATTTGATTATTTCCATAGTTCAATTTTATTTCTAAATAAAACTTGGACGAAAGAAAGAAACTAAAACAACGTCACAAGTGTATATACATAAATGTATAATATAATTGAATCAGGAATTTCTGATCTGCATGCATGGGACGTGGTGGATTATGATTATATCCACGTGATATATCATATATATAACCAGATTTACTTAATAAGGTGGGTGGATTGATATATAACAAAATGATGAATGTAACATAGTTGAAGCATTAACTTGATTTGCTCATGTTGACATATGTTGAACAACAAAAGCAATCAAGCAAGCATAACATGAGATTGATTAAACGCATATAGATAGAGTAGTTCCATTCTCACATCCATATCCGGAATGGATAGAGAGAAGGAATTAATTCTTCTCCTATTTTAGCATCCTAATTACAATGCAATACAAACCATATAATTAATAATAACCGAGTATCAAGGTCCATAATCTCGATGTAATATAGAGGAAGAGAGAGTGACAGAAGAACGAAGACTGAGAGTGATGATGAGAGAGATCATTCATTCACCTATGCCCTAACCATGGTTGGTGAGTAAGTGAAGTGTACCCAAGGGAATTCCAAAATATCTCCCAGGGTTACATGCAAATTAATAAGTGCTTTTGAGTTCCACATTCCATTGATGCAGTTCTCAACATGATCCTAATCTACCCCTCCTAAAACATTAGTATTGGGCTTAAACTCCCATAGTTTAAGCCGCAATTGAATTTTTACAAGGAAATTAAAAACAAAAACAGTAGTTAATCATTGCATTTTTTGCCTTCCCTTACCCAAAGGGAAGAACATGGTTAATTGGTTGGTTAAACCCTTTTTCTTAGTGAAAATTGAAATGAAGAAGTTGATTTAATAAAAAAAAAAAACATTTTGTGAATACACGACTTGGTCCTAATACTAAAAGCTAAGACTAGTAGCTAGATGTTGCCATACAAAAAAACTGGGACATCCAAATGTCCATGATTGCCCAAAAAAAAAAGTTCCTCTTTCATGCAGAGAGGTGATTGGAGGGATTACCTATTTTTGCATAACTAACTTCTACTTGATGATCATCTATCTATGTTTGATCTTCAAAATTTACAGTTTTTGAAACCATTCTAGACTTTGACTTAGTCCTCCTTGGACTCAAGTTAAACAAGATGGTTCTTTTGACTTAGCCTTTTCCGGGGGCTAAGTGTTTTTTTTTTTTTCTCATTCTTTTTCCAACTTCCCAAGCCATCTCCGTATAGCTTGTGTTGGTGAAAGATTGCATCTTTATTTTTGGTTCACTCCATGGAACCTTCCATTGAAAGATGCAACCTTGTTTGTTTTTTTCTTTTCATATGCATGGAGTAACTTTTTGAGCCCCTACGGGGGGCATCTTATGCAAAAGCCCAAATGCCATTGATGGACTTTTGTTTTGTGTTAGTGTGGAAGAGTGCGTGTGTGTGAAAGAGAGCACCATGGTTAGGCCAAAAGGTTGATTGATGATGATGATGATGATGAGAGACTTGAAGAAGCATGCATGCAATAAGTGACGATGATGGGATGACATAGCTTAGTGTTTCATTTTATAAGTCTCTAGCGATGAGGAATTGGAGCTTGAAGAGCCATTGTCACGCCTGCGGCACAGCAAAACACACTGTCAAAGATGTTAGTATTATGCCTCTTTCTTCGTTCGGATCGAAAAATATCTTCAACTATTAATTCAATCTATGTATATATAAAAGAGAAACTGTTGGGCAAGCAATTTTTAGTATTTTTAGTTATTATTTGACTAACACAAATACTAAATTGTCATTTTATTAATTTATGTATATAAATTTTAAAAATATAAGTATAAATTATATTGATTTATGAGTGTAAAATTTTAATAAATATAAGTATAAATTATAAATTTCTTATGTGTAAATAAAACGTTTATAAATATCAGTGTAAATTATTACTGTGTATTAACCAAAAATAATAATATTTATGGGCAATGTAGCATAATTTTATATAAAATACATTAACCAAAAATGTAAATTCAAATATTACTACTGATACAATACATAAATATATGGTAGATTATA
The DNA here is from genome assembly GCF_003086295.3 of Arachis hypogaea. Classification (NCBI taxonomy): domain Eukaryota; kingdom Viridiplantae; phylum Streptophyta; class Magnoliopsida; order Fabales; family Fabaceae; genus Arachis; species Arachis hypogaea. The sequence goes on along the minus strand of NC_092048.1, from coordinate 15,041,580 downwards.
TTATGTTTATATTTACGGTAGTTACAGTAGTTAAAGTCGTATTTTTTTATATTATAATAACATTTTTTTAGTATTATTTTTTAAAAAAAAGTTAAATAATAAAAAAATATTATTTTAATTTTATTAATATTTTTTAAAATATTATAACTGCCATAATCATGATAGTATAAACATATTAAAAGAAAATTTTTAAGTGTATCGCTATATCGATGTTTTACTAATTTTTAACCGTTAATCTTAATTATAAAAAATATATATAATTAAGATTCACGGTTAAAAATCACTGTAATACCGATAAGACGGTACATTTGAAAACTTTCCCATATTAAAATGCACTTGTATATACGTCATAATCTATAGTCCAATTCCAAATAATTCTGACGATGAGCATTATTCATGCACATGCCACATGCATACGTACGGAGTGTGAAATATCTTATTTATATTAAATTTTGCTAGGTCATTAATATTTATTTATCAATTTTACAATAACTGTATTTGAGTTTTCGCTTTGTGTAAAATCTTATGTATATTAAATACTTAAACCTAAAATTTGTGATTTCAAAGTTTGTTAGATACCAACATCTTGATGGTTGATTATGTATAAGATGAATAGCTAAGAAAGTGAGCAAAAATTGAATCCAAAATGTTGGGTTGAAGGAGGAAAGAAAAAGAAAAGGTTGATAATTAAGTGGAAAATGGAGTACAAACCTGATTGCAAGGCAGGGGAAGGAGCAAGGGACATGGGAGTTGCATAGTGCTGAGCATAGCCACCGGTTGAAGCAATCGGAGAATACTGAAACAGTTGATGAGGCGGATAATTCACACCATAACCCTGCCCTGAAGTAGTATAGCTCCCGCCGGTTGATCCACCTCCGCCACTCCCTTCTCCTCCGTACTGCATATACGGATAAAACGCCGTGGCTGCTGCCGCCGCCGCTGCTGCCCCGGCACCCGTCATCATTCCTCCAGCGTGTCCCGTTCCATACACTGGGTACTGTGCTGTTGCTGCACCTCCATACACACTGTAGTAGCTCTGCATTCTCCACATTTTACAAAAATAAAAACCTTTTTAACTATTTTAATTACATTATTATTATTATTAATCTCGCGTTATCAAAAACGCTAAAAAGTTTTATAAAACATGTTAAATCATATAACGATATTGAATTATTAACTTTACATATAGATAGGATTGCATGTATATCCTCTATTTTTAATTAATATCACATATATACTATTCGAATAGTTTCTTTATTTCTTCTCTATGTTCATTTAAAGGGTGGACCGCTATGATGATTTAGAGAATTAAATTAGAAATTATTTGGCGCCCCATGAATTTAGAAGACTGTGAAAGTGTGACCTAGAATATGGACCACTTTGACATGTTACACACACAATAAACTGAATAAAGAAAGAAAGTTGGAAAGACAGGACAAGGAACACTTTGACCAGTACTCATTCATTCATTGGTTCTTCGGGAATCATTATTATTATATATTAATTATTATTATTATATTGTGCAAATAGTGGCCATGCCCACCGACTTACCACGTTCTTCTCCACATTCTGTATGGTACAATCATGAATGGTTTTTGATTCTAGTAAAAACAGGTTGGTGCCAACACCATAGTGGTGCAACCCTCCACTACAATTACCGTTTTAACCCCGTCCCCAAAAGGAGATAAAGAGGATTCTCTTTAATACCAGATAATTACCAACCCTTTTCATTGGATTGTTTTTTTTTTTTTTTATCTTGCTTTAATCATAAGTTATCTTCTTTTGTTTAGCCGGCCGGACACAGTGTTATACTTTATGTTTACATTATCATAATACAGTGATCATCATATATAATTGAGCCTTTTCTATTATTACTATTCTAGTAGGCCTGCTAAAATCAATGTTCAGCACATTTATTAAGATAGATATATAAATCAACCTTTGAAGTAGTTGTGAGTCAGGAGATTTGCTGTAATTTTAACTGTTCGTTCACTTGATTTTGATTGTGGGGATACATTAATTATATATATATTGACTCGAATTTCCACGTCATGATTTAACATACATGATGATTGTACTATTAGAAACATGATTAAGGGATTTAAATTGCATAAAAAGTCAATTAAAGAAACCAAGGCCTATATTTTTCCAAACCGAAGATTTTAGAATAACATATATAAAATTTCTCCAACCCTAAAAAATAAGTAATGGAAATTTAGGTTCAGTCGACTTCACGTGAAGTTAATAGCTGAGAGCCATTAGATGGCTTGACTAATTTGACTAAATTTTTATCTGACGGCTTTCAGTTATAACTTCACGTAAAGTCGACTGCACCTGAGTTTCCACCAAAATAAGTATTAAAACAGTTTCACTGATGAAATTTGAATGATCAATATAATAAAATAAACTCAGTTTTTCTCTTATAAGATGTGATTGAAGACTATTTCAAATTAGATATTTTAAGTGAAATCATCATCATCATGAAAAAAAAAAGTGAGAAGGTGGTGGAAATAGTTTGATTTGGTGAAAGAAAGTTCAAAAGCCATGGTGCGTGACCTAAAAGTAAGGGTTCAAAACGGATCCTAAGTTAAAAAGATATGCATAGAGCAGACAAAAGAAAAATAGTAAAAGTAAAAACAAAAAAATGTGTACAAACCGTGGGGTAAGTGTAATCCGGTGAGTAAGGAGAGTACCTGCAAATAGTGATCATCAAAGAATAAACAAAGACAAGATTAAAGTGAGAACTTAAAAGTTAATCAAGCTAATAAAGACACTAGTTTAACGAAATCATCTATGTAATAATAAAATGCAATACTCGATTGAAGTATATATATGGAATCAACTACAAGATCCTTCATTTTGGTGTATATATGCTAGAGTTTCCATGAAGCACGTAAATTTAGGTATCTTGGTTGGTTGGTTAGTTAGTTAACAGAAGTTTGGTCAAACAATGTAGAAGACTATTTTCACATGTTGTGTATGTCTTCCATTTTCTCTTTGATTTGTTACCGCGCACATGACAGAGAGAGAGAGAGATGGAAAAAGGTGTATTTAAGGATCATGTGGAGGTTGATTCTGTGTAAAAGAATAGAGATATGAAGTGGCAAAGCGTGCTTCATACTGTTGAGTGATAAGCTTAGTTAAAAAAAGAAAAAAAGATTATAAAAAAACGAAATTGGATGGTTTTATTTGTTGTGCATGAGTTGGCATTGCACGTGCCATTGCCACCTTTGTTATTTGTAGAAGCAGTACAGTTATAGAGAGAGAAAGAGTAGCATGCAATAAAGAGTTAGTTATAATTAATAATATATAAGTATATATATTGATATTCATATTCATACCCATAAACGTTATATGGTATCCCTTGCTGGATAGCATAATGAGGGAAGGTTGCTGCCGATGGAAAAGCTGATCCCACTCCCCCTCCAAACCCTGTCTGGAAAGACCCCATTACTCTAAAGTTCCTTCCACTTCCTCCTGAAAAACAAAAATTATAAATCATCATACCAAAACTAATAATAATAATAATAACAATTTTTATATATTGTATAGTAATTAAAGAAATATATAATGTACATGTTTTGTTCTTTGCTTATTCATTTGTATAATCAGAATAATGTTTGTTTTACTGTAGATACTCATACAAAGTTATTTTCATATAAAATTTAATAATTTTTAACCATTTTTACATAAAAACAAATGATATGCTGTTTGTTTTAATGGTTTCTTTTATAGCGAGTAAGATAAATATTTATATATGTGAATAAGTAGTGATGAAAAAGAAAAAGGTTAGTAAAGGAATTGGAATAAAGTATAATGAAGTAAATTTGCATTGTTTGGGTTCCATGGCTTGCAAGGGACATTTCATGTAGTTGTTTCCCAAAAATTATACATGAAAACCCTCAGTTTGGATAACCAAAAAAAATGGAACTTTCCACTCTGGAAGAATATTCAAGCTTAGTTGCCATGTATGTATTAGCTGTGTGTGTGTGTCTTCCATTCTCATCAAAGAATATATATATAACACACAATCAATGACAACTTGCAAGAGAGGAATATCCATTAATTAGTTAACATGAAGATTTTATGAGTGAGTAGTAGTAGTGGAAGAATATGAACGGGGTTGAGAATTGATATGATGAGAGCATCTTTGAACAGTGACAAACTGATCAAAATGGAAAAGATGTTATGGAACTTTCCCAAGATCTTATATATCATATCAATCACAACCTTGCTAAATTCAGATAAAATACATATATAATAAGAATGAAAGCAGAAGAAATTAAAGAAATAAAAAGAGAATGAAGTTGGTTTTGTATAATTAAGAATAAAACGGACCATGCTTTGGGGTTGAAGGCTTAGATCTCTGGACACCCAAAGAAGCAAGGTTGCAGTTAGCTCTTCTTCCATCAATTACTGGAGCAGCATCCACACAAGCTCTCATGGCAGCTTCTGGTTCGCGAAACGTGACCTAATAAAATAACAAAGTAGCGGTTATGAAATTGGTTCATGTGGATTATTAATTTGAGATCTAAGTGGAAGAGAAATAATGAACATACAAAACCGTAGCCTTTAGATCTTCCGGTGGCTTTGTCAGTGATGACAACAGCTTCCAAGATCTCACCGAATTGCTCAAAGTATTTCTTCATGGTCTCTTTCTGAGTCTCCCAAGCCAAGCCTCCAACAAAAACCTTGGTGTATGTGGTGTCTCCGAACTGCCCTGCCAAATTCACTGGAGTCATCTTCCTTGCTTCAATATATTATTATTATATTCACTCTTGATTAAGCTGATCCACCGATTCTATGATATGATATGATCAAATTCAAACTTCTCCAATCTTCTTGCTTCTTATTATTATCCTTATCTTGAGCTTGCTTGTAGCTAGAGTAGTCAGCAGCTATATTATTATTTGTGTGTCAAGAATAATATGAGTCTATGGACAGAGAGATCTAAGAAGAGAAGACGATGAGAGAGAGAGAGAGAGAGAGAGAAGCAGCTAGCTAGGTTTGTGGGTGGTGGTGGAGGGAGAGGGAGATATTGAGAAGTGAGAAGAGAGAAGAGAGACAATTAGGTCAGAGATCAAAAAGAGAGAAAGCAAAAGTTAGAAGGAAGGAAGGAAGGAGAAAAAAAAAGAAAGAGGAAAGGGGGTCACATAATAAGGACATGAATTATATACACACCATCCCCCACCTGCCTTCCATTATTCAATTTTTAAATCAAACCAAACCCCAATAAACCAACCCTCACTCGGGATCTCATATCCACATATAGTTCTACTTCAACCGGATCTACCGTATCTTATCAAATAAATCATAAATATCATTTATTCCACTTTCCGCCTCTAAATTTTACAATATATATTTTAGCCCCAAACTTTCACAATATTTTCCCATAATTGTGACCGGTGTAATTTTATTTTTTTATTTTTATTTCTAGTATTTTCTAAAAAAAAATGAAAATGCAAACTACACCTGCCCTAAATTTTTTGACATGTTTCAATTGATTATATAAACTCACTTTTTTCATCAATTGACTTAAGAATATGTGTGTGTGACAAAGTGGTATATTTAAGAAAATTCAAGGATAATTTATACATAATTAAAAGCAATTATATCATAGTATATATACATAAAAAATTAGTCATCACGGATAGAAATATATATTTGGTATCTCAGAATTTTTTTTTTTATCATGCTACTAACCAAGTTTAATTATACAAATTTGATTATTCTGTTATGACTGATTTGATTATTTTAAAAGTTAATTATTTTATTAGAAAAATTAATTTATTTGATAACTGATTTAATTTTTAGTATCTGTGAAATATTTTTGCTAAAAGCTTAAGGAAAATATAAACAATGTATTTGTTGAGTAAAAAGATACGTCATCTACATAATTTTGAAGAACTGATTTACACAAAGGAAAAATACAGTGAATTGAGATTAATAATTATACACGGTTAGTTGTGTAGTCAAAACTTTCTACTTATATATAACCATACAAATAGCAAACGAGAGAGTTCATTACAATAATGAATGTACGTAATAATATAAAGTGAGGTGATGTTTATAAAAGAATATATACTTTTAGATGATTTACTATTTACTATAGATCATAATAATTAATTTTATTAATTTTTAAATACCTTTAATTAGCATAAAATACATACTAGTAAAATATTCAAAACAATTATCAAATGAAAAAAAAAAAAAGATGAACTTATTAACGACATCCTAAATAACATTTATATTGTAATTGTAACCATATAGAATTGTAATTATATAAATGAAGTAGAAACATGCACATATTATCCGATTTATGTCATATAATTGATGTCGTATCTCTACGTACTTGTAGCTGTAGGTATATCCTACGTATTTACGCATTAACGAAAGAGAGAGAAAAATACAAAGCGAAAACTGAGCCCTAACGAACAAGATGATGATTATTAACGGTCAGCAGTGAGCAGTTGGAGGCGGTCGAATCCAATAATGGGGTAGAGCGGTTCAGACCGGAAGAAAAGGCGCGTGAGGAATGAGGGGTGAAGAGTGGGAGGTCCACGCGCAATGATGGGGGCGTGGGAGTGGATGATGCAGTGATATTATTATGTTCCTTCGTCTTTGCACTTTCTATTATTTTGAGGAGACATGTGGTGTGGGGTGCATAATTACCCTCACTTCTTTTGTTAATTACCTTTTTGGCCCGACAAACGGAACGGAGTGTACTTCAAATGGCGCCAACAGTGTTCGGTATTCTGTTCTGCAGTGGCGGGAAGTCAACGGTCAAACGTCCAATGGCGGTTGTCTAAAGCATATACTGTCATTCATACTGACCACACTGATGAGTGATCCCATGCGTCTACGGTTTTTTATTAAACTATATTTTTGTGCAGACGTTTTAAAATATTTTGTAGAATCATATAATTACACTATATAATTAAATATATATATAAATTTTTTTTATTTATAATATATTAAAATTAAATTTTTATTTTTATAATTTTTTAATCTTATTTGTATTTTAAATACTTTAAAATTAATTTAATATTATTTTATTATTAATTCAGTAAAAGTTATTAATAAAATTTAATGAGATATATAATAAATATTTCGTGCAACAAATTTTTTTGACATTATTGTTGTTAATGAATTAAAAACTAGTTAAAAATAATAAAATTAAAAAACACAATTCAAAAAGTAATTTGTAAAAATTTATAATTTATAATCTTTCTACTTTGCATTATTATCAAATTCTTATATTTATATAAAATTATGTACTTTTTTTTTATCAAATTACCACCGAAAAAATTAGAATTCGGAAAGATATAGATTCTTTGTTAATATTTAAAAAATAAAAAATAAAGAAATATTAAGTATTTTTAAAATAAAATAAAACAAAAATATTAAAATTAATATGAATATTTATTCTAAAGGTTTAAAACAATTTTTTTTTTTCATTCAAGGCCAGGATTTTGAGAAATGGTTGACAAATTATATATTTTTTAAAAAGGACTAATTAGCTTATTAACTAATAACTTATGACTGCAACTAAAACATAACAAACTAATAGACTAATTACATCAGCATATTTAGTAATTAAACTATCATAATTTAGCTTAGATTCTAATAGAATGACTGTTGCAACAACTTGAATTATATCCGGGTGAAAAACTAATTGGAGTTCTTAATAAGTGACATGCATGAGAGGAGGCCAAAAGACAAATGGGTCGTTGGTGGTACTGCTGGGTCAGTAATAATTAAGGACTATGAAGCAACAATAGCGATGATGTCGGTAAAAGGTGGCAGTGATGCTAGTGTCTATGGTTGTGGCTGCATGATGAGTTAGGTGATGGAGAAGAAATTAAAGCTTAAAAATAAGATGAAAATTTAGTAATTTTATATGATGAGTGAGGTCCAAATAACTGGCTGGAGAGACCAAATAACCTTTTCTTCGTTGTGGTTTGAAAGGGCATGGAAGAATGGAGAGTGTTTTCTTAAATTTGATTTAGTGGTTGAAAAAAAAAATGAAAATTGAACAGAAAAAAGGGGACATTTTAGTACTTGATAGGACCAGCTATCGTCTATCCTCCACCATAAAAGAAACAACCCAATTTTTAAAAACTATGAGAAAAATGTTTCTCAAAATCATTTTTATAAATGGTATCAATACTTAGTTTATTATTTTTTTCACTTTCATATCTTTATTCTAATCCTTAAATCTAATGACGAATTTAAAAAAATTAAATATTAAAAGTAAAAATATACAAAGATAAAATTCAACTACAGAAATATTTATAATTTGAAATTACTGTTTCATATCTCAATTAAATTTTTAATGAATTGATTGCCTCATTAAAAAAATATACAAATATAAAATAATGAAAAGTAAATTTATAATTATTCTCCTCTCATTGTTTTGAATTTGATAAAATGTCAGTTTTTTTTTTTTATATATGCTCTTAAATAACTATTTAAATAATCATTGTCTTTTACTCAATTGTGACGTTTATTTTTTACAATATTCATGATATAAAAAATATTTGTAAACAAAACAATTGCTACAGGAGAAACTATTTAATCATTAATTAAAATAAAGAATGTATTTTCTTATCTCACTCATTTTTTTGGAAAAATATTAATAATTTATTTATATTTAGAAAACTAAACTTCAGTTAATTAGTTTGCTAGTGTTACAAAGTTCATTATCACTACAAGTATGCTTTTGGGTTGCTTTTTATTTTTTTATATAACATAATAATCATAGATAGAATTATAGTTTAGTAGTTAAAAAAAAGTAAGGATTATAACTTCAAGATTCCAAATTTGACTTCCCACAATAATTATTTTAAAATTAATTTTATAAAATTGTGGGAGAGATAAATATGAAGGAGGCCAAAAAGAGCGTAAAAAAAAATCAAAATACAAATCAAAACTATTCTCATTTATCTATTGCTAGCTAGTTTTAATACGAGATCAAATTTAATAAGATAATTTTAACTCTATGTTAAATAAATTTTCTCTAACATAAAAAATAAGAAGAAAATGAAATGAATTATATTTTATTATGAAGATAAATAAAATATAATAATAAAGGCGTATATATACATTTACTATATTGTTTTAGCTTTTAAATTAAATTGATTCTTAAGATAACAGTTACTTTTTAATTGTATATATAAATAATAAAAAATGTTGGATGAAAAAGTATTTTTTTTTTTTTTGGTGACTGGATGAAAAAGTATTTTGCATCTTTTAAAACAAATACATACGGAATTCTATAAAATCAATACAAAATTTTTTTAATCTAATACAAATAAAAGAAAAGCACAAAATGTTATTTTAATATTTTTTATTATTTTAAAATTTAATTTTAATACAGTATTAGTATAAATAATTATATATTATTATATCATAAAAATAATTATTTTTTTATATTAATTATATAAATAATTATCTAAACAAATAAATGTGATTGAATAATTATATAAAATGTTTTACATATTAAGGAGCCTCAAAATGTTTTAATCATCACTTAATTAAAAATTTGGTTAAAAAACTCACCTAGCATGCATGCATGCATCGGATTGTGAGAATAATCCACATAATAAGTTGCATCTGACGCAGTATTTAATATATCTTCCAGATTAATGCCATAAAAAATGTTGGAATTCTGAAGCTTGCAAGGAATATATGCATTATAATACTGGACAAAAAGAATATCTAGAGAAAAAAAATGTTTGGATATAAATAAATTGCCGGATGTAAAATCAATTATACAATTTAATCATCATTTTATATATATAAAAAATATTATGGGTGTATCTGATTAAGAATTTTTAACTTACGACAGCTACCGGATTAATTAGCGCTGACGATGGACGATGAAATTCTTTAAATAGAGTTTGATCAGAAAGCATATTTGATGATTATGACGGGGTTCGTTGCATCCAGCATGAGCTGGAGGGAGTAGGTTTTATAAAATGCCAAACGATCTTTCCAGAGACATATGCAAGTTATGAAGTTGATCAATTTAAACTCATATTTTTTAGGGTAAATTATATAAATAAATTAATTGAAAATTAAAATTACACACATATACTAAATTGAATTTAGTTACATGCATGTTTTATTTGATTTTTTATGTAAATGGAATCAATTAAATTTGATTTATATTTTTTTAATATAAATTAAAATAATTAGATTTAATTTTGTATATATATGCTATATTAATAGTAAATCGATTTACTACTAATACACAATAAATATATATATATATATATATATATATATATATATAAAATTCGAATTAACTTGATTCGATTTATTGTTGTTGTACAATAATATATACATATTGATTCGATTTATTACTAATACAGATTATTGACATTTTTATTTTTAATAAATTAATTTTATTAACTTTAAAATATAAATATCAATGAAAAAATATTCTCATTTAGATTCAAATAAAATATCAAAAAAATCAAAACGAATAATAATAGAAAATTTAAATTTTGTATTTTCGTTCAAATTCCAAAAAAATTATATTCTTACAAATTTATAAATTCAAAACGAAACAATAAATAATTTCTAAAATTTCGTTAAAAATCACCTTTTGACTCATTAACGTCTAAAGAATCATTATCAGAATTTTTTATGTTAAAAAAATTAATATAAAGTATAACACTCTAAGATAGGACTGACAATTGGTAGGATATGGTAGAATTTGGACTCTACCCTAACCCTATTCGCAGGTTAAGAGTACTCTCAAGCCCAATCTTATCGCACCTTAAAGTTCTAAACCCTACCCTACTCGATTCTACTCGTAGAAAAATTAATTTCTTTCAAAAAATATATAATTCAATCATTCCAAATTTCACACATATTAATAAAACAGAAAATAAAAAGCTAAGTTCAAATCAAAATAATAAAAAAATACAATCTTAAAAAAATCTAACATAAAATTACAAATAATATGATCATCAAATTCTTAATAAATTTAAAATAACACAAATAAAGAGAAATGTTTTGTCACACTTATTATAAAAAAAACTAAATGTACTAAATTAATAATTTAAATAATTAGCTTAATGGTTACTCTAAGTATTTATAAGAGAAAAATTGTAGATTCAACACGCACTTCCTTCACTATACACGTAATTTTCACATATATATTATATAATATATTAACGGTATGGGTAGAGTAGGATATACTCGTGAGTAGGATATATATTGTCGATCCTACTCCAAGGTGGTAACAAATAGTTATATGTAATTTGTGAAATAATTAAAATGTTATATTAATTAAATTATCATTTAATTTGTGAAATTAAATGTAGAATGAACGCTTTAATGACGTTACTTTTAACTTAAACTTATTATTATTTTATATATATTTATACAATATGAGTAATACCGTCGGAGATTATTGAAACTAATTTAATTAATATAATATTTTAATTATCTCACAAATTATATATTGTAAATATAGTTAATTTTTTTATATTGTAATTATCTGTTATTTTTTATTTTAAAAATTTAAATTTAAATTTCTATGTCACTTTAGAAGACTATACTGTATATTAACCAAGGTTCTGAAAATCGGACCGGACCGGCCGGTTTGACTGGTTTAACCGCGAATCGGCACTACAAACAGTCCGGTCCTCATATAAAAACCGTCCAAACAAAAACCGTTTAAGAACCGGCAAACCGGTCAAAAACCGGCCGGTTAGACCGAATCGGTGACCGGCCAGTTATGCTAAACGACGCCGTTTTATAATTAAAATAACAAATAAAAAACGGACCCGACCCGACCCGCTCGTTTAGCACGGAGCACCCCACCCCCCTTTCTTCCCCCGACCCCATTCATTCATTCCCCCTTTCTGAATCATCTCCAATGGAGAACGGAGAACCCTAGCCGCCCTGAACCATAGCCCCCCTGTCGCCATCCTTCGTCCCCTGGTGTCGCCATCCTCAGCCCCAGTAACCCTCAAATCTCCATCGTCGCCTTCGCCTGGTTCCTGCCCAGTAGCCCTCCATCTCCATCCTCTGCTCATCTTCTCAACACCAGCACCGCAGCATGCAGTCAACACCGGTAGCCCTCCATCTCCATCGCGCGGTCCTCAACAGTCAACACTCAGCACCGGTAGCCCTCCATCGACCCCAGGTCAGTGACTCGTCCTCTGCTCATCTTGTTTGTTCTTCACCTCTGCTCATGTTCTTCCATCGACCCCGGTAGAAACCTTGCATGAAATTGATACTCTGTGAAGTGTGAACTTCCTCTGTGAAGTGTGAACTGTGGCTGTGGCTAATCAATTTAATCTCTGTGGACTGTGAACTGTGGCTGTGAACTGTGGCTGTGGCTGTGAATTTGATACTATGTGCAGTATGAACTTCCTCAGTAGAAAGTAGAAACCTTGCATGAAATTTATAATCTGAAAATTAACTTCCTGTTTGTTGCACAATTTCATTTTGTTTGTCAATTTGTGTTTGATCCTTGGCTCAATTTCTGTTTGCTGCTGAGCATAGGAAATTAATAATCTGAAATTAAGCAGCCTAGTCTTCTATTTTGCTTCATCTGTGAACTGTTCAATTTCTATGAATTTGCTCTGTGAACTCTTCAATTGCTGGAATTTCATCTGTGAACTATTCAATTTCTGTGTATGTTCATTGTGATGTGGCTGTTTTTACTTTTTAATTTCATATATGTTTTATTAATTTCAGTTATGGAAGATAGTATTAATCAATTTCTGTGTATGTTCATTGTGATGTGGCTGTTTTTACTTTTTAATTTCATATATGTTTTATTAATTTCAGTTATGGAAGATAGTATTAATCAAGAAGCAACTGCTGATAACAATGCTTTTGTGAATAATAACATGCCTGCCGATACTCCACTTCCGAATGATGCTGCTAATCCTAATTCCCGTAGTGCTAACGATAGTCAGTCACAAGGTTCTTCTAACCTTAGGGGAAAAACAGATTTAGCTTGGAAAAACAGATTGAGTTTGGATTTTGATAAGATATGTATTTGGTTGATGATATTTTATGTAGTGTTTTAAATTTCGAAGATATTTTAAGATTTATATCAGACTATAATTATATTTTAGGATGTGTATTTATAATTTATATATTATTCTATTCTAAAACGATTTTTTCGGTTGAACCACCGGTTGAACCGGTTGGACCAATAAACCAGTAAACTAGTGACTAGAGCGGTTTGATTACCGGTCCGGTTTTCTGAACCTTGATATTAACTTTTTTAACATAAAAAATTTTGGTAATAATTTTTTAGATGTTAATGACTCAAAATATTATTTTTAACGAATTTTGAGAAATCGTTTATTGTTCCATTTTGAATTTATAAAATTTGTAAAAATATAAATTTTTTGAAATTTGAACTAAAACATAAAATTCGAATTTTTATTCTTATTCGTTTTGATCTTTTTTATATTTTATTTGAATCTAAATGGAGGGTATTTTTTATTGACATATATGTTTTAAAGTTAATGAATAACTTAAAAAATTAAAAAATGTCAATAATCTGTATTAGTAATAAATTGAATCAAACTGATTTAATTTAGTATGTATGTGTTGTACAATAGAAAATTGAATCAAGTTGATTCGATTTACATATATATGTTGTATTAGTAGTAAATCGAATTTGATTTAATATTAGTATAACATATATACACTAAATCGAATCCAATTGATAGATTCGATTTATATAAAGAATCAAACGAGACATGCATATAATCAAACGTAATTTTAATTCTCAATTAATTTATTTATGTAATTTATCCTATTTTTAATATGGTCAATAAAATTTTATCTATTTATATATCTTTATCTAATATGTTAAATATTTAGAAAATATAATTTTATTATATGGTATCAAATTTTTTAAAATCTATGACGATCTAGAATATTCTCATCATTCTTTTAAATAACGATATAGTATTAATTAATTTAGTGTAAGATGAAAGTAGAGTTATATATATATATATATATATATATATATATATATATATTACGTTAAAAAATATAAAAAATTAACTTTTATTGTTAGATAATATTATTCGATATTTTTAAAATTTAAAAATTTTTATATTTTAATTAGGATTTAAAACTAAAAATTATTATTTAAAAATAAAATTTAAAACAAATAAAATAATTTTAAAATAAATTATTGATATTTTAACTAAAAATAATTCTTCCTAACATTCGTCTTTCATATTTTAAACTCAAACATATGAAAAACATAATAAATATACCAATTTAATAAGATGTCAATCAAAATTATTATCTAAAGTAAATTTTTTTTTGTGAAGAGCAGTCCATAAAAAATTATTTGTATTCAATTTGATCAACCAAAACTTTTTAGATACTTTGGCAATATGTTTAAAATGCAGAGATAGCAATGAAACAATTCTTCACGTCTAAGTGTAATACGGGTTCGCTTCTGAGATTGTCTTCCTCTCCTTTTGTGAATGATATAATGCAAAATAGAATCATGGAATTTACAGTCTAGTAGCAAACGGTAAGTAGAGGTATTGGAAGAAAACAATCTTCTATAACTCTCTTTGCATTTATGTATTGGGCATTGTGAAAGACGAAAAATTTGGAGGTCTTTAAAAATGAAAAGCTAACGGCAACAATAATTGTAAAAACAACAAAGAAACTCTAGCAAAGAATGACTCAAGTTATAGAGTATCATTTTTTGTGAATCCCTAATCTCTTCTATTTGTTTTCTTTTTGCTAATATTTAGTGTTTACTAAAGTGAGAAATCCCCTTTTTTTTTTGTCCCTGTATATAATGGACAGTATATTTCTTTTTTACAAAGCAATGCAATTACATAGCTTTAAAAAAAAAACAACCAACTTCAACCAATAAATAAATAAACAAACCTAATCACTTTTAATTTTTTTTGTAATGACTATTTTACCATTTTTATTTTTTTTCTTCTATCCACCACTGCAATTTCATCCATCCATATCCAGCTACCACCTCTTGTCACCTACCATCATCGGCCACCTACGGTCATTTGTCGCTTCTGGCCACCTGTTTGTCGATCATGCCTTAAATCACTACAAAAAAAATGTTGAATACCATCGAATTTACTGACGGATTTACCAACAAAATTCGCCAGTAACATGCTTATCGTTGGAATTACTGTCAGAATAAATCCGGCGGTATAAACCTCGCCGGTAATTATTTATCGGCAGATTTTTTCATTCATTGCTAATTACTGTCGGAATATTTTCGCTGGTAATTTTTACCATCGGATTTTTCTCCCGATAAATCCGTCGATAATATATTATTAATTAATAATTAAATTAATAAATACCAACGGATTTAACCGACAGTAAATTTGACGATAAACTTAAATTTAAATTTTTTTTAAAATGTTTAAAAATTAATATATAATTCATACATATTAAACAGCTGACTTTGAAACTTGAGGGTAAAATATTTAATGATACAACAACAAATTTAAGCAAATAAAAAGAATTTACAAACAAAACTAAAAAAAAATCCTAAGAAACTAGAACAAAGAATTTACAATTTCAGCAAGTAAACACAATTTACAAACAGAATTCAATAAATAAAAACTCTAAGGCTTGAAAATTTTAAAAACCTTAATAAACAAAGAATCAGAATAAAGAATGAACAAATTATACCTATACTCCATTAAAAGATGCAGCCACGGAGGTGCAGATTGAGAGAGATGGAGCATCACGTCCGGCACAACGACATGAACGACGAAGAGACTGAAGACAACAGGGGACAATGCACACATAATCCATGAATGTAATAAGTAATGTTGAGTTTAACGCAGCAAAATTATAATTTTTTTTGTTTCAATTTTTGTAAAATAATAATTAGAAGAAAAATAGAGCTAGAAATTAAGTATGATCTGGTAGTCATCTAGAAAATAATTATCAGAAGTGGCAGAGAAAGCAAGAGACAAACTCAAGACTATCTAGATAGCAAAAGCGGTTTAGTCAAACACACCATTAATATTAGTAGCAAGCATTTTATGTATAAAAATTATTAAATTTTATAGATAAGGGGAAAACATCAGGAAATGATAATATTATTGAATAACTTACCACATCTTTAAGGTTATCTGGTTCTATACGAAGCTTTGCTGGTAAACTTCGTGATTGGACATCAATAGTTGTCGCTTGTATAATTTTCCGTTTGATAGCCTGCTTTGTAGCTTCAGCAACTCGATCGCTCAGCTTCTAACAAAATATCGAAAGAAATTAACTGCTGAATATACTATTCTCCATTTTCACTACAAACAACCTGAACTTTACTGTCAATAGGATATTTATCTTGAGGACCAGAACTGCTCTCCACTCCTAAGAGTGAAATATCAAAAGCAGTTAATTATGATCATGAAAAAAATATTACATTTAAATAATTTCAATAATTTGAAATGAGCACTTGCTCATGTAATTTCAATTCACCAAAGGGCTGTTAAGTTTAGTTGAAAAAGTAAAGTAGCTTACGCTTTAAAGACAATATCACAGTATGTTACACCATTCAGATTCAACAATCAGAATAGCAAATAAGACATACCACTTTATTATCCTTATGTTTTGACAAAGTAGAAGGTGCATTATTAGCATTTGGACCAGTATTTGAACCACAAATTTCATTATCTTGTTCAATTTCTCGAGTGCAGAGCAACCAATTCATATTCATAATCAGCAAAACCAATTCATAAACCAATTCAAAATTAACAAAATCAACATATTCATAGTTAGCAAACCCAATCTCTAACCTAATTCAACGATAACATTTCAACCATTTCAACATTATAAGTTCAACCTCTTCCATATTCTAATCAATGAATCAGCTATTATACTACAAGAAAAATGCTAAGTACCATCGGATTTAGCGGCAACAATTACAGTCAGACTTAGCATCGGATTTTAGCGACGGGTTTGATGAGGAATTCATCATGTCAAAATAATTACCGACGGATAGTCACTTCTGATGGTAAAACCGCCGGTAAATTTCAGCGAAAAACCATAACAAATAGGCGCCAACTTTAGCGTCAGAGTTACCGTCAGAAGAATTCGATGGTAGACACGTTTAATAGAATGCTGCGTTTTGGTGATCCGGCCCGCGTTACGGTCGAAAATATCCACCGAAAAATCCGACGGTAACTGTGCCCTAAATTGGAGCCGCAAACCCCCTTCTCCCTCATTTCAAATTCACTCACTCACTCACTCACACACTCTCTCTCTCTCTCTCTCTCTCTCTCTCTCTCTCTCTCTCATTCTCTAACTTCTTACCTTTGTCTCTCTCTCTCTAACCTCTCATCCTCTCACTCTCTCTCTAACCTACTCATATCTCCTCTTTGTCAACCTCTTCTGCTTCCCACTGCCTCTGATGCTGCCATTGCTGCTGAACGTCCCTGCCGCCGCTGCTGCAATGTCCCTGTCACTTCTGCTTCTGCTTCCACTGCACCTCCACCCCTCTTCTCTATTTTCTCTTGTTATGCATTAAGGTTTCTTGTTTGAACTCTGTTTATTTTAAATTCTGTTATATCAAGTTAATTAATTAGTTATTAGAGTTAGTAAGTTTAATTTTCTGTTTTAGTAGATTTAGGTAGTTAGGATAGGTTAGAATAGATTATATTAGACTCTGAGATTGCTAAAAAATGTTAGATTATTGAGTTGTTTGCTTATTACTGCTACTGAAATCGTCTGAAAAATTCTTGACAGTATTAATAATGATTGAGCTGTTTGTATGTTACCTTAATAATGATTGAAAAAATTAACCGGTTGAGAAGGGTTGATGGATATTTGGTTTGGATGGAACCCTCAAAGGGTGGCGAAATCTGAATTTTAGGGGAGACTCTGTCAAAATTTTTATAAGATTTTTAGTAAAATCGAAAAAATTAAAATTATGTTTTCGAAATTGTTATAATTAATTGTTGGGTTGCTGTATTTTTGTGCAATTGTTCATTGGATAATTATTTTTGTCTTAGTTTATGCTTTTATTTTGTTAAGTTGGTGTTATGATAAATATTTATGGCATTTTTACAAGAGAACTACATATGTATATATTCATTTTGGTTCTTATGAAAGAAAATTTTCTCCGTTGTAATTAGTATTTTATTGCTCTATAGACACTTTGTAGTTTGTTAAACTAACCAAAATACTTATTCATTCTAATTTAATTATTTTGAAACTAAAATACTATGTATTTTTTCTTAATTTACTAAACTAAAACACTTTTAGAATTCTTTGTTATTTCTAGAGTTTCTTCTTATGTTGTTATTTATTGGTATTTGTTATGTTATTAATATATTCGCTGTACAGATATAACGATATGTAGCAGAAGTCGGTCGAGTGGGTCATGTGGTCGTGGTAGACAGTGGGCTTCCACCAATCCCTCAGGGCTGCCCAGTCATTTCCCTCTACCCCGGCTACCCCGTTGACCTATGTGACGTCACAGGCAGGTCCATCGGACCAGCAATTCATCATCGTCCCAAATCCGAACTGGGTGTCTCCTTCTGCTATGCCCTCTGTTGATGCAGCAATAACGTCGACAGAGCCCGCGGTGGGTGATTCCTCCAATGCTTCCGCACAGGATGCCCCTCCACCACCGCCCGTCATCTGGCTGAGGATTTGACCCGATGGCATGTAGTCGTGAGTTTAATTTTTAATATTAAGTTTGTTTATGTTAAATTTATTTATCTTAACATTGTTTATCTTATGTGTTTGTTAATGCGAGCTTTTTTCTCTTATAGGTTTGCACCAAACCCCAATGCTTACACATAGGAGATATCCGAGGTCATTAAATCCATGTACGATCACCCGTGACCGACCTACATGCAGATCCCGGCTTAGACTAGTGAGCGTTAGTTTCAGAAGTGGGCGGTAAGAATCCAATTTGGTTTGAATTAGTTAACTGCATTTGAACTCTATTTTATTGCACCTAACTAATCTTGGTGAATTACTTTGTGCAGTTAAAATTCATATGGGATGCATAACACAATATCATGATTAAGAAGATCTATGACCACCGGGCAGCCAAACGACTTCAGCAGATGATAAGCAACATTCGTCAGGGGAAACACCACCGGACATTGTGGATTCGTCCAAACATCAAGCTTGAACTGGAGGCCTATTTTAGATAGAATGACGGGTTCAAGCGTCACCGTCTGATAAATGTCGCTAACAGAGCTTCGCCCAGATCGTCGAGGTATACGGGTGGGTCGGTGACCTTCATGAAGACAAAGACCATACTGGTAATAATTTTGGCATTGTTTAATATTTTAGTAGTTACTTGAATTAGTTTTTTAATTTCTTCATTTATTTTATAAGAATGTAATTGATTTATATGCATTCTAGTTTTGAATATGATCTTTGGTGTTAGCATTGTTCTGTTGTTATGTACTTATATAGTCTTATATGAACTGAGCTGAGCTGAACTGCTTCGTTGGTTTAATTTCCTTTTTGATTATCAAGTTAACCAATTAGTTAGTAGAGATTAGTTAGTTTAATTTTCTATTTTAGTGAATTTAGGTGGTTAGAATAGGTTAGATTAGACTCTGAGATTGCTGAAAAATTTTGAATTATTGAGCTGTTTCTTGCTTCCTACTGTTGAAATTGTTTAGAAAATACTTGACTGTATTAGTAATGATTGAGTTATTTGTATGTTACCTTAATAATAATTGAAAAAATTAATAAGTTGAGAAGGGTTTATGGATATTTGATTTTGATAGAACTCTTCAAGGATGGCTAAATCCGAATATTAGGGGAGACTCTGTCAAAATTTTTATAAGATTTTCAGTAAAATCGAAAAAATTAAAATTAGGTTTTCGAAATTAGAATAAAGATTTCCTATATTTTGGTTCATATATATTTTTCTATCATTGTTTAATTTGTTCGTTTATTTTATTACTTGGTTGATATATTAATTTGTTGTCCAAGCCGTTGGATCGTGAGGATATTGGCGGAGACCTTCAAATATACCCATACCTTGAAGGCAAACAAGCAGAGATTTGGTTTAAAGTCAATTATTTAACTATTATCCTAATCACAACTAATATGTGTTTCGCAGGAGGAGTACACGCAGAGGTTGGAGGCCGTGACCCAGCAATCTCAGTCGCCTAATGGGGCCGACGAAATCGGCTCCGAGACCTCAGTGGTGGATCTTGATAGGATTTGGCTCGAGATTGTCTCTGAACCCCACAAGAATCACTACTTCGGGTTAGGGTCGTTCTTCGCCAATGGCCTCTGCTCCTCCGCGTTGATAGCTTTCTCTGCCTTTGCCTCTGCCACCAGCCTTGCTGATCCCCAGGAAGTTGTTGACTTCAGGGAGGAGGTGCAGAAGCTAACACAGAAACTGCACCAGCAGGTGGAGCAGTCTGAGCAGAGGTATCAAGAGATTCTTGCATGCGTTGCCGTTAGCTCGGACCTGACGGAGAAACTGGAGCAGCTTAAGCGGTTGCGGTAGCAGATAGAGGAGTACAGCGAGCAGATGTGCGCTGGAGGCAGCGGCGCTGTTGGTAGGGCACCAACGGCATCACCTACTCTACTGCCTCAGCATAGGGACCACGAAGCCGCCTCCGCCGCCGACGAAGACAAATATTACTAGGATCTATAGAGTTTAAGGTTTTATGCATTTTTTGTCTACTTCATTGTATTCTACATTTGTGACATTTTATTTTATTCAAACTATTTATTTTTTAATAAAATAATTTGTTGATTTCTGGCAACTTTAAATTTCTATTAACAATTTTGTTAACAAGAGTGTACTAATTGTGGCTTAACTATGCCAAAAAATTAAAAAAATAAAATTAACATTACCGTAGGATTTACCATCGAATAAATGCGACGGTAACTTGGCGCCTAAACACATGAAACGATGCCAAAGTTACCGTCAGATTATCCGACGGTAACCATCAACACAATCCGCCGGTAAGCAGTTTTTGACGAGGTTTATACCGTCAATCCAAGGACGACAGTAAATCCGACGGTAATCTTTTTAGCGGCAGATTTATTTGATTAATCCGACGGTAAACTCGACGGTACTCAACGTTTTTCTTGTAGTGTTAAAAATTAATATAGAATATTTGAATAACTAAAAAAAACTTACATGTTGATTGTTGCTGTAGCTGCAGAATCCAGTAGTGCAGTGCAGGCAGCAACACCCACAGAAGAGAGGGAATGGAGGATTGGGGACGCGGTGCGGCGCGATGAGACGCGAACACTCACCAGGCGTTGGGTGTAGTGATGGCGGATGAGAAGAATACGAGACAGAGGGAGCAAGACAGCTAGCGACGAGCATGCGAGGGGAGACGAGCGAAGGAGGCACGACGAGACGCGAGCGTGCGTTGGATCCAGCGAGAGCACACGATGCGGTGTATTTGGAGGAGACGCGAGCGTGCAGTGGATCCGGCGAGAGCACACGATGTGGTGTATCCAGAGGAGACCGATTCGCGAGCACACGATGTGGTGGATTCGGCAAGAGGCGCAACGACGGAGGCAAGCGAGTGGTGGCGGTGAACCGAGGTGAGAGTGAGAGGGCTGGGGGAGAGGGGGCGGCGCTATGCCTCAGTGTGTGGGAGTGGGAGTGAGAGAGAGTAATGCAAAAATGACGGGGGAAAGGGTTTGCAATTTGAATTTAGGACAAGAAGATTATCGTCAAATTTACTGGCAGATAAATTCATCCGCCGGTAATACTTTGCGAGTTACCAAAACGCAGCGTTGCACTAATCAAGGTTACCAGCGGATAAATCTACCAGTAAATCCGGCGGTAGTGCTCATGCCAATTTTTTCTTTTTTTTCCTTCCATTTATTACCAGCGAATTTATCGTCGGAAATCAAATTCGACGGTAACTTTTTTTACCTAATAAATTTATTGTCAAATTCGTCGATAAATCTGCCGCTAACGTCTGACACTAAATCTGACAATAAATTCGACGGTATTCAATATTTCTTTTTGTAATGAATTCTAAATTCTAAATCTTAAAATCTAAATTTTAAATCCTAAATTTTAAACCTTAAATTTTAAATTCTTAACTCTAAATTTTAAATCCTAGATGTTAAACTCTAAATTTGTTTCACTTTGTTTTATCACTTTTAGATATTCTTTTTACTTAAATTTTAAATGTTTTTATTGCTCCTAATTTTTTTTTTAATATTCAATTGGTAGTTGTTGATTTATTAGCTGAATTAGTGTTGGTTCCTAAGCTTTTTTCTAAATGTACTATTATTTATATATCTATGTTTAACAGCCATAACAGATGGAGGGGTGCTCCAGCTCGAAGTATGTACTAAAACTAAATAATAAAAGTAGAAAAGGTTTCAATAATTCTAAATGCAATAAGCAAATTAAGGAAGGCTGACTCGATAGCTGGCAGAAGCTCACCCAACCCAATTATTTAAGCTGGCTCATTATGCTCCATAGATTTACGCTAATTAATTAAAGAAGGGGCACCGTGGTCCAAATATATTTTCCAAATAAGAAAGGGCGTTGCTAAGTCTCTTATTTTGGTTTGTTAAATTGGTTAATTACCTTTCAGTTCCCCCTAATTTAACAGGAAAGTATGCACGTCTGCATATGTAATCGGACTCTCGAGTCGCTGGTCAAAATTATTTGTTAATATTTTTTTCATTGTTCTAGTTCTTTTTATCTTTTTCTTGGATTAATAGTAATAATTAGGGGGTGCAAATGGGCCAGATCAAGTAATTTTAAATGATATTTGAGTTTATTTTTGAGATTTTTATCTAATTTTAGACCCAATAAAATTATATTATTTTTAGACCACACTAAAATTTGATTTAGACCGGATGATGCCCGAATATTAATAATTTTATGTCAAAAATTTATGATGCACTTATTTATAAAGAAAAAAAATATACTTATTATCGAAAAATTTATATTCATACTTAAATTTAAATTTGTCTATAAATTCTAATTTCATACTTCTTTGATCTATTTTTTAATTCAACAAATGTGATTAAAAATAAAATAATAAATTTATAATTAATATAACATAATATTAGAATTAATTTAAAATATATATACATTTTTAGTCTCCTAGAGTATACATAGACAGGATGAAATCGAATTTACCTTAACTCAAATTTAATATTAGACCCAATAAAATCACACTAAACTAGTCCCAAAATATCCAAGTCCAAATCAAATTTTCAGACCAATCTATATTATGTGCACTCCTAGCAATAATATATAATAGGAATAAGATTTTCTAACAAAATTGGATTACAACCGATAATCGACATCTTAATTCTCAGAGAAAAAAACAAAAAAAAAATTATATAATCTAAGTGTTTATTATTTGGTTTGTATTTTTGTTTTTTATTTTTATTCTCAACAATTTTTATTTTAAAATTTAGTAAAATTAAATTAAAGAAAAAATAATAATTTTTTTTAATTTTATTTTTTAATTTTTATAAAATTCTTAAAATAAAAACATAAATCAAACAAATCTTAAGAATTTTTAAAAAAGAAATACTATCAAAAGATGCAAAATAAATTTTAAATGACTCTAGATATTAAAGGAAAAAATTAAAAAATATTTATTTTCATGTGAAATTGCTAATTGAGAACTATTAGATATTTAACATATTTAACTAAATTATTATTTAATATTATCAACTAACAACTTTATATAAATACAACTTCACACGAATACAATTTTATGTGAGTTTCCACCAATATTAAATAACGCTTAAATTAGCCTCAAGCGCTCTAGTAAAAATATGCAAACGGATGACCAACTAGATTCTGATTTTCTATTACCTGTTCCTTTGCGACATCTTCATCTTTGCAAAGGATATATTTTCGCATAAATAACCAAAATATTTACAATACAACAAAAATCATTTTTAATGACAAATTTTAATGACAATAATATAATGATCATGATATATTTTATAATAATTATATATTTTTTTGCAGTTATATATAATTATCGTTAAAATCTTTTAACAATAAAATATAAGACGACTAATATCTAATTGTTAACTAATATATTGACGATTATTTTTATTGTCATTAAAAATAAAATAAATAACTATTAATAAAAAGTGATTTTTTTTCAACAGTATATATTAATACAAGAAACTCTATAAAAAAAAATAACTACAACATAATTAGGATAATCATTTCTACCAAAAAGAGCAGAGAACAACTCATTAATAGAACAAAAATCACAAAACCATACAGCTATAAAACAAAAACACTTTGATGAATTATTATGTCTGAATTTAGACACGATACTTATTAATATTCGTCCAACAAACACCCAAGATTAAAAAATTGGACATGAAGGATGAGAAAGATGAAATTATTTCTGCAAATTCACAGTAAACACATCAAAAGATTACAAATAAGGAAAACAGAAAAGGAATTAATTAATTCCTCAATTAGCTTTTTTAATTAAAATGTTATTTGAACAATCTTGCAGTTAACTCAACACGAGTTTCGATGCAATTTTGCATTGATCGAATGAAGGGACAAAAAATCCTTTGGACACAAAACTCACCCTATATTGCCCAAATAAAATTTCGTGCATGGAACGTATGAACACTACATACTACATAGAGCATGCATGACCAAAATTTGTTTGTGATTTCTTCAGATTGATTTGATAAATCAAAGAATGGAAATCAAGTACCAGCTAGTCCTACTTTTCCACCTGCATGACCAGTGTTTATTAATCGACCTTTCATGCATAAACACCCTCTGATTTTAACTTGTCTGTCACTAAATCCTAGTAGTTTCAATATATAACCTAAAACCATATACAATTATAATTATTATGATATACGAGTGTGCCTATTATTATGATGCAAGGAGATGCAACAGCATCTTAGATGAGTAATCATGTGCAAGCATTATTTTTCTTTATTTTGGGGGCATTATCTATAATCCCATATAAGTCACATGCCATGCATGGTCCATCTCTGTATGAAATGGTGCATGCATTGTACTGAAGGAGTGAGTTTCGTTGTAAATTAAAGTAGTCACTAGTCACTAGCCAGCCCCAACATATCTTGAAAGTTGAAAGCCAAAACCCTTTTCTTTTCATGGAAAAAACAAAAATCTTAACTCTTGCATTAACTGCATCTAACCCTAATCATCAATTATTAATCAAAACTCTGCGGTCCCATCTCATCAACAATATCTGAACGACTTTAACAATTCTGCTCTTCCACCTTTAAAAAGAAAAATAAAAATAATGAAGATAATCAGTGGTCGTTGTCCTTTTGCTTTCTCACTCCTAATTAGTATGTTTTTAATCATGTATGTCATTTCTAAGTTAATTATTGTTTCTTTTCTAAAAGAAAATTATGTACTATATATATTGTTTTTGAGCTTGTAGATAACCTGATCCTGACTTACAATGAAATTAATAATTTCCCAGAGTTTTTACCTCAAAAACAAAGTATTAAAGAATTATACTTCACTTGCGTATAACTACTATTTGGAGAGCTATTACAGAATTCTAGTCACAGGTTTTAATGTACTTGAAGATTAACGTAATGACTTATTTTAATTTTTAACACAAATTTCAAAAAAAAATGCTACATATCCTGCAAATAATATCATTATGAATCAGTATTTGACTAATAATAATTTATACTTATATTTATAAAAATTTAAATACATAAATATATAATTTATAGTTATATTTATTAAAATTTACACACATGAATTAATACAACTTATATTTGTATTTATTAAAATTTGTAAAAATAAATCAATAAAATTTATTTATTGAAAATAATTTAATATTTGTACTGTGATGAAATACTAGCCAAAATTATTAAAAACTACTACCTTTCAAGATGTTCTGCAAATCTAAATTAATTAATCTTATTTAATGTAAGGAGCATTCTAATTAAATACGTTTGGGTCATCATAGAAAGGTAGGGTAGCAGCTACTAGTGCATCCCTTCTAATGAATTATTACTAGGCACACTTAGGGTTCCAGTGAAACACTAGTCCCAGTTGTATGTAACAACAGTAATACATATAGTATATAATATAATATAGAATAAAGTATATTTTTTGTTTTTAAAATTTATTAAAAATGTTAAAAATATTCTTAAATTTTATTTTGTTTTAATTTTGTTTCAAAATTTTTTTACGTGCATCAAATATATATTCAACAACTAAATTTTTAAAAAATTTAAAACCAACCTAACAATAATATATGAAAATTATGTTTGATTTATTTGTGTTGGGAGTTGTTCTTATAAAATTGTTGTTGAATTAATTTTAATTTTTTTAAAAAATTAATCGCCAAGAATATATTTAATGTAAATAAAAATTTCTAAAATAAAATAAAATTTAAAAATATTTTTAAATTTTTTGCTAAACTTCACAAACAAAAACCATTCTTTACCCTATAATATATAAAGCCTAAGATACGTGAAAAATGGGTAGAAATGTAGAACTCTGATACCTCAACCTTTATAATTCAACCCAATGTGTGCAAGGAAGGAAAATAAAGTTTAGGAAATTAAACTAGAACATAAAGGAGTTGTTAATTCTTGACTTTGATATAATAAAGGTCGCAATTTACGAATTGATCAGAGTCCAGAGATGTTACGAATTGAATGAAGGCGATGGCCATCCCCATCCCAACCCACAATGAAGAACATTATTATATTTTATATATTTGTATAAACTCTCTTAATTAGTCCAAGATGTCGTCCTCGCTCTTTTCCATTTAGGACAGCAATTCAAAGTAGCTAGATACTTGGTACTTGCCATCATCTTATGAAATATGCCGACTATGTTTCCAAGTGTTTTAAACTAATGATTTATGTAAAATTGAAAACAACCAGAAACTAGTTTACATAAGAATAACTTGTTTTTATGTTTCACAGAGTGTCAACGATTGAATAACATGAATAATAACTATATTTCACTGTACATCAACAAGCTAAGTATAATCATGAAGTTAGAGTAGAAGATGTCACTTTGTTTGACATCATAATCATAAATCCTCGACAATTTTAAGGTTGCAATGACAAAAGAGAAATGCTATTTGGATGCTTTCTCTGTTGAATTTAAAATTTTGCTATATTTATAAAAATTTAGAAAAAAAAAATGAAAATACAGGGTGACCAAGTCAATTTTATCATCAAGTTTATTCTAAGCAAATATCTCAAAATATGTTTTTGCATTTATTTTATTCACAGCATTCAATTTTCAGCATCTTCTTTTTCTCCATTTTTTCTCTCCTTTCTTCTTCTTCTACACGTCTTCTTTTTTCTCAAACTTTAATTTGATTCTTTTTCTTTCTTCCGGTGTCTTCTTTTATAAATGTACACAATAAAAATCAATGACAAAATTAGCTATCATATATTTATATATATATATTGTTTAATTTTAATATATATTTTATATAAATAACTAATTTTTTATGTATACTTAATATAATTAATATAAAAATGATAAATAAAATGTAAACTTTTATTATATTAAATAAATTATATACCAAATCATATAATGATTCATTATTTTCATATAAAATTATTTTTATGTTAATATTCATCTTAAATTTTGCACATTAATTAACCGTAATTATAAATAAGGGAAACGAGATCTCCATCCCGTAGGTAAATAATATTCACTCATAATCTCTACATCTTGATTTATACTTAAAAACATTAGTGTTTGCTAATGCACTTTCAAATCCTTTGAAACCCTAATAAGAAGTCTTTGAGAAGAGAGTCAAAATTATCCTTGTTTGAAGAATCGAAGTGCATATACTCATTACTCATCCAATCCAAGCAATTTAAATGCACAAAGATATGATGTGGCATGCAAGTTGCAAAGTAAAGGCATGATATGAACGGAGTGGCGAAGTTGTGATAAAAGTGAAGAATGAAGGGTGTTATTGAGATTTCACAAAGATTATTGCATGAGTATCTGGCAGGTGGGGTCTGCGCAGCTGTCTCCAACTTTGGGTTATTGAGGGACTGAGTTCAGAGTTGATCAGAGAAAGAGAGAAAGAAAGAAAGAAAGAAACTATGACCGACTCACTCACTCACTGTGTATCCAACCAATTACAGCGCACACCAACTATACATTTCTCTTTAATTGCAAAGCAGCTGTGACTAACATGCAAGTAGTTAGTACTGCTACTTAGTAGTTTGTAATAAGAAGAAGAATAATTACAAAATGAAAAACAAAAAAAGAAGGTGAGAGTACCAAATAAAAGGACTCTATCTCCTTCCTACACATGCTGCTTCTATTGTCTATCATTCTCACACATCTCACTGTCAAGGGTCCCACTCCACACCCACCTCTTTTTCCCACTCACTACAACGCAGTCACTCTGCCTTCTTCCCCAAGTGAAAGATACAACCAATTCCTCCTCTTTCTCTTCATAAACATTCTAAACATTCCCCCATTTTTAAACATAATACATAACATATGAACTAACTCCATGTAAAAAATTAGACTTGTTAAATAAAATCATTCCAAATATTATTCAATAAAGATTACCTAAACCCTAATTTGATCACTGGGATTATCCGATTTTTATATTAGATTGAGTCATCATTTCAACCGAGTAAACAATTAATCTGCTCAAATTTAATCAAATTCAGTAAAAATTCGTGGACTGTTCAAACTGTGTTATTACTAGCCTAACTTTTTATTTGTTATAGTTTTTTTATTAAATATATTACCTAAGTGAAATTAAATTATATCTATAAATTTAAAAAATCAATTACAATATATTTCTATTTTTATAATTATGATCTTTATTTTCTTTTCATAAATATTTAAAAAATATAACAAATATAAATTAATTAATAAATTATTAAAATTTGAAAAAAATAGTTAATTTGATACAAAAAGAAAACTAAAAAAATATTTATTGATAATAAAAAATTAAAATTTTATATAATTATTTAATAAAAAATATTAAGAATCATCAAAATTTATTATTTTTAACCATCACTTAGCTATCAACTCAATATTTTTAATAGAGTTCTTTTAGTTTAGTAATCTAATAACTACTTTATCTTATGCTTTTAAATATTAATGACTAATTAATAACTGAAAACTATAAATTATAATAACCTCTAGCATTTTTCTTATTTAATTATAATTAGATCAATCAATTCAGTAATCCAGTAATATGTCCTGTCCAATTCAAATAACTAAGATAGTGAATACAAACAAAACTCCACATTTTGAGCCATGACCTAATCTCAACATTTAGTAATCCAATTGATAAACAACTAATGGGTACGATTTTGAGCATAAATGAAAAGAAAAATAAATAAATAAATAAATAGAAGAACATGCACTAATACAGTAGGTACAAAGTCATATTCCTCAATAACTCCCGCACCTTCTTCATGGAATCATGGTGCTCTTGGAAGTGCATGAGCAAATCAAACTATCAAATGGTGATTGCAAATTTAAACACATACTTTTATTATTATAGATAGCCAGATAATACTTTATTTTTATATTATTAGAGATTAGAGTTTAAGTTTTAAAATTTAATCTTTAATGTTTGGAGTTAGACAAATATTGATAAAAAAATAATAAATTTTGTTAGTCGCGTATAACATTTCTCTGTACATTATTACTGAGGAATGAATTTTTTATACTTCATAGTTAATCATAAGAATCCATTAATTTGTAATCGTCATCGTTATTCAATCTCCAATGAAGAAATACTTGTAAATAATTAAACCATATTTATGGTCGTCGGATAGTTATCACTCATCAGATGGAATAACAACTTTTTCTCATATATGAAGGTCCATTTAAGCTCACGTCACAACTATAATTGTACTCATTTTGCTTGACAAAATATCTTTTGACTTCATTACTACTGTTTACCAAATTTCTCTTGAAATTATTTTAAGAGAGAGAGAGAGTCGTTGGAATCAATAAGGCCTTACAAGTTACAATGAATGATAGGGGAAATTTCTCTAGCAGCTGAGCTCTTTGCATGCCACACGGTTATGTTGTATAAGCTAAATATTTAAATAGTGTCAATAGTGGAATAGTGCACAATTGGTCCCCTCCGAGGCTCAGACCCACATTTTAGGACACTGCAACCCAACCCATCTTTGGTACTCCATCCCACAATTCTTCCAATTTTGGTTTGAATTGGATTGTGTTCGAAGCACCTTCGGCTTGGTTAAACTTGCATTATAAGAAACACTACCACCAACCCCCCAAATTCCATCTGCAGAGCTCTTTCTACGTGTTATCAGTTTCAATCTTTTTATTTTCTTCCTCTTCTTTTTTATTATTATTATTATTATTATTACTATTATTTACAGTACCCTCTAATCTGCCAATGACTAATCTGAGTTTGTTGTTAGACCAATAAATTACTACATGTACATGACGAAATTACAACTAACGCACTTATTTAAATGTGCTAGTGCACTAATTATTAGACTAAATCAAGTTGGTTTTCTTTATTTTTATTCTTTTTTTTTGTTTGGTTTTTTGCCGGGGCCTAGGCCCAAAGGAAAAAAACTAAGGACTCTTCGCTAATCGGGGTATACTATCCCCCATAACATCATCACTAAGGATTGGAAAAATAACTTCTGGCAGTTGGTCTATGAAGTGGAATCCCACCATCATTCTACATTCCTTCTTTGCCATCCAATCAGCGCTCCGATTGGCTTCACGATAAGCATGCTGAAATTTTGGTTCCCATGGCCTGTTTGTCCTTTGTAGGATCTCTTTATTTTTATTCTTATTGTTAGGCTTTAGGTGTTGGGTAGTTCCAATACCTTGCCCCATACTTTATTGATATTCTAAGAGTGGGCTTGGCTTAAAATTTCAGCCCACAGGCTTAAGAGTTACCTTTTGCTTCCTTATAACTCAATAGTCAATACTCAATACTGATGTAGTGATGTGGACATGTGGCAATTTACTGTGCAATTAAATTTTGGCTCCACCCCACCACGGCACACCCAAAAAAAAAGGTTTTCCTTATGTATCTGCTAATCTGTAGATGCAAGACGAGTAACATGTAAAAGGTTGAAATTAAACGTGGTAAGTAGTATTGTAGTAACATTGGTGCTTTTTTATGCGTTAAAAAGAGGTAAATTTCTGGAGAAAAAAAACAGTCAAATTAGGATATGTTTAGCAAATACGTTAGAGAGGATAGAAGTGAATTTAAATTCTTTAAAAATTGTTCTTTAATGATTTTAGCAAGAAATTATAGTTTCTGCATTCACTTAACGTGCGTTTAGGTTGATTGCTGATTATTATTGGTTTTAATAATTTTTTTTTATAAATTTTTTATCATCTTTAATATTTTTTTATATTTTAATTTTTTATTGTAATTTTGTTATAATATGAATTATTAATTTTATTAAAAAGGATAAAATAAATAAAAAATTAATCATACATAACAATAGAGTAATCAGTAATAAAATTTTATCGTCTAAAATAATACTAAACAAAAGAATACTAAGTATTACAACAATTATAAAATATCTTTTTGTTTGATATTATAAAATTTAAGTAAAAGATAGGATACCAATATACTATCTACCAATTTATTGCCAATAATAATTAATTATTATATTTTAAACACATGTATAAGGAGACACATCTAGAAAATACATCTATAAAGACACTTCTATTAAACACAGCTATAAAAAAGATATTTTTATTAGACATATCCGCAAAGACACTTTCATTAAACACAGTCATTAACAAGGGTTGGCAGAAGTTGGTAGAAATACTGCTGGTACCATAACGGGATTGTAAAATTTATCATTGTAATTATTGTGCACTGCTTATTATTCTAATTTTTTATAATATGTATTATTGTTCTGGATAGAAATGATAAATTAAATAAAAAATTAATTATAAATAATAATAAAAATATAACTTGTAAAAAATTAGAACCTAAAACAATAATAAAAATAAAATTACTGAGAGTACTTAAAAAATACTAAATATGTTATTTATTTTATATATTATTTTTAATTAATAAATAAATATTAATTTTTATTATAAAAAAATACTTAAAAGTTGTCTATTTTTTTATGTTATTTTTAATTTCATAAATAAATATTAATTTTTATTATAAAAAATACTTAAAAGTTGTCTATTTTTTTATGTTATTTTTAATTTCATAAATAAATATTAATTTTTATTATAAAAATACTATATAAAAAAGATTAAATATATTTAAAAAATTTTAAATTATCAAGAGAATTTAAATTAGACACTTGGTTTCCAAATTT